>NC_052153.1:85656518-85978053 GCF_902713615.1 Scyliorhinus canicula | reverse complement strand
TTGGTTAGGCCACATTTGGAATACTGTGTGCAGTTCTGGTCGCCACATTACCAGAAGGATGTGGATGCTTTAGAGAGGGTGCAGAGGAGGTTCACCAGGATGTTGCCTGGTATGGAGGGTGCTAGCTGTGAAGAAAGGTTGAGTAGATTAGGATTGTTTTCGTTGGAAAGACGGAGGTTGAGGGGGGACCTGATTGAGGTCTACAAAATTATGAGAGGTATGGACAGTGTGGATAGCAACAAGCTTTTTCCAAGAGTGGGGCTGTCAATTACAAAGTGTCATGATTTCAATGTGAGAGGGGGAAAGTTTAATGGAGATGTGCGTGGAAAGTTTTTTACGCAGAGGGTGGTGGGTGACTGGAACGCTTTGCCAGCGGACGTGGTAGAGGCGTGCACGATAGCATCATTTAAGAGGCTTCTAGACAGAAGTATGAACGGGCGGGGAACAGAGGGAAGTAAATCCTTGGAAAATAGGCGACAGGTTTAGATAAAGGATCTGGTTCGGGGCAGGCTGGGAGGGCCGAAGTGCCTGTTCCTGTGCTGTAATTTTCTTTGTTCTTTGTTCATTGTTCTAATGAGGAGAGAGAGAGGAGAGGGAACATCCATAGTCAGATTAGAAACTAATTAAATAAAATAGAGATAGAGGGTCAGATAATGTGTTGTTCCTGCATGATGTTGGAGCTGGGGGACCACATTGTGGTTCCCAGTGACCACATCTGTAGTAACTTTTTGTTGCTTGAACAGCTCCGGCTCAGGGTTGATGAGCTGGATTCTGAGCTCCGAGGGCTGCGATACATCAGGGAGGGGGAGAGGTACCTGGACACTGTGTTTCAGGAGACAGTCACACCTTAGATTAAATACCTTGAATTTGGCCAGTGGTCAGGGACAGGAGGGTGTGGCTGTGAGTGAGGCAGGTAGAGGGATCCAGGAGGTAGGTTTGCAGGAGCCACAGTCCCTTAACTTGTCCAAAACATTCGAGATTCTTGCTCACTGTGCGGATGGAAATAGGTGCTGTAGGGAGGATGAGCAAACTGACCACAGCACCGTGGTACAGGGAGCCATTCAAGTGGGGACACACAAAAGAAATGTAGTCATAGTTGGGGACAGTATAGTTAGGGGCATTGACATCGTTCTCTGTGACCAGGATCGAGAATCTCAAAGTTGTGTCGCCTGCCAGATGTTCGGGTTCGGGATATCTCATCTGGGCTGAGAGGAACTTGGAGTGGGAGGGTAAAGATCCAGTTGTCATGGTCCACGTGGGTACCAACGACATAGGTAGAACAATGATATAGATAGGACAGAGTTCTGCTTAGGGAGTATGAAAAGCTAGGAGCTAAATCAAAAAGCAGAACCAAAAAAGGTAATAATCTCTGGATTTCTACCTTAGCCACGAGCTAATTGGCATAGGATCAATAAGACTGAAAGGGGAAAGGGGAGCCTAGCAGGGAAGACAGTGGAACAACAATGGCAGGAGTTTTGGGGGGTTATTCAGGGGCGCAACAGAAATTCATCCCAAGGAGGAGCAAACATGCGAAGAGGAGGACGAGACATTCATGGCTGATGAAGGAAGACAAGGATAACATAAAAGCAAAAGAAAAAGCATACAAAGTGGTGAGGATCAGTGGGAAGCCAGAGGATTGGGAAGCATTTAAAAGCTAGCAGAGGACAACTAAAAAAGAAATAAGGGGAGAGAAGATAAAATATGAGTGTAAGCTAGCTGGTAGTACAAAAGGCGATAGGAAGAGATTTTTTCAACATACAAAAAGTAAGCGAGAGGCAAGAATAGATATTGGACCACTGGAAAATGAGGCTGGAGAGGTATAAATAGGAAACAATGAAGTGTACTTGGAATTGCATGATTAAAATAGGACTGAGTCAGCATGGCTTCGTCAAGGGGAGGTCATGCCGAACAAATCTGTTAGAATTCTTTGAGGAGGCAACATGGAAGTTAGACAACGGAGAACCTGTGGACGTGATTTATTTAGATTTCCAGAAGGCCTTTGACAAGGTGTCGTACAGGAGCCTGTTAAATAAGTTAAGAGCCCATGGTGTTAAGGGTAAGATATTGGCATGAATAGAGGATTGGCTGACTGGCAGAAGGCAGAGAGTGGGCATAAATGGGTCTTTTTCAGCCGGTGACTAGTGGTTTGCTTCAGGGACCGGTGTTGGGACCACAACCTTTCACAATATACATTGACGATCTGGAAGAAGTAACTGAGGGCACTGTTGTTAAGTTTGCAGATGATACAAAGATGTGCAGAGGGAGAGGTAGTATTGAGAAAGCAGGGGGGCTGCATAAGGACTTGGGCAGGATATGAAAGTGGGCAAAGAAGTGACATATGGAATACAATGTGGCAAGTGTGAGATCATGCACTTTAGATGGAAGAATGGAGGCATAGATTGTTTTCTAAATGGGGAAACGCTTAGGAAATCAGAAGCATAAAAGGACTTAGGAGACCTAGTTCAAGATTCTCTTGAGGTTAATGTGCAAGTTCAGTCGGCAATTAGGAAGGCAAATGCAATGTTAGCATTCATGTCGAGAGGGCTAGCAGGGATGTACTTCTGAGGCTGTATAAGTCTCTGGTCAGACCCCATTTGGAGCATTGTGAGCAGTTTTAGGCGCCGTATCTAAGGAAGGAAGTACTGGCCTTGGAAACGGTTCAGAGGAGGTTCACAAGAATGATCCCTGGAATGAAAAGCTTGTCGTATGAGGAGCGGTTCAGAACTCTGGATCTGTACATGTTGTAGTTTAGAAGAATGAGGGGAGGATCTTCTTGAAACTTACAGGATACTGCGAGGCCTGAATAGAGTGGACGTGGAGAGGATGTTTCCACCAGTGGGAAAAACTAGAACCAGAGGACACCATCTCAGACAAAAGGGACGATCCTTTAAAACAGAGTTGAGGAGGAATTTCTTCAGCCAGAGGATGGTGAATCTGTGGAACTCTGCAACAGAAGGCTGTGGAGGCCAAATCACTGAGTGTCTTTAAGAAAGAGATATATATGTTCCTGATTAATTTTTTTTTTTTTAATAACTTTTATTGAAATTTTTACAAAATATAAACATCTCAACTCTATTAACAAAACAACCGCGGTAACACCCCAAGAACAATACCCACCCAACTACAAAAGCAACTACAAACAAAAGAAAAAAACAAAAGAACACCCAAACAACAAAAGGGAAAGAGATAACACCCGCCACATCCCACAGACCCATGTACACAGTTCTCCCTCCCACCGATCCAAACCCCCCCCCACCCACCCCCCCCCCCCCCCCCCCCCCCGGGTTGCTGCTGCTGCCGGCCTATTTCCCTACCGTTCCGCCAGGAAGTCCAGGAAAGGCTGCCACCGCCTAAAGAACCCTTGTACTGATCCCCTCAGGGCAAATTTCACCTTCTCCAATTTAATGAACCCGCCATATCATTGATCCAGGCCTCCACGCTTGGGGACCTCGCATCCTTCCATTGGAGCAAGATCCTCCGCCGGGCTACTAGGGGCGCAAAGGCCAGAACACCGGCCTCTTTCGCCTCCTGCACTCCCGGCTCCACTGCAACCCCAAAATTGCGAGTCCCCAGCCTGGCTTGACCCTGGATCCCACCACCCTCGACACCGTCCTTGCTACCCCCTTCCAAAACTCCAGCGCTGGGCACGCCGAAAACATATGGCCGTGGTTCGCTGGGCTCCCCGAGCACCTAGCACACCTGTCCTCGCCCCCGAAAAACCTACTCATCCTCGTTCCAGTCATGTGGGCCCTATGCAGCACCTTGAACTGTATGAGGCTAAGCCTTGCACAGGAAGAGGAGGAATTCACTCTCTCCTGGGCATCCGCCCACGTACCCTCCTCAATCTCCTCACCCAGCTCCTCTTCCCATTTACCCATCAGTTCCTCCACTGAGGCCTCGTCTACCTCCTGCATTACCCGGTATATATCCGAAATCCTCCCTCCTCCAACCCACACCCCCGAGAGCAACCGACCCCGCACCCCTCGTGGGGGCAGCAAGGGGAACCCCTCCACCTGCATGTACCTAAACATGTTCCCCGGGGGAGCCCAAACTTCCCCCCTAACTCCCCCAAGCTCACGAACCTCCCCTCCACAAACAGGTCGTTCAACCTCCTAACCCCTGCCCTGTGCCAGCCCAGAAATCCGCTATCAATGCTCCCTGGGACAAACCGATGGTTCCCCTGTATCGGGGCCTCCATCGAGCCCCCCACTTCTCCCCTATGTCGTCTCCATTGCGCCCAAATTTTGAGGGTAGCCGCCACCACCGGGCTCGTGGTATACCTCGTTGGAGGGAGCGGCAACGGCGCCGTTACCAGCGCCTCCAGGCTCGTGCCCACACAGGACGCCACCTCCATCCTCTTCCATGCTGCCCCTTCCCCGTCCATTACCCACCTTCGCACCATCGCTGCGTTGGCAGCCCAATAGTACCCACAGAGGTTGGGCAACGCCAGCCCCCCCCTATCCCTGCCCCGTTCCAGGAACACCCTTCTCACCCTCGGAGTCCCATGCGCCCACACAAATCCCGTAATACTCCTGTTGACCCTCCTAAAAAAGGCCTTCGGGATAAGGATGGGGAGGCACTGGAACAGGAACAAAAACCTCGGGAGCACCGTCATCTTAACGGACTGCACCCTCCCCGCCAGTGACAGCGGTAACATATCCCACCTCTTAAACTCCTCCTCCATCTGCTCCACCAACTTTGTGAGGTTGAGCTTGTGCAGGGCCCCCCAACTCCCAGCCACCTGGACCCCTAGGTACCTGAAGCTCTTCCCTGCCTGCTTCAGTGGGAGCCTACCAATCCCCTCCTCTTGATCCCCCGGATGCACCACAAACAACTCACTCTTGCCCAGGTTCAATTTATACCCAGAGAAACCCCCGAATTCACTAAGAATCCTCATCACCTCCGGCATCCCCCCCCACCGGGTCCGCCACATACAGCAGCAGGCCGTCCGCATACAGCGACACTCGATGCTCCTCCCCACCCCGCACCATGCCCCTCCAGTTCCCCGACTCCCTCAATGCCATGGCCAGGGGCTCAATCGCCAACGCGAAGAGCAAGGGGGACAGGGGGCACCCCTGTCTCGTCCCCCGGTACAGCCGAAAGTACTCCGACCTCCTCCTATTTGTGGCTACACTCGCCATCGGGGCCTCATAGAGCAGCCTCACCCACCGGATAAACCCCTCCCCAAACCCAAACCTCTCCAGCACCTCCCACAAATACTCCCACTCAACCCTATCTCCACATCCAATGCCACCACTATCTCCGCCTCCCCTTCCATGGCCGGCATCATAATGACATTGAGGAGCCTTCGCACGTTCGCATTCAACTTCCGTCCCTTCACAAACCCCGTCTGGTCCTCATGAATGACCCGGGCACACAATCCTCTATTCTAGTGGCCAGGATCTATGCCAGCAGCTTAGCGTCGGCGTTTAGCAGCGAAATCGTCCTATCTGACCCGCACTGCAGAGGGTCCTTGTCCCGCTTCAGGATCAAGGAAATCAGCGCCCGTGACATAGTTGGTGGCAAAGCCCCCCCCTCCCATGCCTCGTTAAAGGTCCGGACCAACAGGCGGCCCAACAGGTCCAAATACCTTTTATAAAATTCCGCCGGAAACCCATCCGGCCCCGGCGCCTTCCCCGACTGCATGCTCCCTATCCCTTTGACCACCTCCTCCAGCTCGATCGGCGCCCCCAGTCCCACCACCTGCTCCTCCTCCACCCTCGGGAATCGCAGCTTGTCCAAGAAGTGCCTCATTCTACCCCCCTCCACCGGGGGTTCCGACAGGTACAGTTCCCCATAGAAGTCTCTGGAGACCCCATTAACATCTACTCCCCTCCGCACCACCATCCCAGCCTTATCCGTCACTCCCCCAATCTCCCTGGCTGCGTCCTGCTTTCGGAGCTGGTGTGCCAGCATCCTGCTCACCTTCTCCCCATACTCACACACCGCCCCCTGTGCTTTCCTCCACTGAGCTTCCACCTTTCTGGTAGTCAATAGGTCGAATCTGGCCTGAAGGCTACGCCTCTCCCCCAGCAATCCCTCCTCTGGAGTCTCCGCATATCTCCTATCCACCCGCACCATCTCCCCTATCAGTCTCTCCCTCTCCCTCTGCTCCCCCCTCTCCCTATGGGTTCAGATGGAGATCAATTCCCCCCTCACCACCGCCTTCAATGCCTCCCAGACCGTCCCCACTCGGACCTCCCCGTTGTCATTGGCCTCAAGGTACCTCTCGATACACCCCTGAACCTTCTCGGCCACCTCCTCATCTGCCAGCAGCCCCACCTCCAAGCGCCAGAGCGGACATTGGTCCCTCTCTTCCCCCAGCCCGAGGTCTATCCAGTGCGGGGCATGATCCGAAATGGCAATGGCGGAGTATTCCACATCCTCCACCCTCTAAACCAACCCCCTGCTCAGGACAAAAAAATCAATCCTCGAGTAGGCCTTATGTACATGGGAGAAAAACGAGTACTCCCTGGCCCTTAGCCTCGCAAACCTACAGGGATCCACCCCCCAATCTGGTCCATAAATCCCCTCAACACCTTAGCCACCGCCGGCCTCCTACCCGTCCAGGACGTGGATCGATCCAATGGGGGATCCAGTACCGTGTTGAAGTCCCCCCCATGATCAGGCCCCCCACCTCCAGGTCCGGAATACGGCCCAACATACGCCGCACAAACCCTGCATCGTCCCAATATGGGGCGTAAACATTGACCAACACCACCCGCTCCCCCTGCAGCTTACCACTCACCATCACATATCTCCCGCCACTGTCAGCTACCACATTTAACGCCTCAAACGACACCTTCTTCCCCACCAGGATCGCCACCCCCCTACTCTTCTCATCCAGCCCTGAGTGAAATACTTGGCCCACCCATCCCTTTCTCAGCCGGACCTGGTCCACCACTCTCAGGTGTGTCTCCTGGAGCATGGCCACATCCGTCTTCAGCCCCTTCAGGTGCACAAATACCCGGGCCCGTTTGACCGGCCCATTCAGCCCCCTCACATTCCAGGTTATCAGCCGGATCAGAGGGCTCACTGCCCCCCTCCCCTGCCGATTAGCCAAACCCCATCCCTTGCCCACCACCGGCCAGCGTCCCCCGCTCTGCCAGTTTCCCACGGCGGTAACTCCCCCCCTCCAGCAGCACCCCCTGCGTCCTCCAACTCCTTCCTGACCGTTTCAGCAGCAACCCGGTACCCCTCCCCCCCCCCAGGCTAGGACCCCTCCTAGCCGCGCCCCTCCCTCCATAGCACTCCCGCGAGCCAGCTAACTTCTGTTGACCCTGGCGACTCCCGCCCTACCTTCGACTCCTCCCCACGTGGGACTACCCCTCCTCCATCGTGCCCGTCAATGGGTCCTCCTCCACCCCCCCGCTCTTGCGCGGGAAAAGAAAACAGCCAGCAACGACCCGCGCTTCTCAGCCCCGACCCCGCCCCCACCATCTCCCAGTGCGGGAAACCCGCAGAAAGCCCGGCCCCGCCTCCTCCAGGGCTACTCCCATTGTCAGTCCCCCCACCAGCTCCCCCAACTCCCCATTTACCCCTCCGCCCGAACCCGTCCACCCGACCCCTGCAGAAAAACCCGTATAGAAAAGACAAATCGACATCACCCCACCCACCCTAAGGCCAACCCACATCTTACATTAAACCAAGCAAATACAAATACAGTATTATACAGCAGCCCCCATCTTAGACCCTCAGTTTGAGTCCAATTTCTCGGCCTGCACAAAGGTCCACGCCTCCTCCGGGGACTCAAAATAATGGTGCCGATCCTTATAGGTGACCCACAGACGCGCCGGCTGCAACATGCCGAACTTCACACTCCGTCTATGGAGTACCGCCTTCGTCCGGTTAAACCCGGCCCTCCGCCTTGCCACCTCCGCACTCCAGTCCTGGAAGATCCGCACCTCCATGTTCTCCCACTTGCTGCTCCGCTCCTTCTTGGCCCACCGGGGCACACACTCACGATCCACGAACCGATGAAACCGCACCAACACCGCCCGCGGCGGCTCGTTCGGCTTGGGCCTCCTAGCCAGAATTCTGTGGGCCCCCTCTAACTCTAGGGGCCCCTGGAAGGACCCAGCCCCCATCAGCGAGTTCAACAAAATGACCACATAGGCCGCCAGGTCCGACCCCTCCAGCCCCTCCGTGAGGCCCAGGATCCGCAAAATCTTCCTCCTCGACCGGTTGTCCAGCTCCTCGAACCGCTCCTGCCATCTTTTATGGAGCGCCTCGTGCATCTCTACCTTCCCCGCGATGGCCACGGCCTCATCCTCCCTTTTGGAGGCCTGCTGCTGCAGCTCCCGGATCGCAGCCCCCTGGGCTGTCTGGGTCTCCATCAGCTCCCTGTTGGTTACCTTCAGCGACTCCAGCAGCTCCAACTTAAGCTCCTGGAAGCAGCGCAGCAGAATCGCCTGCTGCTCCTGGGCCCACTTCCTCAGCTCCTCGAGGCCTTCGCCTGCCGCCATTTTGTCTTCCTTCCCCCGCTTCTTCAGGGGTGCTTTCTCCGTTTTTCTCCTTACCCCACTCCTGGTCCGGCCCATAGGACCGTAGGGGTCGACTCCTGTCTTCTTCCCACATCGGGATTTGCCGACACAGCTCCGTTGGGGGCCCTGAAAAGAGCCCCAAAGTCCGTTTTCAGCGGGAGCTGCCGAATGTGCAGCTTAGCTCCGCATTGCAGCCACCGGAAGTCCAGGTTCTTGATTAATAAGGGGATCAGTGGTTATGGGGAGAAGGCAGGAGAATGGAGATGAGAAAAATATCAGCCATGATTGAATGGGGGAGCAGACTCGATGGACCAAGTGGCCTAATTCTGTTCCTATGTCTTATGGTCTTATGTGGACCTCTCTGCTAGGGAGTATTGGGATGGATGTGAGACTAGGTACCATTAATCCTGCAGTAATTTCAATAGTTTAGTCCACCAGAAATCTCAGTAACTTGGCCAGTGTTTCCTCTTTCTCCCTCCTTCACAAGAAAACCAATTTATCACCTCTGATAGTCTCAAACATCCAAACCAAGTCACTCATTTGAGTGCACACGATGACACAATCAAAAAGACTATGGATGGGATTCTTCATTGCCCAATGCCGATATCATAATTGGCAATCGATCAGAGTCTCTTCCGACGATCAAATCGGGGGAGGCACTGGTTTGACATAATTTTTGATTCTCCTCTCCCTCTGTAATGGCATCATCTGATTGCGTGCCGCACGCACTGGAACAGCGTTGGCGTGTCACCTGAAGACCCTCCCCTGATGCTCCACTCCTGATGGGCCGGGTTCCCGGCTGTGCGGTTGATGTGTGGTCTGAGCAGTCGGAAACCCAGTGTGGCGGCTGCGGACTGTGTCCAGCGCCGCCACAGTCGGCCAGGAGCCGTGCTGCTGGTCGGGGGGGGGGGGCTTCCGCGAAGGCTGGGTGGACTGGTGGGGGGTGGCCAGGGTGTGGCCTCTGGAACAGTATTCAGCAGGCCGGGTCCACGCACGGCAGTGCCATGTTGTACAGCGCGACCATTGCAGGTCACTGCCGTGCGAATGCGCGGCCACAGACCCAGCCATTCTTCAACCGTTTTTAGTGCGGGAGCCAGGAGATTACCCGGCGCGACTGCTAGCCCCTCCCTGGTCCTGGAATCGGTGAGGGTTGGCGCTGATTTTGGCGTTGTAAAATGCCACAGTTTCCACGCCGGATTCGGCACTTAGCCGCAAAATCAGAGAATCCAGCCCCATAAATGAAAATCCCCTCAATGCATTATTACACACTGTAAATAGACAAAGATCTTTCTGAGGATGTTCAAACAAGACATCATTTATTTACAGAATCACAGTAACATTCGCACATAATAGAAATATTAAAGCCACCCTGTGCACCGAAGCATTAACACTGTGGGTCATTAAATGCATTTTTGTGTGCCTTGGGGTGGTGTTCCCCTGTCACTGCAGTGAAGACAGTTTGCTGACCCTGAAGTTATTCTCCCTTATCTGTCCTCAGTTTTCTGGGGGTTTGAGGGCTCTGGCCTGGTGAGCGTCTCCTGCACAGTGACAGGTGGCCCATCTGGCAAAGTGGCGAGTGAAGGCATCAGTGCCAGTGATGGAAGAGAGGTTGGCACCATCAGTGGTGCACTGAGAGATGCCACCGATGGCGTCAGGTGCTGCTCACCCTTCACAAGGCCCTCCCTGATTTCCTGAGAGGTACCAGGAGCTGGATGTGACTCCAGGCTCCTCATCCTGCCCCCTTCACTTGGCTCTGGGATCCTGAGGTCAGAGACAAGGTGATGGAACGCAGGTCAGGACGCAACCCACGATTTATTCTGTAATCTCCTGGATTTAGCCATCCAAGATATTCGCCAATCTGAAAATGGAGGAAGTATGCATTCTCTAGGGTGGATTATCACAGTGCTTCTGGCCTAAATGGGCTCTCCAAAGTCCGTGACAGAACGTACAACTCCCAAGGAGCTATAACACATTTCCAGGAACCTCGCATTGGACGTCCAGTACCTGCCTCCTTATTGACAACCCCAGAGGCTCGTCACCCAACTGAGACTCAGCTTCTGGTTCTCCTCCAGCACCCCTCTGACTGCCAGAGGCCTTCTCCATCTGAGTCTCCGGCTGCTGCACGTATGAGGCATGAATCCCCACTGAGGTGTTAGTATCTGTGCTGGTTCTGGATGCAGAGCAAGATTGCCATTATACACCCTCTGAAGCTTTCTCTCTTGTCTCTGAGGTTAGTGTGGGACCATCAGCGACCTGTGGCAGCGGCAGTTGATGAAATGAAATGAAAATCGCTTATTGTCACAAGTAGGCTTCAAATGAAGTTACTGTGAAAAACTCCTAGTGGCCAAATTCCAGACCCTGTTCGTGGAGGCTGGTACGGGAATTGAACCCGTGCTGCTGGCCTGCCTTGGTCTGCTTTCAAAGCCAGCGATTTTGCCTTGCGCTAAACCTGTGCAGGTAACATCAGGCAGGTTAAAGTCATTTTCTACCTTCAAGGTGAGTGGGCAGAGAAAAATGTCTGCACTGACAGCACTGTATCCATTGTGAGGTGCTGGTCTTTAGTTGCAGTTCCCAATTTCCAAAATGTAGTCACTCTTCCATCTCCAATGTACGAGAGCCATCAAAATAACAACTTATCAGGCATCGCGCACCTCCCCCTGAGCCCTCTTAATAGATCTTCCTTTCAATTGTAAATCATTCCCCTGGCAATATCACTAGTCCAGGCTGCTTTGGTCGGAGGAGGTCTCCTCTTCCCACCGTTTACCACCTAGAGGAGGGCTCGCAGGCCGTTATCGCTGAGCCTTGGGGCCGACTGATGCTTTCTGCCCTTCCCATTACCTGGCTTCCTTCTCTTAGCCATCTGTGAAGAGACACATTAACTGTCTGTTGATCCATTTATCCCCAAACACTTGATCTTCATCAGGCTTATGGCTTAACTTGATTCCAAGGCTTTGTCTTCCCTGCTAATGATCCCGAAAGATTCCCATTAGTAAAATAGTTCAAGATTGACAACAGTTTTCACTCATCTCTGGCAATATGTCCAGACATTTAAGTTCAACATAAAATCTTCTTACTCTCTGCCAACGTCGATCCTTGGTGCACCTGCCACAAGCCCATACCAGAGGTCCATTTAAGTGAATGGCCGTGACTTCCTTCCACATCATGGCCTGTCACCTCAGCGTCCGGGTGTCAGTCCTTCAATGGATGAGCAGCCCAACTTCCATGAATGCTATTGGTTTATAACCTGCCTTTCAGTTAGTTGGCCCATTCCTTTGTTATCTGATGCGGAAAAGCGGGGGTCGGGAATCTGTGTACCTCCGGGTTGGACGTCCGCCCACCACAGTGGAATGCAACATTCACCCCCAGCGGTTGGTTTCTGAGACACAAATCTGTCAGCTGATCGTCTGACTCATGATTCCAGTCCCTAACCCAAATACACATGGGCAGAATGTGTATAAAATGGTGAATGAATGGGTTACCAGACTGGCCCTGACAAGGTGAAAATGGCGGTTCACCATCAGGAAAGCAAGGTTGGAGAAACAAGTGGGGGAAGGGAATACAATGGAAGTGGCCTCTGTGGGGTGCAGGAAACCTAATCAAGAGGGGCTCTTGATGTAACATGGCTCTGGATTTTCACGAGGGATGCTGCAGATGTAAATACAGGTGGACCTCAAATAACTCTGGCCTTCAAAGGCCTGACTTTGGATTGCACCATCTTGGCACGGGCAGCCACAGTCTGGGCTGAATGGCTGGCAGAAGTGGAGAGGCAATAGTGGGGGGGGTACAGTGCTGTTATTCTGAGGGAGGATTGCTATTCCCATGGAGCGACACCACGGAAATCCGAGTAATCTGCTGGGGCAGAGTTTGTTGGACTGTTGCAAGAGCCGACAAACCTTTTTGAGCACTGAGATCTGTGGCCTTGATGACAGATGTCTGAGCCTGCATTGCAGCAAGCTTGGATATTATGATCTCGGTCGGAGCTTCAACGGCAGCACTGAGACATTAGATAGCTTCCACCTGTTGTTTCAATGGAAGCTGACACATTGGCAACCAGATGCTGCATCATAGCTAGATTTGCAAATGCTAACATGAAGCCTGTCAGCACTTCTATGATGGAAAGGATTAGCTCCAAGCTCTGTACAACACTCTCTGTCATGGTGGAACTAAACTCCCCTCTGCTCCTTGATAATGGCAGGTGACCGTCTGTAGCCCTGCCAGTACGGCAAGCATCTTACTCTTCTTGTTCATCAGTTTTCTTCCATACGTTGCCTCACCAAAGTCCTAATCTGAGCCCCCTGCAGCAGGAACTATTTTAAACTGCACCTTCCAGGTAGTTGGCACACAAACAATCCTTTCATCCTGGTGAGGCTGCATCACAATCATCCCTTATATACAACACATGCAGAACCTGGTTCTACATTGTACATTAAGGTTTGCAACTTAAGGTGGCAATGGATGACAAAGCAAACAATGATTCTCCTTCAACAGGGATGTGATGAACCCTGGCCCTCCTCTGGAAGCTGACTTGGCTGGGCAGGTCGCAGTTCCAGACTAAAAGCAAAGAGCCAGACGAGGGGCTTGCACGAGGGATTAGAGAAAGGGTGAGGGAATACACCAATGAACCATTTCAAGTTTATTTCCCACTTGCACCATAATTTTAACCCGACCACCTCACAGCAAGTTTCAGGGGTCAGAGGAAGGAATCCTTTATGGTCATTCCATCGTCCACAGGGGGAGTTCCTGTGGCTGCAGTGCCACTATTCTAGGGTGCAACCCCCCTTCCTGATGGCTGGGGCCTGCCTCTCTGGTCATTGAACAAGAAAAGGCAAACTCACCTGGACCTCATGGAGGTACTCTCTACACCTTCCTGCAGCCTCTGCAGCAGTTGCTTCAGTCAGTGGCACTACCAAGGCTGCCAAGCTGTTTGGGCTGGCAGCTCGGCTGGGCAGACTACCATTCTCAATTAGATGGCAATCCTGGTGGTGACCACCGATCAAATGTCTCCCAGCTTCCTACCATCAACCTGCGGAGGGTTTGGATCTGCTTTCAGGCTGGTGACAAGATATGTTGGCTATGGAGTGTGGTAGTCGGTATTAGAGGTATTACGGTATCCTGAATAATGCTGTAAGACCATTGGTGTAGAACATAGAACATAGAACATAGAACATTACAGCGCAGTACAGGCCCTTCAGCCCTCGATGTTGCGCCGACCTGTGAAACCCCTCTAAAGCCATCTACACTATTCCCTTATCATCCATATGTTTATCAAATGACCATTTGAATGACCATTTGACCATTTGGTGCGGGAGGTACCTGAGACTGCTGTTTCATTGGTTAAGCCTGCCTGCTGGTTCTGCCCAGTAAGGCGGAGTATAAGAGCCCGTGTCTCCCCAGCAGCTGCCTTCTGTACCTGTGCTGTTGGGGGAAAGATCTAGTGCAATAAAGCCTTCAATTGTCTCCAATCTCGCTTCTGGAGTTATTGATCGTGTATCAATTTATTGCACTAGATTTTAAAGAATGGAGCTCCGAATCAAGCCGGAGTGTCTGCAACTCAGCCCCCACGCGGCAAATGCAGCAGCAACGTTCAAACACTGGCTGGCGTGTTTCAATGGATATCTCAGGACGGCCACAACTACACCCACAGAGGACCAGAAATTGCAAGTTCTTCACTCGAGGGTGAGCCCAGAAATCTACACCCTCATCGAGGATGGGGACGATTTTGAGGCTGCGATGAATCTGCTAAAAGGACACTATATTCACCCTGTAAACCAGGTCTACGCCCGACATCTACTAGCGACGAGGCGACAAATCCCTGTGGAATCGCTGGAGGAGTCTACCGTGCGTTCCTGGTGTTAGGGAGGAACTGTAACTGCCTGCAGGTTTCGGCCAACGACCACACAGAACTTTTGATCCGGGACGTGTTTGCTGCAGGTATGCTGTGCTCCCAAATCCGCCAGCGATTGCTGGAGAAAGAGACACTAGGCCTCAAGGAGGCACTGGCCCTTGTTAGCTCCCTCGATGTGGCCTCCCAAAACGCCAGCGCTTACGGCCCCGACCGCGCAGCAGCCCCTTGGGCAGTGTGGAATCCCCCCACGGCCGACTTTGAGGCATCCCCCATCCCCCCACAAGCTTGAGCTGCAAGACTGCCAGGCAACCCTGGGGGGCCCCGCTACTACTTTTGCAGCAAGCCAAGCACCCCCGACAACACAGCCCGGTCCGCTCATCCATCTGCAAGGGGTGCGGCAAAAAGGGCCATTTCGTGGCAGTATGCCAGTCCCGGGCGGTCGCTGCGGTCTCCGGAGGCGAATCGGGACCGCCATCACAACCCTCTCCACGAGCCACATGCGGCCAGCAGGCGCCGCCACCTTCCTTCTCCCAAGCCACGTGCGGCCTCCGGGCACTGCCATCTTGCCCCTCGGATACCACATGCGATGGATGGGCGCCGCCATCTTGTGCACCCCCAGCCATGTGCGACCAGTGGGCACCACCATCTTAGCTGGACTCTCAGGACCCCGACTCGGATGACTGCACACCGCCCGAGGAAAATCTCCAACTTCTGCCACGACTCGCCTCGATGACCCTGGACCAGTCTCGGCCCCGAACGCTCTCGACTGCAACGACGACCGTGCTCATTAACGGGCATGAAATATCCTGTCTGATCGACTCCGGGAGCACAGAGAGCTTCATACACCCCAACACGGTAAGGCGCTGTTCTCTTCCCATCCACCCAGTTAACCAAAACATCTCCCTGGCCTCCGGGTCTCATTCAGTGGAGATCAAAGGGTTCTGCGTAGCGAACCTCACAGTCCAGGAAAGGGAGTTTAAAAATTACCGACTCTATGTCCTTCCCCACCTCTGCGCTGCCACGTCCCTAGGGTTAGATTTTCAATGTAACCTCCAAAGCTTAACTTTTAAATTCGGAGGCCCTATACCCCCCCTCACTGTCTGCAGCCTCACGACCCTCAAAGTCGATCCGCCTTCCCTGTTTGCGAACCTCACCCCGAATTGCAAACCCGTCGCCACCAGGAGCAGACGGTACAGTGCCCAGGACCGGACATTCATTAGGTCGGAGGTCCAGCGATTACTGTGGAAGGTATCATTGAGACTAGCAACAGTCCCTGGAGAGCTCAAGTAGTGGTTGTAAAGACCAGGGAGAAACATACGATGGTCATCAATTATAGTCAGACCATCAACAGGTATACGCAGCTCGACGGGTACCCTCTCCCCCCCATATCCGATCTGGTCAACAATATTGCACAATATAAGGTCTTTTCCACGGTGGATCTCAAGTCCGCCTACCACCAGCTCCCCATCCGCCCTAGCGACCGCAAATACACTGTTTTCGAAGTAGATGGGCGGCTCTACCACTTCCTAAGGGTTCCCTTCGGTGTCACGAATGGGGTCACGGTCTTCCAATGAGAGATGGACCGAATGGTTGACCGGTACGGTTTACGGGCCACGGTTCCGTACCTCGATAACATCACCATCTGCGGCCACGACCAGCAGGACCACGACACCAACCTCCGAAAATTCTTCCATATCGCAAAAATCCTTAACCTCACAAATAACAAGGATAAATGCGTGTTCTGCACCGACCGTCTAGCCATCCTTGGCTACGTAGTGCATGATTGAGTCATAGGCCCAGACCCTGAACGCATGCGCCCCTTCATGGAGTTTCCCCTCCCCCACTGCTCCAAGGCCCTGAAACGCTGCCTGGAATTTTTTTCATATTATGCCTAGTGGGTCCCCAACTATGCGGACAAGGCCCGCCCACTAATCCAATCCACGGTTTTTCCCCTGTCGACAGAGGCCCGCCAGGGCTTCAGCAGCATCAATGCAGACATTGCTAAGGCCACAATGCACGCCATCGACGAACCCTCCCTTTCCAAGTCGAAAGCGACGCGTCCAGCGTAGCTCTGGCGGCCACCCTCAACCAAGCGGCCAGACCCGTGGCCTTCTTCTCACGCACCCTCCATGCTTCAGAAATTCGCCATTCCTCAGTGGAAAAGGAGGCCCAGGCCATAGTAGAAGCTGTGTGGCATTGGAGGCATTAGCTGGCCGGCAGCACCCGGAGGAAACCCACGCACACACGGGGAGGACGTGCAGACTCCGCACAGACAGTGACCCAGCCAGGAATCGAACCTGGGACCCTGGAGCTGTGAAGCATTTATGCTAACCACCATGCTACTGTGCTGCTTTCCTTTAAGAAATATCAACAGTGAATATACATTTCTTTCTTTTAACAAAAAAAACACGCAAACAGCTATTATAATATAGTCCATTTTGGTTCTTCTTCCTCCAACAAGAATCCCTCTCAATTGACAGTCTCTTTGAACAAGAAGGCCTCTACACAGTCCATCCATTTCTCTATGCCTCGTCATTTCTCTTTAAAGTCAGATACTGTAGTTCAATCTGATCACAGAGTCCCTTGTAATTCTCCTACACATGAGCATTGGTTATCACAGCTTTCAGGGTAAGTGATGTCTCGGATCGTGTTTTCCGGGTCCTTAAGGGGGAGGGGGAGCAGCCCCAAGTCGTAGTCCACATTGGCACTAATGACATAGGTAGGAAAGGGGACAAGCATGTCAGGCAGGCCTTTAGGGAGCTAGGATGGAAGCTCAGAGCGAGAACAAACAGAGTTGTTATCTCTGGGTTGTTGCCCGTGCCACGTGATAGTGATATGAGGAATAGGGAGAGAGAGCAATTAAACACGTGGCTACAGGGATGGTGCAGGCGGGAGGGATTCAGATTTCTGGATAACTGGGGCTCTTTCTGGGGAAGGTGGGACCTCTATAGACAGGATGGTCTACATCTGAACCTGAGGGGCACCAATATCCTGGGGGGGAGATTTGTTAGTGCTCTTTGGGGGGGTTTAAACTAATTCAGCAGGGGCATGGGAACCTGGATTGTAGTTTTGGGGTACGGGAGATTGAGAGTATAGAGGTCAGGAGCACAGATTTGACTTCGCAGGAGGGTGCCAGTGTTCAGGTAGGTGGTTTGAAGTGTGTCTACTTCAATGCCAGGAGTATACGAAATAAGGTTGGGGAACTGGCAGCATGGGTTGGTACCTGGGACTTCGACATTGTGGCCATTTCAGAGACATGGATAGAGCAGGGGCAGGAATGGTTGTTGCAGGTTCCGGGGTTTAGGTGTTTTAGTAAGCTCAGAGAAGGGGGCAAAAGAGGGGGAGGTGTGGCGCTGCTAGTCAAGGACAGTATTACGGTGACGGAAAGGATGCTAGATGGGGACTCTTCTTCCGAGGTAGTATGGGCTGAGGTTAGAAACAGGAAAGGAGAGGTCACCCTCTTGGGAGTTTTCTATAGGCCACCTAATAGTTCTAGGGATGTAGAGGAAAGGATGGCGAAGATGATTCTGGAAAAGAGCGAAAGTAACAGGGTAGTTGTTATGGGAGACTTTAACTTTCCAAATATTGACTGGAAAAGATATAGTTCGAGTACATTAGATGGGTCGTTCTTTGTACAATGTGTGCAGTAGGGTTTCCTGACACAATATGTTGACAGGCCAACAAGAGGCGAGGCCACATTGGATTTGGTTTTGGGTAATGAACCAGGCCAGGTGTTAGATCTGGAGGTAGGTGAGCACTTTGGAAACAGTGACCACAATTCGGTGACCTTTACGTTAGTGATGGAAAGGGATAAGTATACCCCGCAGGGCAAGAGTTATAGCTGGGGGAAGGGCAATTATGATGCCATTAGACATGACTTAGGATGTGTTGGTTGGCGAAGTAGGCTGCAAGGGTTGGGCACACTGATATGTGGAGCTTGTTCAAGGAACAGCTATTGCATGTTCTTGATAAGTACGTACCAGTCAGGCAGGGAGGAAGGGGTCGAGCGAGGGAACCGTGGTTTACCAAAGAAGTGGAATCTCTTGTTAAGAGGAAGAAGGAGGCCTATGTGAAGATGAGGCATGAAGTTTCAGTTGGGGCGCTTGATAGTTACAAGGAAGCGAGGAAGGATCTAAAGAGAGAGCTGAGACGAGCAAGGAGGGGACATGAGAAGTCTTTGGCAGGTAGGATCAAGGGAAACCCAAAAGCTTTCTATAGGTATGTCAGGAATAAAAGAATGACTAGGGTAAGAGTAGGGCCAGTCAAGGACAGTGGTGGGAAGTTGTGTGTGGAGGCTGAGGAGATAAGCGAGATACTAAATGAATACTTTTCATCAGTATTCATTCAAGAAAAAGATAATATTGTGGAGGAGAATGCTGAGACCCAGGCTATTAGAATAGATTAGAAGTCTTACAACACCAGGTTAAAGTCCAACAGGTTTGTTTCAAACACGAGCTTTCGGAGCACGGCTCCTTCTTCAGGTGAATGGAAAGGCTTGTTCCAGAAATGTTTATATAGACACAGTCAGAGATGCCCCGGAATGCGAGCACCTGCAGGCAATCAAATCATCAAAGATGCAGAGAGAGAGGTAACTCCAGGTTAAAGAGGTGTGAATTGTCCCAAGCCAGTTCAGTCGGTAGGCCTCTGCAAGTCCAGGCTTGTTGGTGGGGGCCGAATGTAATGCGACCTGAATCCCAGATCCCGGTTGAGTCCGCATTCATGCGTGCGGAACTTAGCTATAAGTTTTTGCTCAGCAATTTTGCGTTGTCGCGTCTCCTGAAGGCCTCCTTGTAGAATGCTGACCCGGAGATCAGAGGCTGAATGTCCTTGACTGCTGAAGTGTTCCCCAACTGGAAGGGAACAGTCCTGCCTGTTGATAGTCGCACGATGCCCGTTTATTCGTTGTCGCAGTGTCTGCATGGTCTCGCCAATGTACCACGCTTCGGGACATCCTTTCCTGCAGCGTATGAGGTAGACTACATTGGTCGAGTCGCACGAGTATGCGCCGCGTACCTGGTGGGTGGTGTTTCCACGTGTAATGGTGGTGTCCATGTCGATGATCTGGCATGTCTTGCAGAGATTACCCTGGCAGGGTTTTGTGGTGTTGTGGTTGCTGTTCTGAAGGCTGGGTAATTTGCTGCAAACAATGGTTTGTTTGAGGTTGCGCGGTTGTTTGAAGGCCAGTAGTGGGGGTGTGGGGATGACCTTGGCAAGATGTCCATCCTCGCTGATGATGTGTTGGAGGCTGCGAAGAAGATGTCGTAGTTTCTCCGCCCCAGGAAAGTACTGGACGACGAAGGGTACTCTGTCAGTGGTGTCCCGTGTTTGTCTTCTGAGGAGGTCGGTGCGGTTTTTTGCTGTGGCGCGGTGGAACTGTCGATCAATGAGTCGAGCGCCATATCCCGTTCGTACGAGGGCATCTTTCAGCATCTGTAGGTGTCTGTTGCGCTCCTCCTTGTCTGAGCAGATCCTGTGTATACGGAGGGCTTGTCCATAGGGGATGGCTTCTTTAATGTGTTTCGGGTGAAAGCTGGAGAAGTGGAGCATCGTGAGATTATCTGTGGGCTTGCGGTAAAGCGAGGTGCTGAGGTGACCGTCCTTGATGGAGACGAGTGTGTCCAAGAATGGAACTGAATTTGGAGAATAGTCCATGGTGAGTTTGATGGTGGGATGGAACTTATTGATGTCATCGTGTAGTCGTTTCAGTGATGTCTCGCCGTGGGTCCAACGCCGGCATCTCCACATCATTAGAATAGATGGCATTGAGGTGCGTAGGGAAGAAGTGTTGGCAATTCTGGACAAGGTGAAAATAGATAAGTCCCCGGGGCCGGATGGGATTTATCCTAGGATTCTCTGGGAAGCCAGGGAAGAGATTGCTGAGCCTTTGGCTTTGATTTTTAGGTCATCATTGGCTACAGGAATAGTGCCAGAGGACTGGAGGATAGCAAATGTGGTCCCTTTGTTCAAGAAGGGGAGTAGAGATAACCCCGGTAAGTATAGGCCGGTGAGCCTAACGTCTGTGGTGGGTAAGGTCTTGGAGAGGATTATAAAAGATACGATTTATAATCATCTAGATAGGAATAATATGATTAGGGATAGTCAGCATGGTTTTGTGAAGGGTAGGTCATGCCTCACAAACCTTATCGAGTTCTTTGAGAAGGTGACTGAACAGGTAGACGAGGGTAGAGCAGTTGATGTGGTGTATATGGATTTCAGTAAAGCGTTTGATAAGGTTCCCCACATTCGGCTATTACAGAAAATACGGAGGCTGGGGATTGAGGGTGATTTAGAGATGTGGATCAGAAATTGGCTAGTTGAAAGAAGACAGAGAGTGGTAGTTGATGGGAAATGTTCAGAATGGAGTTCAGTTACGAGTGGCGTACCACAAGGATCTGTTCTGGGGCCGTTGCTGTTTGTCATTTTTATAAATGACCAAGAGGAGGGCGCAGAAGGATGGGTGAGTAAATTTGCAGACGACACTAAAGTCGGTGGAGTTGTAGACAGTGCGGAAGGATGTTGCAGGTTACAGAGGGACATAGATAAGTTGCAGAGCTGGGCTGAGAGGTGGCAAATGGAGTTTAATGTGGAGAAGTGTGAGGTGATTCACTTTGGAAAGAATAACAGGAATGCGGAATATTTGGCTAATGGTAAAATTCTTGGTAGTGTGGATGAGCAGAGGGATCTCGGTGTCCATGTACATAGATCCCTGAAAGTTGCCACCCAGGCTGATAGGGTTGTGAAGAAGGCCTATGGTGTGTTGGCCTTTATTGGTAGAGGAATTGAGTTCCGGAGCCATGAGGTCATGTTGCAGTTGTACAAAACTCTAGTACGGCCGCATTTGGAGTATTGCGTACAGTTCTGGTCGCCTCATTATAGGAAGGACGTGGAAGCTTTGGAACGGGTGCAGAGGAGATTTACCAGGATGTTGCCTGGTATGGAGGGAAAATCTTATGAGGAAAGGCTGATGGACTTGAGGTTGTTTTCGTTAGAGAGAAGAAGGTTAAGAGGTGACTTAATAGAGGCATACAAAATGATCAGAGGGTTAGATAGGGTGGACAGCGAGAGCCTTCTCCCGCGGATGGAGGTGGCTAGCACGAGGGGACATAGCCTTAAATTGAGGGGTAATAGATATAGGACAGAGGTCAGAGGTGGGTTTTTTACGCAAAGAGTGGTGAGGCCGTGGAATGCCCTACCTGCAACAGTAGTGAACTCGCCAACATTGAGGGCATTTAAAAATTTATTGGATAAGCATATGGATGATAAGGGCATAGTGTAGGTCAGATGGCCTTTAGTTTTTTTTCCATGTCGGTGCAACATCGAGGGCCGAAGGGCCTGTACTGCGCTGTATCATTCTATGTTCTATGTTCTATGTTCTATGTGAGAGCACAGAGAACATAGAACATAGAACAGTGCAGCACAGTACAGGCACTATAGCCCACAATGTTGTGCCGACCATTTATCCTAATATAAGATCAACCTAACCTACACCCCTTCAATTTACTGCTGTCCATGTGCTTGTCTGAGAGTCGCTTAAATGTCCCTAATGACTCTGACTCCACCACCTCTGCTGGCAGTGCATTCCACACACCCACCACTCTCTGTGTAAAAAACCTACCTCTGACATCTCCCCTATACCTCCCCCAAATCATCTTAAAATTATGTCCCCTCGTGACAACCATTTCCACCCTGGGGAAAAGTCTCTGGCTATCCATCTATCCATGCCTCTCATCACCTTGTACACCTCTATCAAGTAACCTCTCTGCCTTCTTTTCTCTAGTGATAAAAGCCCTAGATCCCTCAACCTATCTTCATAAGACATGCCCTCCAGTCCAGGCAGCATCCTGGTAAATCTCCACTGTACCCTCTCGAAAGCATCCACATCCTTCCCATAATGAGGTGACCAGAACTGGACACAATATTCCAAGTGTGGTCTAACTAGAGTTTTATAAAGCAGCAGCAAAACCTCACAGCTCTTAAACTCAATCCCCCTGTTAATGAAAGCCAGCACACCATAAGCCTACTTAACAACCCTATCAACCTGGGTGGCAACTTTGAGGGAGCTATGTACATGAACCCCAAGATCCCTCTGTTCTTCCACACTTCCAAGAATCCTGCCTTTAACCCTGTATTCAGCATTCAAATTCGACCTTCCAAAATGAATCACTTCACATTTATCAAGGTTGAACACCATTTGCCACTTCTCAACCCAGCTCTGCAGCCTGTCAATGTCCTGTTGCAATCTGCAACAACCCTCAACACTGTCTACAACTCCCCCAACATTTGTGTCATCGGCAAACTTACTAACCCACCCTTCCACTTCTTCATCCAGTCATTTATAAAAACCACAAAGAGCAGAGGTCCGAGAACAGACCTTGCGGGACACCACTGGTCACTGACCTCCAGGCGGAATACTTTCCATCAACTACCACTCACTGTCTTCTTTCGGCCAGCCAATTCTGTATCCAGTCAGCCAAACTTCCCTGTATCCCATGCTCCCTAACTTTCTGAATGAGCCTACCATGAGTAACCCTATCAAATGCTGAAATCCATATACACCACATCCACTGCCCTACCTTCATCAATGTGAACCTTTAAGAAATGGATGTTTATGGAATAGTGGATGTACCTTTAAGAAATGGGTGTTTATCAGTGATGTCAGAGTGTGGGTAGAGCTGGGCTGTCAGTCAGCTTTTATTTTCGCTTTGAGCGAAGCTTAGGTGTGTCTGTGTATTTTTGTTTCATTTTAGTGTTGGAGCTGAAGCCAGCCAAAGAAGGTGTAATTTCAATCTCTCCGCAATCTAAAGACTATCTCTTGATCATTTGGTAAATTCAGAGTGATAACTCTTCTCAGTAGTGAATTTAAACCTGATGTGCTTCTGTTAAAAGGTTTTTGTTGTCTTATGGACGTTAAAAGGAAAGTTTAAGGATTAATTAGAGTGGTGCATTCTTTGGGGGGTGTATTTGAATTGATGGTTGCTAAGATGGTCACTGTATGTTTTAAAAAGCTTAACTGAGTTCATAGAATAAACATTGTTTTGCTTTAAAAAATACTGTTAGATGTCTGCTGCACCACACCTGTAGAGTGGGCCGTGTGCTCCCCATACCACAATCTATTAAAAGTTGTGGGTCAGGTGAACTCCATGATACACTTCGGAGTTCTCTAAACCCTGGTCCATAACACTTTTACCACCTTGTTCGTGAATAATTCTCCTCATCTCCATTTTAAGAGGGAGACTCGATCCTTATTTGCAAAACTCTGTTCAATTTATTGCCATTTTCTACTATTAATTCCTCAGATTCACTTTTGTTGACTATCATTCACTAAACATACACTTTTGCTTTTTAATTACCTGTAGAAACTCTTACTATTTGTTTTTATATTTCTAGTTAGCTTTCTTTCGCATTCAAATTTATCAATCTTTCAATATTTTTTGCTTTTGTTTAATACTCAATCCAACCTTCTGACCTGCCACACATCTTTGCAGAATTATATGCTTTTTCTTTCAATTTGATAATCTCTTTAACTTCCTTAATTAGTGGTGGTGCATCCTCCCCTTGGAGACCTTCTTTCACACTGGAATGTATATTTTCTGGGATTCTGAAATATCTCCTTAAATATCTTCCACTGCCTCTACTGACCTATCCCTAATCCAGTTTTGCAGTTCACTTCAGCCAGCTGTCTTCAAGCCCTCATAAGTGCACTTATTTAAGTTTAAAACACTAGTCTTCAATCCACTCATCTCACCCTCATACTGAATGTGAAATTCAATCATATTGTGATCACTACTACTTTTGGGTGCACACACTATGTGATCATGCTTAATCTTGTCTCATTTACAGTAAGAGTTTTCTATAGCCTGCTGTCTGGTTAGTCAAAATATTTTATATAGCCTGCTCCCTGGTTAGTCAAAATATATAAGAAGCTGTTCTGAAAACACTCTTATGAACTCATCATCCAGGCTACATTTGCTAATCTGATTCATCCAATCTATTTTTAGATGAAAATCACCCATGATTATCACCATGTCTTTCTCACAAGACCCCATTATTTCTTCCTGTATACCCTGTCCTACTATATGGTTACTGTCAGAGGCCTATAAACCACTCCCGTAAGTGACTTCCTACCTTTATTATTTCTCGTCTCCACCCAAACTGAGTCTACATCTTGATGGTCAGCTCAATCTATTACACCAATGTCATTTTTAATTAACAAAGCCACCATTCCACCTTTTTATAGCTTCCTATCCTTCCTAAATGTCTTTGAATAGTCAGGACCCAGTCTTTGTCACCTTGTAGCCATGTCTCTGTAATGGCTAACAGATAGAACATAGAATTTACAGTGCAGAGGGATGCCATTCGGCCCATCGAGTCTGCACCGACCCACTTTAAGCTCTCACTTCCACCCTACCCCCGTAACCCAATAACCTCTCCCAACCTTTTTGGACACTAAGGGCAGTTTAGAATGTCTAATCCACCGATCCTGCGCATCTTTGGACTGTGGGAGGAAACTAGAGCACCCGGAGGAAACCCACGCAGACACGGGGAGAACGTGCAGACTCTGCACGGACAGTGTCCAAGCGGGGACTCGAACCTGGGATCCTGGCGCCGTGAAGCCACAATGCTAACCACTGTGCTACCGTACTGCCCCTGCTTATCTATTTCTCTTTCTGCTGTCAAGTCTTCTGGTTCATTACGAATGCTACATGCAATCAGATGGAGTCATTTATTATGTCTTGTTACTATTTTTGTAATCTCTAGCCATTTGTGCTGGTACATACTTCGGTTTGCACACTCTGTCCCTCCCCTGCCACATTTTGATCATTGTTTACCTTTCTTGGAAGCAGAATTAGTAATGGAGCTTATGTGGGCAATTTACTCAAAGTCAGAGAAGGCAGCAAAACCAAAAAGGTCGCTAGGTACAGAATGAAATGTACAGAACGTACAGGATGATTGCGGTGGGTATATATATGTAAGGAGTTGTTATCTTAATGAATTGACAAATTTAAGATCTTTGTTGCCCCATCATATATCATGGAGGTGATATCGTTGTAATGATTCAGCAATTGAACTGCGAGAGGACCAGAAATTGCGAGCACTAAGGATTTGAGTTTAAAGGAAGCTGATGAGAATGGATTCATCAATCGAGGAATAAATATATGGTCAAGTAAACAAATAAAAATAATACCTGTGAAAGACCATTAAGTTTTACAGGACCACACTTAGAGCCATTTACGAGCATGGCAGTCATTTATACAGCATAGCAATAAAACCTTGCTTGAGGTCATATCAGCTCATTACCTGCTCCAAATAATTGTCCATTCATTCACCATTACAATGATTGAAGGTTTTACCTACCGCATCTATCCAGCCCTGTTTCAGTACTTACTTTAAGTACAATAATTTAATAGGTATTAATTTGGATATAACCACCAAGTATTAATCTCTTTGCCAGTATGGTTTCAACATTTCATCACATTGAAAAGGCAATTAACAGCATGAACATTCTGCAGAAGAGTCATACAAACTCAAAATGTTACTTATTTTTCTCAATTCACAGATGCTGTTGAGTTTATCCAGCATTTTCTGTTTTTATTACAAAATATCAGAGACAGGGGAATCCAGTATTTCTCCTTTCATTAAAAAAAGACAACTAGCTTTTTTAAAATTAGAAATTGGTAGGATTTCAGAGACTGTAATGTAATTAGCAACAACAACATTTTAACAGCAAATCATGATGCACATCCAAAACTTGGTGCATTATTTTTTCCTCATCCCACTTTTCTATCATTTATTTGCTTGTCAACTTCCTCTGAGTCCCCATCTCTAACACTCTCAAAATCCTTATTCATTGTATAGGCTCGTCCGTCACACCGTCTGCAACCTCTTTCAACTCTATACTCTAGCGTAGAATTGAATGAATTTGCAGAGGGTCTCAATGTCCTCTCTGCTCCTGATTGTAAGAAGTATTTTTATTCTCTGTTGTAAGATTTCCTTATGTTCCTATTTTAAAGACAACTGCATCTAAGCACCAATCTCCCTCTTCATTAATTCTGTGAACGTTTTCCCATTTATAGAATCAGAGAATAAAGAACCCCAACAGTGCAGAAGGAGGCCATTTAGCCTATCAAGTATGCACCGGCCCTTTGAAAGAGCACCCTACCTAAGCGCACACCTCCACCCTATTCCCGTAACGCAGCAACCCCACCTAACCTTTTGGACACTGAGGGGCAATTTAGCATGGCCAATCCACCTAACCTGCACGTCTTTGGACTGTGGGAGGACTGTGGGAATTGAACCCAGTTTCCTGGAGCTGTGAGGCAGCAGTGCTAACCACTGTCCCACTGTGCTGCTCCATGTTCTCTTCATGCACTCCCTCCTAAATTCTATCATTGCACATATATACAGTAAGATTCCCCTTATCTCTCGCTCATAGATAAGGTCTCAGTCCGTTTTGAATGAATATACAAGCACTGTTTATTTCTTTAAGAACAAATTTTGGTACATTCACATAAAATTAAATCGGAAGATGTTTCTAGCGTGCCTTGAAATGTCCTTCAGCCACTGAAGAGTGAAAGCAAAAACTGCAAGATGAAAGTGACTCCAGATTTACAAATTTAAAGTAATTTCAACAAAAGGCCTTACAAGTAATTTTTACGAATGCTTCAAGGATTCTTTGATGGCTACAATTCTTCTCTCTAATCAGTCAAATGGATCACATTCTTAAGGGAATCCTTATCTGGATTTAGCCCCTTACTTATTTTCATTGGTTCTAATTCTCAGCTGACAATCCCTTGATTTGTTCAGGAAAGTATCAGTTACTTAACAGGCAATTGGTTAATTAGACATTAATCAATTACTCCAAATTAATTATCTTTGCCACGACTCTTGCCCCACATTCAAACTCCCGTCACATCTGGTCTCAGTTACAAGATTGTTTCAAACTCGTTTAATGTACCCTCATATCTCTTACTTTCAGTAAGTAAGAGTACTTGTAATACATTATTCGTAACATTTGAGACAGTCATGGACAGTATTCAAAAGATTAGCCAATTTTATAACTTGCTCATATTTCTACAAATTCAATAATTATCAAGAATCATTTTATTTTACAGTATATTTTAGCTAATTGTTTAAAGTATCCCCGCTATAATTGTTGAATTCAACATCTACCTATATTAAATTTGTTCTCTGTCTACCCAATCTGATAACATATCTATATCCTTCCAAAGTCATTAACAATTGTCTATGCCGTTGCCCATGATTTGTATGTTTGTGTCATCTAAATTTTGCACCCATATTTAAATTTACAACACTTGCACATAATAATAATAATAATCTTTATTAGTGTCACAAGGAGGGTTACATTAACACTGCAATGAAGTTACTGTGAAAATCCCCAAGTCGCCACACCACGGCACCTCTTCGGATACACTGAGGGAGAATTCAGAATGTCCAATTCACCTAACAGGCACATCTTTTGGGACAAAGGTGGGAGGAAACTGGAGCACCCGGAGGAAACCCACGCAGACATGGGGAGAAAGTGCAAACCCCGCACAGACAGTGACCCAAGCTGGGAATCAAACCCGGGTCCCTGGTGCTGTGAATCAACAGTGCTAACCACTGTGCTACCATGCTGCCCCCAAGAAGATACATAATTCTATATTTTATGTCTGCAAACAACATTCTACCTACACTGCCTTGTTCCCTATGGCCTGGCAATTGCAGAACTCCTGAAATAGTTCAGGTTCCAGGTACAAGGCACATTGTGTGGCACATTAGTTGACTGGTCTAACTAGGATAGTACTGTTGAGCTTCAGGGGCAGAATGGTGGCACAGTGGTCAGCACTGCTGTCTCACAGCGCCAGGGACCTGGGTTCGATTCCAACCTTGGGTGACTGTGTGGAGTTTGCAGTTTCTCCCCATGACTGTGTGGGTTTCCTCCGGGTGCCATGGTTTCCTCCCACACTCCAAAGATGTGCATATTAGGTGGATTGGCCATGCTAAATTTCCCCTTAGTGTCCAAACGTTAGGTGAGGTTATGGGCATAGGGCAAGGGCAGGTGAGTGGACTTCGGTACAGTGCTCTTTCAGAAGGTCAGTGCAGACGCGATGGCCAAATGGCCTCTTTCCGTACTGTAGGCATTCTACGATTCTATGATTTAATCGCCAGTCAAGCCCCCAGTCACAGTCACATGAAGATCACATGGTGGAGTAGAACTTCTCATCGGGGATGCCAATCAAGGACCTCAGTGAGTCATAATGTGGATCTGGAAAGAACAATCCTAAATTCATCTCGCCTCACCGTTCCATGTTGTAACACATTTCCAGGCTGTTACCATCTGTGTCACTTCCCCATGCCATCCCACACTCCCAAGTCATCCTACAATCCATGCCATCTCTCCCCCTGCCAACACCCTATGTTGTCACCGCATGCCATCCACCCCACTCCCTGACAAGACAGTCCCCCAAAACCATGATATAACCCCCTGCCATCCATTCCATCATCACCATACCATTTCTAACCCCATGCCAACAGCCCTCTCTCTTCAATCTCTCCAGGGTAATTTTGTTATTGGGCTTCTCTTTCCTTCCAACTTACAAAACATTTGACATTTGTGGGGAAATTAGTATCTTTATTGCCGCAGTACCTCCGGGGACCAGTTTAGCTCAGTTGCTGGGTAGCAGGTTTGCGATGCGCAGCGAGGCTAACAGTGTGGGTTCAATTCCTGTGCCAACTGAGGTTATTCATGAAGGCTCAACCTTCTTAATCTTGCCCCTTTCCTGAGATGTTGTGATCCTCAGGTTAAATCACCACCAGTCAGCTCTCTGGCTCAAAGGGGAAAGCAAACTATGGTCATTTGGGACTATAGCAACATTATTTTACTTCTTTAAATCCCCATGCCATCCCTTTCATATCATCTCTATTCCATCCCCCATCCAACCACTTCTTCCTATGCCACCCACCTTTGCCATTCCATAACTCTCTTGCATTCCTCCCATGCCATTTGCTCACCATGCCATTTACTTCAATGCATTTCCTGCCATTCAATTAGTTAAAGGCCATCCACCACCACATGCCAACCCTCTCCCATCCCATGTACTTCCCTTCTATGCTGCACCCCTTCTTCATGCCTCCATTCCCTATGTGGTTGCCCCATTCCACATGTTAGTATCCCCTTTCATGCTGTTTCTCTCTCACTCACATGTCGCTCCCCCTTACCCATTCCCAATTCTTGCTGAATGCTTTATGTTTGATGAAGGTATTCTGCAAAACTCTATTGTTTTGCACCTATGGATGACCATTGTTTCATTGGATGCTTCAAAACTTTATTGCAGCATTCGGGGAGTGTACCCAGGTACAGCACACTAAATAAACCACCAAATAAATCCATCAGCAGGTATGCCCCTTAAACAAACCAATCAAAACAGGACAGACAAAAACTGCATATTATTATTATTATAGATAAACCCACTATCTGTGAGCTGCAAAATTGGAAAATCATCTAGCCCACAGCGATACAATTTCCCTGGACCAGTTTGCAAATTGGGAGTTAATGAACTGCTAAGGTCACCTGATTTGGGAATTTTGCAGCACGATTTGTGGCACATAAAGCTGTCACAAGGAAAGACTTAGTGATTCATTTATGCAGCATATGCAGTGAGAACTTCTTCCCAAGCAGTTTTCCATACAACAGCTTAATTTCAATCTGCAATTATAAAATACACTCTCGTAGATGACATGTTAACAATAACAACAAATATCTTAATGCAAGAATGTTACCCTTTAGTTACCCGGAAAATGATAGCTAATATCCAATAAAGTGAAGATGTCAGGAATCGTCTCCTAGGAGACAGATAAAACATGAACTTACAAATAACTTTGCAGCATAATCAGTTCGCATATTTATATTTATACAAGACAATATTTAATTTCTTGAGCCAGCAATTTTAGGATGACTGTATTTCACCCATCAGAGCTACCACCAATTCAGCATTGCAATTTGTAACTGTTTGCTTTCATTCTCATTAGCTGTACCTCACAGTGTAAGAATATGCCTGTTTATAAACAGGCTCCCGCTAAGAACCAATCAGTATATCATTTTTGTTTTACATCTAAAGCAGCCATGTGATTGGTTGTTGACAGTTCATTAAGGCCATCTACTCAATCTGCAAGAAATGAAAAAATAATTTGTTCACAATAACCTTCAGGCAACCTTGTAGGCAATGGGAGTCTTTAAAGCACCATCCCCATTACCTGTCAAGCTCGTGTAGATTTTCCTCTACAGTAATAGCAGGCTGCTGTTGAACAGGGCAATAAACACCTACTGAGTGGGATGTAGCGTGAAAAGATCTCATCACCTGCCATTAACACGCTAATGAATAATTCAGCAAGGGCTGTTGTATCTGTCAGAATAGCTCACGTCTAACCACTCTGCTGTGTGCAGCCTTGCACCAAATGAGCAGAGACAGAGTCACAGAGATCCACATGACAAATTGGTGGCTGGGTGCTGTGTATTTCAGTGATGGAGCAGGTGTGTTTACCTCAGGATGACTGCCTTTACCACATGGATTCACTCTGATGAATACACTAATGTAAAATTTCTGACTCAATAAGCACTGATTGCACAGGCTCCTAATTCAGCCCTGAAGATTCTCAACATTATTCATGAAGTATGAGGTTTAAAGTGTCTTGCATCTCCCTGTAGGCTGGTTGTCTAGCAATTATTCATTTTTATTTCTGTGCTTTTTTTTGGAGGGGAGTTGGGGGTGGTGTGTTGGTAAGGGAGGGCATATTTAAGGCTGATTTTTAACATGCCTGACCAGTAGAAATGGGTTGTAGTGGAGCTCAAATTACTGTAGGGAACTTATTGCCCTAGTGCCATATCTGGTCAGGTCTCCTGCTAAGCAGTGCAGTCACCCACATAAACCAAGTGGAAACTCCATTAATATTTCCACTTCTGAGAATAGAACTGTTGTCATGACACTCTGAGCTCGTGCACAGTCGATTCTAGACCCACTTGACCCAGGATCACAACACAAATGAAATTAGATGTTATTTTAAAATACCTGAAGACCTTCGCTGATCCCAATAGACTGCAATCATCAGGTTTGTAAATTTAACACAAATAACATTTTATTATTTAACAACAATATCATTAAACTGACAAAAATGTAACTGACTACCTAATACCCCTTACCCAACCCCCATTTTCCAACTCGCCCTACTCTATACATACACCCCCCCCCCCCCCCCCCCCTCACACACACACACACACACAGAGGGAAAGGTGTTGGAGAGGGAAGAAAAAATGATGATGAAGTAAAAATGATAAAAGATCTCCAAACTATGATGGTTTTCAATTAAAACCTTTCAGGAGTTCAAGCTTTTGTAGGGGTCCTTCCTGTTTATTCTCTTATTTCCCATTTGTTTTATTTTGCCAATGAAATGAAATGAACATCGCTTATTGTCACAAGTAGGCTTCAAATTAAGCTACTGTGAAAAGCCCCTAGTCGCCACATACTGGCGCCTGTTCAGGGAGGCTGGTACGGGAATTGAACCGTGCTGCTGGCCTGCTTTGGTCTGCTTTCAAAGCCAGCGATTTAGCCCTTGTGCTAAACCAGAGAATGTCAAAAGCTACAGGAGAATACACTGTGCTAGCCTTGGCTAGTTTGAAAAAGAGATTCAGACTTTTCGGCTCCAGAGAGATAGATAGAGTGAGACTCGGTTTGATTGATTGGCTGGTAGCCAAAGAATTGGCCAAAAGGCCTTATTCTGCCCGGTAACAGGTGGCGACTGGATCCAGTCCCAGTGTAATGATTTTCAGAGTTCTCAAGGAGCTCAGTTTGCCTCCTGGAAGCGGAAAGACAAGGGCTCGCCTCCGTGTTTTCTCCAGAGAAGCTGTGAGTGCTGTATTCCTGAAACTACCGAGGCCTGAATGAGCCTAAAGTGAAAACCTCAAACTGGAAGCAAAGTTTGAAAAGGAGTAAGGTGCTGGAGACACCCATTTTAAACAAAGACTCTCTTTCTCTTTTACTTATGTTTTCACTTACCTCCTTTCTTCCCCTCTGTGTGTTTGTTTAGCAGGTGCCTCACGGTAGCATGGTGGTTAGCATCAATGCTTCACAGCTCCAGGGCCCCAGGTTCGATTCCCGGCTGGGTCACTGTCTGTGTGGAGTCTGCACGTCCTCCCCGTGTGTGCGTGGGTTTCCTCCGGGTGCTCCGGTTTCCTCCCACAGTCCAAAGATGTGCGGGTTAGGTGGATTGGCCATGCTAAATTGCCCGTAGTGTAAGGTTAATGGGGGGATTGTTGGGTTACGGGTATGCAGGTTACGTGGGTTTAAGTGGGGTGATCATTGCTCGGCACAACATCGAGGGCCGAAGGGCCTGTTCTGTGCTGTACTGTTCTATGTTCTAGGTGGGGGGAAGTTAAAGTGGGGGAATTAGGAATTAGATAACAATTGTATTTGCTGCATATTTCATTACAATTCTTGTTATTAATAAAATGTAATCATGTTCAAACTTACAAACATGGTGACTGTAATTACTGGGCATCAAGAGCCAAAGATGTCTGGTGTGTTTTTAAGTATTATTGGTCAATTCAATTGTGTTGTGACTGTAGATCAAGTGGAATTGGTATTGACTGCACACTACCCAGGGTGTCGTGACACTTTTGCTTTAATGCTTCTTCTTTCTAAGCTGCCTACTATCCTTTTAGATTCAAGATGATTTCAACTATATCACTTCTGCCCAGCTCTCTCAAAAGCATCCCACAGGAACCAATCACTGACTGTTGTCAACCAGAACACTACCCCTGACCAACCCACAGGTTGCCAGCCACCCAGCCAATTGAACCAACTTCATCCAAAGCTGGTTCTTAAGATTCCCTCAGGCAGCCTCAGCTTAAGGCCACTGTTTAAAAGCGCATTTCGATTCTGAGTCCACAGACCAAAAATAATAACATAAAACAAAAGAAATTGGAACAAAAGGAAGAACTCCAACACTTTATACACTCTATCCTGTGTCTATCTGCCTTTGTGTGTACTATTCACTTTATAAATCAAACACCACTGCTGCACTGGAGACTTCTGCATTTGTTCATTTTTAACAATGTAGTCTTATTTAGAGGACTTATTTGGAATACAGAGGGACAGGTAAATAAAATGCAGTGTTTTGCACTGGTTAGTGTTGTGTTCTGTGATATAACAGTTGTCAGGATGTACACAGAATATACGGTTGTTTAACTATAAAGATGATTTATTAATAAACACGTGGAAAAGATAACTAAGGAACTGCTGTGCAGACAATGGGTACTAAATGAATTCAGTAAATTCTCCTGGAGCTACTCTAAGTGGGATTATCTTCTTATATGACTTACTACCAACTGCTGGGTGTGTTGAGTCACGTGATAGATCTCTATCACCACCAGCTGATTGGCGATCAAATTACTGACTATATGCAAAACTGGGCACAGGCATATCACCACATCCCCCTTCCTCTGGAACTTTTAACATTTGTATTCAAATATAACTGTGTTTTACAAAACATGATCTGCATTGTCATTTTACACATGTCATATACACAGATGCACCTGTGCTTCACACAACATGATATGCCTGATGAGCGTGTCCCTGGTGCACAGTTTATTGGACATTCATGACGACATCGCCCCATTGGTCTTCTGAACTTTTGTCGGCTGCTCGATGACATTTTAACATCAGGAAGATCGGTTTTCTGGCAGGTCTTTTTTGTATTATCAGCTTGTTTGGCCTTTTGAAGAGATGCGTCTGGAAGTCCGGTTTTCTTGCTGGTCTCTTTTTACGGCAATGCTTCTTGCTGTATTGTCGTCTGCTTTCTGGCTTGTCGGCCACATTACCAATACCTTCTCTACAGTACCGCGGGTGCGACCCACAGTGTCCTCCACTTTCCTTCTCTTCTTCTTCCTTTTCATTGGAGGGAACTTTTGACCGTGCTTCTTTTTCTTTTTTGCTTTGATGGCACCCCGAAATGCCGCTGGACTGCGCCATGGGACTATTTGCTCTTCCTCCACCAAAGCTGCTTTCGGAGCCTTAGTTGTACCGATGAATTTTGGTTGATCCACATGCTGAGTTCCAGGCCAGTGTCGGCATACTTTTGGATGGCTGTGAGGTCGTGGCCCAGTCTGCAACTTCAGGAGCAGTCTGAAAAACCTCGTACTCTGATGTCTGGGTTGGATCAACGTCTCCAACGTTGGGTGCTGCTCCTTCATTTTGTGTTTGAGCCCCAATTGGTGGCTCATCCTCACTTGATGTGACAATGTATGGGTTGTCTTTTGTTGAAAAGCTGATTAGTGGCTCATCCTCATCTGATAGGATGATATATATTTCATCTGGCATTGTAGAACTGCACATGGATGTATCCATCTGCTCTTCCAGCATGTCTCTCAGTGGAGTGGCCTAGAGTATTGGGGAGTCTGCTGCAGGGACAACTTGTGTGCATGAGATGATTCGCCGTACGCCTCTGGAGCTAGTTTCTCCAGAATAGGGTTTATTTCTTCAGTTATCAGTCTGTTCACAGATGAGTTGCTGTCATCTAATGTATCTGCTACGGCAATCTCACTTTCAGCCTCTGCACACACCACCTCAGAGCTTTCACACTTATTGTTGGACTGCGTAGACTGGATGTCCCTTGTGATCACCTTGTTACTCCTGCCAAATAAAGTAAATAAACATTTGTCATCACCAATGCCAAATACGTGAAATACATTTTCAGGGTCCTCTTCTTCTGGCTCATTATCTGCTTCTTCACCCGCTTCATTGTAATCAGCATTACCGTCTGCCACTTTTCCTGCAAAGTGTGGTATTGCTGTTGGAATAATGAATTTATGGAAACACTAACCAACTGTAAAGTCAGCAGCAAGTCGTGTCATGGAATCTTCATCCAGTTTCCCATTCTCTGGAACGTCAGGAGAACAAAAAGAAGAACAAACAAGAAGAAAGAGTTTTTCTGTACAGTTTTCGTAACTGTTGTACCAGTGCGCCGACCCTTATGCATCTGCTTTGTTTTAATGGTCTTCATGGTAACGTTTTTTCATTCCTTCCAATCGATTTGGAATCTTGTGCATCCTGTAGTTTGTGGTTCATCAAAAAGGAAAAACCCTGACTCATCTGGCTGGGCCTTTATTGAGTATGTCTTGAACAATGCTTCATTTGTAAAATACTCATTTGGGTCAAACTGAAACTCCAGATTTAAACACATTGTCTGCCCTGGACCTGGAAAGTTCACCCCTAATTCTTGTAAATCTTTAGGATGGGCTCATCATGCTCCTGTAGAACATAGAACATTACAGCGCAGTACGGGCCCTTCGGCCCTCGATGTTGCGCCGACCTGTGAAACCATCTGAAGCCTATCTGACTTACACTATTCCATTTTCATCCATATGTCTATCCAGTGACCACTTAAATGCCCTTAAATTTGGCGAGTCTACTACTGTTGCAGGCAGGGCGTTCCACACCCCTACTACTCTCTGAGTAAAGAAACTACCTCTGACATCTTATATGTCTCTATTAAGTCACCTCTCAGCCTTGTCCTCTCTAACGTAAACAACCTCAAGTCCCTGAGCCTTTCCTCGTAAGACCTTCCCTCCATAGCAGGCAACATCCTAGTAAATCGCCTCTGAACCCTTTCCAAAGCTTCCACACCCTTCCTATAATGTGGTGACCAGAACTGCACGCAGTACTCCAGGAGCGGCCACACCAGAGTTATGTACAGCTGCAGCATGACCTTGTGGCTCCGAAACTCAATCCCCCTACTGATAAAGGCTAGCACACCATATGCCTTCTTAACAGCCCTATTAACCTGGGTGGCAACTTTCAGGGATTTATGTACCTGGATGCCGAGATCTCTCTGTTATTCTACACTACCAAGAATCTTGCCATTAGCCCAGTACTCTGCATTCCTGTTACTCCTTCCAAAGTGAACCACCTCACACTTTTCCGCATTAAACTCCACCTGCCACCTCTCAGCCCAGCTCTGCAGCTTATCTATGTCCCTCTGTATCCTATAACATCCTTCAGCACTATCCACAACTCCACCGACCTTCGTGTCATCTGCAAATTTACTAACCCATCCTTCTACACCCTCTTCCAGGTCATTTATAAAAATGACAAACAGCAGAGGCCCCAAAACAGATCCTTGCGGTGCACCACTAGTAACTGAACTCCAGGATGAACATTTGCCATCAACCACCACCCTCTGTCTTCTTTCAGCTAGCCAATTACTGATCCAAACCGCAAAACCACCTTCAATCCCATACTTCCTTATTTTATGCAATAGCCTACCGTATATAGTGTCAAGTCACTGAGGCCATCCACACTTTTGAAGATTGTTAACCAGAATTCTGGTGTTCCCTTTGGCTCCTCTATCTCTTCATCTGGTTTATCTTCGTCCACTTTAAGTGCCGCTTGCATCTTATTGGATAGCTGCGCTATTATATCTTGTTGCCAATCACAATGACCCCCTGTCACAGCGCTGTCTGGAATGTACAGCCGCTCCTCTAGGTTTAGGGCCTCACACACATTCGCTCCTACGCTGGACTCGTATTCCGTGTCCACAATGGAAAACGGTATGGTGTGATTTCTGTTACGTACCCATGCTTCGAATTCACATGCACCCAGTGTCTCAACCTCATTCCCACTGTAGTCTGTTAGTAGTCTTGTTTGATTGACAACTTTTGGTTTAACCCAGAGCCTGTTCAAGTCAGACAAACTGAGAAGGTTGGCACTTGCTCCTGTGTCAAGGTTGCATTTTATTAGTGTGGTGTTCAGCATCACTGGAATTGTCCATCTGTCTTTGATGGTATCAGCTTCATCAGGACTATTGTCACAACTGGTCAGTAAGACTTCTTCACTTTTCATATCCAGATGCATCATGTCCTTAATCGAGATCAGATAATTGAAAGACAATTCTTCAAGGGAATTCTCATCAACTGTGTTGGCTGACCCTGCTTGGACCACTGTAGGGCACGAAAAAATCACTTCGCAAAACGATTTGTACGGCAACACTTAGAACTTACTTTCCCAAATGCTGAACATTGCCGTGGCCCATGATGATTGCCACATCGCTGGCACAAAATGGCTGACCTGATCGGCTGCTTAAAATGGCCGCCTGCATTGAGACCACATTTTTGTATTGAACTGCATCACAGTGCTGATGGCGCTAGCGTCTCCTTCGAAATTGGCACCAAACTGTTTCAGATTGAGCATACTAATCTGCTGTGCAGCTAGCTCACTTGCATGACAACTCTTGATAAGGTTTACTGATTGAAGCGCTTCTGTTTGCGTATGCGTACAAAATATATGACGATCACACGTTTCATTTTTCTTTGGAGAGCAATGTCGATCAAAGTACTTTCTTACTGCATCGAAGCACTTGCTTTCCTCTTCGCTGTCAAAGGCGAATGTATTGTATATTTCTATTGTTTGAGGACCTGCTACCATGAGCAGCAACACAATATGCCTCTCGTCAAGCTGTGCCTGCAGGCCAAGGGCAGCAACATAGAGTCTAAATTGCTGCTTGAAAAGACGGCAATTTTCATCAATGCATTCCGAGACCTGTAACTGGTGGGGTGCCTTCAAACATTCCACCTCTTACTTTGCAGTCATTTGTTGCGTTGAGTTGCAGGTGGCCGTAGTTCACCAGGTCAGTGGAAGAATCTTCTCTTTTCGTTCTACAGCCTATTTCGCCCTGTCTTGTTGTTGTTATCTTTAAGTGCTCTGCACTCCTGGTACCATGTTGTGTTCTATGATGTAACAATTGTCAGGGTGTACACAGAACATACGGTTGTTTAACTATAAATATGATTTACTAATAAACACATGGAAAAAGTAACCAAGAAACTACAATACAGACGTTGGCTACTAAATTAATTCAGTGAATTCACCTGGAGTTACTCTAAGTGCGACTATCTTCTTACACTTCTTACTACCAATTGCCGGGCATGTTGAGTCACGTGATGGATCTCTATTGCCACCATCTGGTTGGAGGTAACATTACTAACTTTATGTTGAACTGTGCACAGACATATCACAGGCATATCATCACACGTGGCATTTTCAAATGCATTTGATTGCATTTCTACACTTATGTCAGTAGTTTTTGTCTTCCAACAAAAATGGAAAGATGGCAAAAACGTGTAATATAAAAGTGAGTTATGAAGAGCGGAGTGGTGTTAAAGATGCACTGTCACATTGTTGCAGGAACACGTTTGATAATTGTTTAATTTCAATGCCTTTATATTTATCTTTTTCAATTATATCAAGTGTAAATGAAGAAACTGAAGCACAGCTGAGTACAAACACATCAATAATTTGATTGCAGTTCAGTGCCAAAGGGTATATTTTGTTCTACTGTTCTTCAGTACATTCTATAATCTACTTTTAAACAAGATGAAAACTAATGTTGCTGTCAAGAAAGAATTACAATAAACAAAAATGACCTGGAACTAAAAGCTGAGCACAAAAAAGCTTACTCCTTTACAGTGAATAAAAGTATTACTTCATAAATTAATATTCTGGTATTCCCATGTTTATTTAGTAATCTGGCACACATTCCATTCACTGCTCATTGGTGATTAATTTAAAGTGGACATCTGTTTGTCATGGCCATTATTTAATTTGTCAGACAAGGTAGTGCTTAATGATGATAAGCCCAGCAGAATGCTAACTAATGCCATTCAGGTCACCCACAAAAAAAGCAAGTGGTCTTTGAACTGCAGGCAGAAAATGGATGCTGCCAATGAGTTTGAGAAGCAAAATTGAAGCACCCCTGTTGTCAGGCTCTGAACAGCCATTTCTGAGAGCAGCTGGTCACTAAGGACTGCACACTCAACCTGTCCTCTGATAGGTTTATTGACCACAGCACGGTTTTTCCCTTGTTTCTGATTATTTTATTTATGAATTGATTCGCTCACAAGCCAGGTAATAAACATGCTTACCCTATTGCATTCCTTATGGAAACTGAGTGCTAATACCACTTTCAGGTGAATTCCAGTAGTAAATGATGGTTGCTACCCCAAAGGTAGGTTTTACTTGCCTGAATGTGGAGCAGACTGATACCATCCCTCATTCACTTCTTCCTGACCACCTCCCTCCTGGCCTCAGCTGGTCATCTTCACTGGAAAACCAGCGAGCTAAACTAATATCCCAACTACCCCCAACTAACGATCAGCAGGCTTCCTCCAAGCCCACAATATGCAGACCACACTATATTAATCAGGTCAGAGGTCCAATTTGCTCTTACCCTGCAAAAGGCCTCATTGTAGGCTTGTGCAGCGTGTTACATCAATCAACTGCAACCTAATTTCTTGACAATACATTTCAACCTATGTTCTTAATGTGAGAAAGAGAAACTCAAAATGTAAACACTTACAACTCATTTTCAAAAAAATACACTGGTTATCAGACCTTTCGTGGCATATTTGCAAATGTGGACCATTGACATGGATTTTCACCCTCTAGACATGTGAATTGGTAAAATACATTGTTTGGTTACAAAATGTCTTGGGCTGAATTCTCTGCCGTCGGGATGCTCCATTTTGCCAGCAGCCCTGGGGTTTCCTGATGGTGTGGGGCTGCCCCACAATGGGAAACCCCCTGAACAGCCGGCGAAACGGAGCATCTCACCGGCGCGCTGAAGCAGAAATCTGGCGCAGTGGGATGAAAAAACCCGCCGCTTGTTTCTGAATCTCTTCGTCCTTCTCTGAAAAATATGGCTTTGTGTCCTGCATTTCACTCGATAAATTGACACTAGGGGCGCGATGTAACGGCCGCGTTGCGCCGGTGCGGATCCATGCGCACCTATTAAATTGCGGGAGAGGCGGAAATTGGGATCCGTGCCAATGCGTCGATAAACTTCAAGCTGGATGAAGCCCATCAAGGTGACTGGGCAACAGGATTCTCCGCAGTTGCAGGGATGCCCAGGTCCAGGGGATAGTTGATGACACGCATGTCATCTTGCTTGCACCGGGACATCAGGGAGCGTCGTTTATGAACAAGAAAGGGTTCCACTCCCTGAACGTTTAATTTGTGTGTAACCACCAGCTCAGGATCATGCATGTGTGTGCACATTTCCCAGGAGTGTGCATGACAGTGACATCCTGGGACACTTGGAGATCCTCGGCGACTTTAAGGACAACCCCAGGATGACAGGTTGGCTCTTGAGGGAGAAGGAGTACCCACAGAAATCCTGGCTGATAGTGCCAGTACAGAGGCTGGTAACCAATGTGGAGGCACAATATAATGATGCCCTTGTTGCCACCTATGCTGTCATTGAGCTGTACATCGGCCTGCTAAAAATGTAGTTCTGATGTCTGGACCGCTCTGGTGGTGCACTGCAGCACACCCCCAGAGGGTCTCCCGCTTTATGGTGGTCTTCTGTGCCTCCACAACCTGGCACAGCAGCGGGGTGATATGTTGGAGGAACAGGAGGAAGGTTGCGCAGCCTCATCTGAGAAGGAGCCAGACCAAGAGGGCCTGGAGTAAGAACCCAGCGAGCAGCCGGAGGATGGAGGCCAGGCGACGGCAAGGGTCAGGCATGCCCGGAGAACCTCATCCGCTTCGCATAGAGCGGGATTTTGTCCATTAGCTCACACCCTCTCCCTCCCCCCAGTCTCTCCCCTGCCAAATCCATCCTCCCACTCCATTTCCTCTTTCCCCCTCCCCTCCAACTCCCCCGATCACCACCCCCATTGACTAATCCACCTATTCCCCCTCCCCCCTACTCCCATTCCATCACTTCCCCCCTCCCCCTGGCCCCGACTACCCTGTTCCAATGCTCCCAGAGTCTGTGTAACATTGGAGACTCCTGATCTAAAACCACTGCACCCAGGGGTCAGGGGGTGGGTGGAGCAGAGGGCAACAAGGTGCTGGGTGCAGGCTGGACCACTGTGAGAAATAACGTAATGCAGGCGTTGCATGTATCAGGTGTAACACAGTTTGATTCTGAAATTTTGAAACCCCCATTGTCCCTATCTACAGATGGTGCCCCCCCCACCCTCCGTGCCCATTCACTGATCCTCAATCTTCTCAAGCTTCCACGCTCTGCTGCTATGTCTTGGTGTGTCCCCAGGATGCACACTGGAGGTGAGGGCACCCTGCTGCTTCTTGCCCTGTGGTGCCTCTGGAAGTCATCCTCTCGAGGGCCTGGAGCCAGAAGGCCCCGGCCGACTTATTGGTGTCACTGGCATCGCCATTCACTGGCATCGCCATACTACCCTGCTCTGCCCGCTGACCTTGAAACGCTCCGGTGTCAGGAGGGGGTTTTGATGAGGTGGAGACCACCACCGTTTCTCTGGTGGAAGACACCGGGTGGGCATCCAGCGCTCCCTCCTCCTGGACTGTGCACATGGGGCTCCGGGGATCTCCCTGGGACGGAGTGTCAGTGCCTGGGACATGCTCTGGTGCGCCTGGGCAATATCCACCTGCGCCTGGGACAAATCACCCAGCGACTTGCACGTGCCGTTGAGGCCCTCAGCTATGGTTGTGACTGGCTTAGCCATGCCGTGGACACCACCACTCAAGGCGCTGAAGTTGTGCTGCAGGATTTCCACTGCAGTCGCCACCCTAGCAGTGTTGGCCTCAATGCCATGCGTTGCCGGCACCATCTCCTGCAGCTGTAGTCTTTGGGACTCCTCCAATCAGCTATGCACACACCTGAGAGTTACTAATATCTCCTTCTGAATCTCATGGTCGTGCCCTTGTCCCTGCATCAGCTCTGGGATAACCTTGTCCAGAGGTTTGGCATCTGACTGAGACTCAGCTGAGTCCTGGGATCCAGCAGACCTCAGACTGCTGACTCTCTTGGATGTTCCTGTATCCATCTGATGTGCATCAGCAATGTTGTGGGGCTCATCAGATTGTGCTCCAGAAGTCTGTTCACTCATGTTGCCCACCAAGGTGCATGTCTCTGTGCTGGTGGAAGGTGGGGGTGACAGCCGAGGTGTTCTCTTGGGTGATGGGTGGAGCATGGACAACTCTGGATGGCCGGCTTAATCAGGTGGAGATCCAGCGAGAGAATAGACATGTGGTCAGTGAGAGGAAAGGAACGTTTTGTCTGACATGTACAATTCACCTGAGACAGGTGATCTGGGTGAAGGGGCAGAGGGTCCTCACCTCTGCGGCATAGGCCAACCTCGCTTTCGGTGACTGCTCTCTCCTCGGTCAACCCTGTGATCTCCAGGGCCGGTTCCTCATAGTGGGTGAGGACTCTGATGTCCGGAACCCCGCCATATGTCTGGCCCCTTTCCCACCTATTATGGGCTAACTTCTCCTGTGGGGTCAAAGATTGGGGATCGTGAGCTGCACACTTGATGCATCAGTGAGGATGTATGGCAGCTGGCATCTGTGGGCACCGGTCCTGGGCATGAGCGGGTTGTGCTGGTTGGTGCCAGGATGTGCTACGGCATGGTAATATGCTGGGGAGAGGGGGGGGGGGGGGGTCGGGTTGGGCGGGGGGGCGTGGAGAGGTCACTTGAGGATTACAGGGTGGTGGCAGGTGGAACCAATGTCAGGTGGCAGGTATCAACTTACCAATGCGACCCAGTGGAGGTAGTTGGTCTTCTTCCTGCACTGGATTGAGGTCCTCCTGGTCATGCTGCCCGAACTAACGGCTGCTGCCACTGACTCCTGCGGTGATATGCATCACTGTATATACACAAGGGGTTAATGTAAATACACTACAACTAAGTAACCACTAGAGGGAGCACCAGAGATGTCATGACCTGCAGACATACAACCAATGGGTCATTACAACAGGACACAACCAATGGGTAATCAGAACACCCAGAGGTGGCATTACCACAAGGGGGCACTTCACAACCCATATAAAAGGACAGGGCACACATGCTCTGCCTCTTTCCACAGACAGACACCTAGAGAGTACATCAGGGTTGATCAACAGCATCACACCCAGCACGTGACTTAGAGCAGGCTGGTGAAGATAGACTGAGTTACTACAGCTGGATTAGCAGAGAGTCGAACTCATTTAAGAACTGTGTTAATAGTTCAATAAACAAGTTAAACTCATTTCATAGTCTGGAACGCCCTTTGTCAAAGCATACATCAAGGAAGCAGCATATGCTGCACGAAGCAGCATAATACAATATGATACTAGGAGTGCCTATTCAATCTATTTAGTTCAACTCAGCAAGATCCGTGACAACCAGCAACCAAACCCAGGCACGATGATCGAGATTCTGGTTCCTATTCCACTCAGGTACCATGGCAATCTCAGTACCAACTGGCGTGCATTCAAGCAACAATTTCAGCTTTACATGGAAGCATCCGACCTAACTGGCGTAGCCGATGCTGAGAAGATGCTCTTCTACTCACCATTGTGGGTGATCATGCAACAGAGATCTTCCGCTCCTTAAATACTCCAAAGTGCAAGACAGAACGCAATTCCAGACAGTCTTTGTCAAATTTGAAAGCTACTGCGCGGTAAACACAAAAGAAATCGGTACAACCTGCGCCAATACTCACCACGAGGCAGAGGTAGGGTTGCAACAGAAGCAAACGGCAATTTTGATTGACAGCCATCTTGCACGTATTCAGCCAGCCTAGTCTGCACATGCGCAGTTCCCAAAAAGTTGCGAACCAGCAAAATGGTGCTTTGCGCATGCGCGAGAAGCCGCCCATACGCAGTTACGAAAAGAGCGCACTGTAACGGAAAAGCGGTTTGCGCGTCCGCAATCCATTCTTACACTTTACGTCATGAGCGTCATGACATCAGAGGCCCCGGACCATGCCCACTTAAAGGGGAAATGTCCAAAAATTAAAAAGAAGAGTTTTAAAGCCGCAAAACACCATTCTTTCACCTCGAAAGACAGAACAATGCCTGAACATCTGCCAGTAGTTGAAATCAACCTCCGCAGAATCCTGCAACAAGCAGTTAGCACCACCCAAAGAGATGATATGGTCCTTGAAGACTACTACTCAGACGATGATTTCTTCCTTGGACACAGAGAATGCAATGACAATACCGAAACAAAAGAAAGTAATTGGTTTATCGAAGAATACTACTCAGACATGGCTGAGTTATTCGGATATGCTGATGACAGCATCAGCAACACGGTTGTAAAGCTCAACACGACTCTACGCATGGTAGATGAATCCAATACCATGATGCCATGGCAGATCGTCGATACAATGGATGACAGCAACCTGTCAAATACCCACAAAGAAGATGAAGCCCACAGAGAACGGCCTGATGCCACATGAAAAGTGGTCCACGCACCACGAAGAGTCCCCGATTCCACACAGAGAGCGATGAAGGACTCCACAGCGAGACCACTGCACGACTCCATTGAGAGCGCACAGATCGACTCCACAGCGAGACCACTGCTCGACTCCACACAGGGAACGGTGCCAGACTCCACAGAGAGAGCGATACAAGCCTCCACAGCAAGCTCGTTGACAGACTTCACAATGGGTGCAACTCAAGACTCCAAAGCGCAGTCCATGCATGAACAAGACCATGAAGGTCTATCCACCCTATCTGAGCAAACAGCAGCAGACGATGCAAGTCTGCCACACACACGTGAACAACAGAAAGACTATGACAGTCCACCCAGATTACTTGAGCCACCAGAAGAAGACTCTGACAGTCTACCCAGTTCATCTAACCAACAAGAAGACACTGCAGGTCTACCCACTGTATGTGAGACAAGTGACAAAGGCATCACAATTCCCATACAAGATGTGCAACCTCACAGTGAGACTGACAGATCTCAGCTCATATGTACAGAGGCACTCTACAATCCAAGTGAAACTACTCGTGAGTCCAGTGCGACCACATCAATTGAAACCTCATCCATTCAAGCCTCTCCACAAAAAAATGAAATCTTGAAAATTTTGACTCCAGACGAGGAGCATCAAGAAACCAAAGATGATTCAAGTGACCCTGAAATGACTCTGACAGAGGACCATCAAGAAACCAAAGATGATTCAGGTGAACCAGAACGGATTCCAGGCGGGGAGCATCAACAACCCAAAGATGATTCAAGTGAACCGGACATGACTCCAGACGAGGAGCACTGAGGAATCAAAGACGAAACGCTCAATGAAACAACAGATGCCACAAAGGACACTGACACAAGTAACTTTGTGAAGGACTCGAATTCTCCACTTGGAATGGTCATTGAGCGCAACAAACATAACAACAAAACTACAAAAACAACACAGACAACAACAAGAAGTGTACCAAAGGCACGAGCGTCAACAACAAGCACGACAAAACCAACTACACTGGAACAACGACTGTTACGACATGGTACAACTCTGCAAATGCAGGACACTGTGACAGCACAGCTCAAGACGATGGCCAGTGTGCAGACATACCATGGCATGATAACGCATCTTACAAATTCACGTTTGCTACACTACAAACAAGCAGACCAGCTTTCAAGGCAGCTGACATACGGCATCAATACCGCAAACACAGACACCAATCCAGGTCAGACAGGAAAGATGACGTCAAGAATCGTTACCCCAAGCATCGAGAAAAAAAAGAGTCCAAATCAGACAACAAAGTGATTTGATCATTTGAACACCTCCTGAAGACTTGTTGGTTCCTTAAGCACAGGGACACTGATGGCGTTCACAGGGAAATGACAACATCAACGTCGACACTTCAATAACAAAACAAGAAAGCCACTCGACTATATAAATTCATGAACATTGGACTCATAAATATCATTTGGTATTGTATAATCATCACTGTCATCATGACTTGTACATGTCATCACTTATCTACCTATTTTGTTCAATTTTCTTTAACCAAGTACAGAAAATATGTAACACGAAAAATGGGGGATGTGGTGATATGCATCACTGTATATACACAAGGGTTAATGTAAATACACTACAACTAAGTAACCACTAGAGGGAGCACCAGAAATGTCATGACTTGCAGACATACAGCCAATGGGTCATTACAACAGGACACAACCAATGGGTAATCAAGACACCCAGAGGTGGCATTACCACAAGGGGGCACTTCACAACCCGTATAAAAGGATTGGGCACACATGCTCTGCCACTTTCCACAGACAGACATCTAGGGCGAAATTCTCCGACCCCCACGACGGGTCGGAGAATAGCGGGAGGGCCTTCCCGACATTTTTCCCGCCCTCCCGCTATTCTCCCCCCCCCCCCCCCCCCGCCCAACTCCCGACACTAATCGCTGCCGCCGTTTTTTTACGGCCGGCAGCGATTCACAGCTGTTCGATGGGCCGAAGTCCCAGCCCTTTACGCTGTTTTTACGAACGGCAAACAGACCTGGTCTGGCCGTTCGTAAAAACGGCGGGAACAACTCGCTTTTTATAACCATGGCACCGATTGGCACGGCAGTACCACGGCCGTGCCAAGGGTGCCATGGGCCTGCGATCGGTGGGCACCGATCGCGGGCAGCGGGCCCGATGCCCGCGCACTATTTGTCCTTCCGCCGCCCCGCAGTATCCATTCGTGGGGCGGCTGAGGGGCATCCCGGCCCGCGCATGCGCGGGTTTCGTGCAAATACGCGATGACGTCATCCGCGCATGCGCGGGTTGGAGTCTTCCAATCTGCGCATGCGCGGCTGACGTCATATGACGCGTCAGCCAGCGGTAACTCCGGCAAGCGGGCTTAACGAAATTCGTTAAGCCCGTGATGCCGGAGCTTGCGGCGTCGGGCTGCTAGCCCCGACCGGGGACCAGAATCGGTTCCCGGTCGGGAAGGGGCGCGCTGGCGTCAAACCCGCCCGGGTTTGACGCCAGCCTTACGATTTCTCCCGTTTTGGGAGAATCGCGCCCCTAGAGTGTACATCAGGATTGATCAACAGCATCATACCCAGCATGTGGCTTAGAGCAGGATGGTAAAGATAGACTGAGTTACTACAGCTAGATTAGCAGAGAGTCGAACTCATTTAAGAACTATGTTAATAGTTCAATAAACAAGTTGAACTCATTTCATAGTCTGGAACTTCCTTTGTCAAAGCATACATCAAGGAAGCAGCTTATGCTACACAAAGCAGCATAGCAACAACTCCGAGGTGGCATTGGCGGCCGTGTGGCTGATTCTCCAACCGCCTGAGGGGAACAGGGTGTTTTGTGTCACCTCTGCGCCTTCCAGCAGCCTGGCCTGGTTGGCATGCGCGATGTGTGGAGCAGGACTACGTGGTGGCCTGGTTGTGTGCTGACTGGAGTGTATTCGGAGGAAGCATTTATGAGCATTTGTTAGCGGAGAGCTGCTGGTTGTGGTCCAGGTGAATCAACTGGCGGGGAAACCATTTCAAACCATTTCCACTGTTAAACCCGGAGGGAATCATTTCAGGCACAAAGTGCCGTCATATACAGGCCATGGTCTTTCCAGTTTGTATGTCAGGAAGCACCCAGGAAGTGCGCTAATTTGCTTATTATGCGTCCATCTTATAGAGTTTCACAGTAGTATAAGTAGTTCAACATTTAATACCTCAAAATTAGATGCTGTCACTTTAATAGTCACTTTGCAGTCCATATTTGTGCTGTAGTCAGAGCGGCCTATCCTGTATGTACAGGCACTGACTATGAGAAGCGAAGGATTCTTGGTAACAGAAACCAGTACTGTTCTGCTGGCAAACCTTGGTGTCGGTTTTCAGGTTCCTGTTTGGGCATAAAGCTAATGTTTTGGATTTGTCGACTGTATAGAAACAGCCTGATTTTCAGCTCCATTGGTTGATGTGATGTGCCACAAGTCTGCAAAAGCAGTTTTACACCCTGGCGCCAAGTTGAAAACCTACCTCTTCTGTAAAATGTCAGTCTTTCCTACAGAAGGGGAGTCATGGGTATGAAGCATTCCAGAAACCAGATTCATAAATGTGCTAGAATAAAAATCAGCCATGATCGAACTGAAGGCCTAAGATTTGAGGGGCTCAGTGGCCTCCTCCTTAGCCATGTTACTGAGCCTTGATATGGTGATCACACCCTGCATTGAGCTGTCTTCACTTTTCCCAATTGTTTCTGTTTACTTTATACTTGTGCATGAGTGAGCTGGGCCTAAGAGATTAGTAAAGTAAAGTAAAGTAAAGTTAGTCCAGTAAAAACCCTAACCCTCATAACAATTTACGATGCACCATGGAATGGCATGGAAGTAATGTGAAATGTTGAACGAAGACCTGAATCCAAACTCTAACTGCCACGCTGCCTTAACAGTGGAAATGAAAGTCACAACAGTGCTGAATATCTTTGCATATGAGTCCTTTCAACATCGCATTAGTAACAAATGTAACATTTTACAGAATGCTTTGAGGAACTGCATTCACCTAGTAACTAATTCAATTGATCGTAGGGCTTCAGAGCTTATTATTTTTGACATATCCCCTTTTCAGATGAAGGAGAGATCCATCGTATTCCATGGGATTGCTGTTTTCCTGAAAACAGTCGGGACTGTCTCGGAACACATATTGCATTGAAGGTGCCAAGAAATTACACGGCTTCATTCATTAACAGGAAGGGGTTCCATTCTTTAAATGCTATGATAGTGGGTGATGCACAAATGAGGATCCTCAGAGTAAATGCAAACAACGGCAGGAATGCTGATGACTCATTCTCAATGATACACAGGGCCAGGAGAACAACACGAGGAATTACAGGATGGTTACTGAGTGAGATTTAGGGCGGGATTCTCCCGTGAACCACTCCGGCGTCGGGCCGCCCCAAAGGTGTGGAAGGCCTTTGGCGCCGCGCCAGCCGGGGCTGAAGGGACACCGCTGGCCGGCGCGGGTCCGCACATGCGTGGGAACGATACAACCATACGCATGTAGCAATACGTTAGGTGGTGGAGAGGACAATTGATGTTTTGAAATTACATTTTCAATGTCTGGACAGGTCAGGGGGCACATTACCTAGTTACAAAGATCATTGTAGTGTGTTGTGCATTGCACAACTTTGCCCTTAAGCAAATACTGAGCATTAACCCAGAAGATGATTTGCCACCAGAAATGGAGGAGCTGGAGGAGGTTAATATGGAGCCTGATGCAGACATACCTCACGTTGCAGGGTTCAAGCTCAAGCTCCAGGTGATCCAAGGGCAGTTCAAGTTTTCCTGGCAGCTGATGCGTTTGGACATTGAACCTCCCTCCCTTCCCCTCCCCTCCCTCTCCTCCCTCCAGTCCCCTATCTACAGAACGACAACAGATCAATTATATTCAAGGAAGAAAATGTATTTAATTGATCGTTGTGTAAACGTGGAAAAATATATTTTATAGCAAGAAATTTGGAAAAGCTGAGTTAGTTATTAAACAAAATATCATATTGCAGCTGCTAATGTTAAACATTAAGTTAAATGTTAACACAATATCAACGTTTTGTAGTTGCAGCATTATTTTTGTTACTAAATGTTTTCCATTAAACTTTACAATTTCTACAAAAGCCTTGCTGAAGCATCAAAACACAACATTTAATTACGAGATAATTATAAATGAAGAAGATAATTGAAGTAAATAAGGCAGAAATCTAATAATGATAAACATAAATTTTTTAAAAATCAGATTTTACAAAGATAATGAGAGCTAAAACAGAAAGCCTTGGGGGCACTGTTTCAATCTTCTGACCAAGTCAGGACCATCTTGTAACAACATTTTATGACCCCTTCTGCAGGTCTGTAAGGAGACGGTGTCATTTACATTCTGTCCGGCTTCAAGAATCTCCATTGTTAGTGGTCCAAGGAGCTCTGACTTCTCTTCTTCCCAACTAAATTTTCAGTTGCCAGATTCTAAATTAAAACATACAAACACTTTTAAGCATACCACACGTACCGTTACATAATAACATAGTGCAGATTTAAATGGTCTCTTCACAGATTTAATCTATGTTCACTTATAAATATTAAATAGTAATCATCTTCAATCATAAAAAATAAAAATTACTTTAAAAGTACCAATAACAATGGTACTTCTGTTTAAAAGAAAGAATTTAAAAAGGTGAAAAAAATTCAACATACCTTTAAAACGGCTGAGAAACCTGTTGCTTGTCGTCTTCAATACAAACACACGCACAGTTTAAATCCCTGACCTCGATGGGTGTTCCTTCATTCCCCTGTCACAATGGGGCGCGGCTTGTGCCCCGCTCTGGCCTGCGCAGAGTGTTCCGCGCAGGCCTGAACCTGCTGCTGGGATCAGAAAGTTCATCGGGATTTTTGTGCTCCGGTAAATGGGCATTTTTATACCTCAGTATCAGTGGGCTGAGGCTTTACGTTGATACATGGAAGTTATGGGCCTTTGTGTTCCAGTCATATTGCCCCCAAATAAATTTTGCATTTAATCTCTTGCTGCAAAGACTCAGAAAGATTATTTCATTAGACTGATAATGGGGGGAAATCAATAAACTTTCACTGTTAATTGAAAATTGTTAAGATATATGACTTTAATTTTCAATTTAATAGGAATTAAAAGTTAAAACTTGCCGTAAGAACATCACATACATTATCCATCTAACCTTTCACTCATTTCCCTGTTCCATTTTATGTTACATTTAACCAAAATGAATTCCAACTTTTCCAACTCATTTCATGTACACATTCTTTACACCAAACGGTTGCTGCAATCCAGGTCTACACTGCCCAGCAATAATATTCAACTTGCCAAGTGTAAAACAGACAGCTGGCTGTCTGGAAGCCCCTGTCAATTACAGCCTTCAAACAGCTATTTCTCTTTGAAAGTGTATTGGACACTTGCAGATCAATGCATCAGAGGAAGTTTAAACTCTTGTGATGTGTTTCAGCTTTCTATGAAGCCTAGGACACCTATGCCAGCTGCTACTTTCAACATTTCCGCTTGAAGCAGCAAGTAAAAGGGACTGGTAATTGAAAAAACAGTTTTTCCCTGGACTGCTCTTTAGCTTCCAGGCAGGAGTGACTGATGGGGGGAGGGGGGGGGGTATCTGATGGGCAAGTCTCTGAAATGGGTGTCTCTGATATGAGGGTCTCTGTTGGGAGTCTCTGTTGGGGGTCTGATGGTCGCCGTTGGGGTCTGATGGGAGTTTGATGCGGGGGTCTCTGTTGGGGCTGGATGGGGGTCTGATGAGGGGTCAGATGTGGGGTTGGGGGTTGGGGTGGACAGGATTTGCATTGTGGGGAGGAGGGGGCAGTCCAATGGACTTTGGGGGCACCTACATACTTATGTCCTTGACCACCTGCAGTATCCATTGCATCTGAGGCATACTTGAAAATACTTGTGCCAATCCAAGGCCGTGTGTATCCCTGCTAAGTGGGCTGGAGCATCAAGGACCATGGAGAATCGGGCTTCTAGTCCATTAATTGGATGCAAATGGGATCAAATGACCAGTTTGCATCCTCCAGCTGACGTAGAGTGCTACCGTCAGGGGACCAGAGCGTCAGAACACTGATCCTGCTTTTTGCCTGACACCCGATTCTACACTACATTGGAAACAACGCTACCGGCAGTGGGCAGTGCAGAATCCATGCCGACTAGTTTACGTTTCCAATTAAATCAATTACATAAGAACATAAGAACTAGGAGCAGGAGTAGGCCATCTGGCCCCTCGAGCCTGCTCCGCCATTCAATGAGATCATGGCTGATCTTTTGTGGACTCAGCTCCACTTTCCGGCCCGAACACCATAACCCTTAATCCCTTTATTCTTCAAAAAACTATCTATCTTTACCTTAAAAACATGTAATGAAGGAGCCTCAACTGCTTCACTGGGCAAGGAATTCCATAGATTCACAACCCTTTGGGTGAAGAAGTTCCTCCTAAACTCAGTCCTAAATCTACTTCCCCTTATTTTGAGGCTATGTCCCCTAGTTCTGCTGTCACCCGCCAGTGGAAACAACCTGCCCGCATCTATCCTATCTATTCCCTTCATAATTTTAAATGTTTCTATAAGATCCCCCCTCATCCTTCTAAATTCCAACGAGTACAGTCCCAGTCTACTCAACCTCTCCTCATAATCCAATCCCTTCAGCTCTGGGATTAACCTAGTGAATCTCCTCTGCACACCCTCCAGCGCCAGTACGTCCTTTCTCAAGTAAGGAGACCAAAACTGAACACAATACTCCAGGTGTGGCCGCACTAACACCTTATACAATTGCAACATAACCTCCCTAGTCTTAAACTCCATCCCTCTAGCAATGAAGGACAAAATTCCATTTGCCTTCTTAATCACCTGTTGCACTTGTGAACCAACCTTCTGTGACTCATGCACTAGCACACCCAAGTCTCTCTGAACAGCGGCATGCTTTAATATTTTATTGTTTAAATAATAATCCCGTTTGCTGTTATTCCTACCAAAATGGATAACCTCACATTTGTCAACATTGTATTCCATCTGCCAGACCCGAGCCCATTCACTTAACCTATCCAAATCCCTCTGCAGACTTCCAGTATCCTCTGCACTTTTCGCTTTACCACTCATCTTAGTGTCATCTGCAAACTTGGACACATTGCCCTTGGTCCCCAACTCCAAATCATCTATGTAAATTGTGAACAATTGTGGGCCCAACACGGATCCCTGAGGGACACCACTAGCTACTGATTGCCAACCAGAGAAACACCCATTTATCCCAACTCTTTGCTTTCTATTAATTAACCAATCCTCTATCCATGCTACTACTTTACCCTTAATGCCATGCATCTTTATCTTATGCAGCAACCTTTTGTGAGGCACCTTGTCAAAGGCTTTCTGGAAATCCAGATATACCACATCCATCGGCTCCCCGTTATCTACTGCACTGGTAATGTCCTCAAAAAATTCCACTAAATTAGTTAGGCATGACCTGCCTTTTATGAACCCATGCTGCGTCTGCCCAATGGGACAATTTCTATCCAGATGCCTCGCTATTTCTTCCTTGATGATAGATTCCAGCATCTTCCCTATTACCGAAGTTAAGCTCACTGGCCTATAATTTCCTGCTTTCTGCCCACCTCCTTTTTTAAACAGTGGCGTCACGTTTGCTAATTTCCAATCCACCGGGACCACCCCAGAGTCTAGTGAATTTCGGTAAATTATCACTAGTGCATCTGCAATTTCCCTAGCCATCTCTTTTAGCACTCTGGGATGCATTCCATCAGGGCCAGGAGACTTGTCTACCTTTAGCCCCATTAGCTTGCCCATCACTCCCTCCTTAGTGATAACAATCCTCTCAAGGTCCTCACCTGTCATAGCCTCATTTCTATCAGTCGCTGGCATGTTATTTGTGTCTTCCACTGTGAAGACCGACCCAAAAAACCTGTTCAGTTCCTCAGCCATTTCCTCATTTCCCATTATTAAAACTCCCTTCTCATCCTCTAAAGGACCAATATTTACCTTAGCCACTCTTTTTTGTCTTATATATGTGTAAAAACTTTTACTGTCTGTTTTATATTCTGAGCAAGTTTACTCTCATACTCTATCTTACTCTTCTTTATAGCTTTTTTAGTAGCTTTCTGTTGCCCCCTAAAGATTCCCCAGTCCTCTAATCTCCCAGCAATCTTTGCCACTTTATATGCTTTTTCCTTCAATTTGATACTCTCCCTTATTTCCTTAGATATCCACGGTCGATTTTCCCTCTTTCTTCCGTCCTTCCTTTTTGTTGGTATAAACCTTTGCTGAGCACTGTGAAAAATCGCTTGGAAGGTTCTCCACTGTTCCTCAACTGTTCCACCATAAAGTCTTAGCTCCCAGTCTACCTCAGCTAGTTCTTCTCTCATCCCCTTGTAATCTCCTTTGTTTAAACACAAAACACTAGTATTTGATTTTACTTTCTCACCCTCCATCTGTATTTTAAATTCCACCATATTGTGATCGCTCCTTCCGAGAGGATCCCTAACTATGAGATCATGAATCAATCCTGTCTCATTACACAGGACAAGATCTAGGACCGCTTGTTCCCTCGTAGGTTCCATTACATACTGTTCTAGGAAACTATCGCGGATACAATCTATAAACTCCTCCTCACGGTTGCCTTGACCGACCTGGTTAAACCAATCGACATGTAGATTAAAATCCCCCATGATAACTGCTGTACCATTTCTACATGCATCAGTTATTTCTTTGTTTATTGCCTGCCCCACCATCTCGTTACTATTTGGTGGCCGATAGACTACTCCTATCAGTGACTTTTTCCCCTTACTATTCCTGATTTCCACCCAAATGGATTCAACCTTATCCTCCATAGCACCGATGTCATCCCTTACTATTGCCCGGATGTCATCCTTAAATAACAGAGCAACACCACCTCCTTTACCACCCACTCTGTCCTTCCGAATAGTTTGATACCCTCGGATATTTAACTCCCAGTCGTGACCATCCTTTAACCATGTTTCAGTAATGGCCACTAAATCATAGTCATTCACGATGATTTGTGCCACCAACTCATTTACTTTATTCCGAATACTACGAGCATTCAGGTAAAGTACACTTATGTTGGTTGTTTTACCTCTGTTTTGAATCTTAACATCTCCAGTTTTATTCCTTTTGTTATTACTGGGCCTATTCACTGTGCTCCCCTCAGTCACTGTACCTTGTACTGTCGCCCTTATGGATTTCTGACTATGTCTTCTCTGCCTTGCACTTTTCCCCTTACTTCCTTTTGTTTCTGTCCCTGTTTTACTACCTTCCAACTTCCTGCATTGGTTCCCATCCCCCTGCCACAATTGATTTGAAGTTCAGGTGGTTTTCTTAATGGTTATGGGCAGATTTGCCACAATGTGTCATAACTAAATAGAAAACCCAGTGCTAAAATATGAACTTTTTCCATTTTTCTTAAAAGGTCATCGAGTAAGTTCAACAATTGGATTTCAATTTGTGCTTGATTTTTGGTTGTTCTGCGCTGTGCTATGATCCATTATCCAATGGAAACCAAGATGAAACCTATTTTTCATACAATTTTTCTATCCAAAAATGAGCGATCTCTTTCCCCCATCAATCTCGGTTGGAATCAGACCCAAGTTGGTATACAGTTACAACATGGAATTAAAAAGGCAAATGGAATGGTAACATTTATTGCAAAAGAACTGGAGTATAAAAGTAGAGAAGTGTTGTTACAATTGTATGGAGTGTTGGTGAGACCATCTGGAATATTGTGTCCAGTTTTGGTCTCCTTATTTGAGGAAGGATGTGGTGGCATTGGAGGCAGTTCAGAGGAGGTTCACCAGGTTGATTACTGGGAATTAAAGGGTTGAAGTATGAGGAGAGATTGAACAGTTTGGGCTGATACTCGCTGGAGTTTAGAAGGATGAGAGGCAATCTGATCGAAGTTTATAAAATACTAAAAGAGAATGATAAACTAAACATAGACCAAACGTTCCCCCTTATAGGGAAATCTAGAATGAGAGGTCACGGATATAAGTTGAGAGGCGATAGATTTCGAACTAAGATGAGGAGGAACTACTTCTTGCAGAAGGTGGTGAATTTGTGGAACTCGCTGCCCCATGGTGCAGTGGAGCCTGAGTCATTAAATAGTTTCAAGAAGGAGATAGATATATTTTGATTTTAAAAATGGGTCAAAGGGATATGGGCAGCAGTTGGGGAGGTGGATTTGAGACCAGGAAGAGATCAGCCATAATCTGATTGAATAGTGGAGCAGGCTTGAAGGGCTGAATTGCCTACTTCTGCTCCTAGTTCTGATGTTCCTATGTTCAAGCCTTAGAGTTAACTCTACACTGTGTTCAGATACTATACCTACCAATCCCATAGTGTGTTAAATTTCTTCATATTTGATTATGAGAGGGGTGTCGTGCTATGCTTCTTGACGTAGCATAAGCTGCTTCCTTGATGTATACTCTTACAAAGGAAGGTTCAGACTTGGAGATAGCTTTCACACATTTATTAAACAATTAACTCTTCTCCTACTTGAGTTCGACTCTCTTGCTAATCTAACTATAGTAACTCTATCTAACTAACCAGTCTTCTCTAATCCATGCGGTGGGTGTGATGCTTTTCTGATCTGCTCCTGTCTCTCTGAATGTCGCCTATCGAAAGAGAAAGAGCATGCGTGCCCTGTCCTTTTATATGGATAGCCCCCTTGTGGTAGTGTCACCTCTGTGTGTGTCTTGACTGCCTATTGGCCGTGTCCTATCTTACTGACCTATTGGTTGAATGCCTGTGTGTCATGATGTCTCTGGTGCTCCCTCTAGTGTTTATCTAGTCTAAGTGTATTTACATTAACCCCTTGTGTATTTACAGTGTCCTAGTGTATCTACATTAACCCCTTGTATATTTACAGTGATGCATATCACCACAAGGGGAAGAATATTGTATTACCAAGTAGTCCAAAAATTGTTCATATAAATGGAAATAAAGGGGAAAAGCGCAGAATTCTCTCTCCCCATTGTATTCAAAATCTAAGATATAATGCAGCTTTGGTTTGATGACTGAAATGTGGTTGTCGCAAACATTCGATTACATCACAGCAAAATTTCACTCTCAGCACCAACATTTACAGTGTTCAATTTTCACCCGTGAAAGAACTATGTACAACTCCAGCATTAAACATAAAATGCGAATCCAATAAATGTCTAGCATTAAAATCAATGCCACCATTTACAGCATAGCTTCTTGTCACCATTTGCAGGTTTGAACACCGTAAATGCAAGTTTGAATCATGTCTTGAAATGTAGACATAAATTGGCACATAAATCATACACCTCATATAACGGGAACTATACTTTAATGCGGCAATTATTTGTCCCTGTTCTCTTGTTTTATGCTTCCATATTTCCAGTCAAAGAAAAAATATTTTATGTTTAATTTCCCCTAAATGCCAGTGAAGAATGTTGACCACAATGACACGACGATATCACCAAAGCAGAATTTTGTGCTGGCTCTGTAGATTCAACTGCTAATGTAGTAACAATCCCTTGTATACTTAGTTTAATTCCTGAGAGATGGAGTGAAATATTCTTTGTTGCTGGATTTTCCTTGTGGCCAAGCTTCCATGTCATGATCAGGTCTTGAACATGTACCTATCTTTACTTTACACAAAAAAATAAACTTGATATGTTCTCGGATATGTATGTACAGTTTTAGTCAATGTTTATGGATTATCATAATATTGATAACTCCCGTCAGCTCATAGTGCTTCTGTAGTAGTTTTCTATTAAACTTTGAATCTGTTTTCTTTTATTGGATTGCTATTGTTTCTTGTTTTCTTTTCCTTGCTTTTTGAAAAATTGGTTTCCTTTGTTTCTCTTTAATTTCCAATTGTTTTCACTCATTCCACAGCCCTCAAGATCAGAGTTGACCCAGGATAATGTGTAACATGTACACTTCCACAAATACTTGATAGCAGCTTGTACTGTAACAGAAACTATGCAGAGGAAAGCCGTTCCATTTAACATGTGGTGCCCTAGAATGACAGATTTCCTACTTATGGGGAGTGCTGTCTTAACGAATTCCAATTTTTGACCTGGGTACTTTGTTCTGTGTCTTAGCCTCTTGATACGTGTTATTGATGAATCTCTCATATGTCGGTGTCACATATGTATAAATGAAATATAGATAAGCTGTTGATGACATCTGAAGAATGGCTGAGGAATATACAGAATAAGCATATACAGGATGCATATTCAATTGGTTCAGATGGCATTCATAGCGTGATTAAGTGTCAGTCACATAGTGTACAATTTAAACTGAACACTCAATTAAATTACCCTCATACTACCAATAGCTGCCCACTTATTGCTCATCTTAGATTACTTCTTGAACTTGGAGTACGTTACGAAAAGAGCATCTTAGGTCAGAAATTGATTGAGTATGAATTTCATTCTATCCTTTAAAAAAAGGCATTGCACATATATATATATTGCCACGACACCCTGGGCTAATGCATGACCAATTCCAGCCCCACCTGATCCAGCAACACTACACAGGTTACATTAGATTTTATTTAAAATACCCGGGGTCCTTGCGGGGAGGGGGGCTGTATGTGTTAATGGTGACTATGGGTGATTCCTGATTCCTTTTTGTCATTTGTTTATGTTAACATGAAGGTTAATGTTTGGGGGGTTTGGTGGGAGGATGGGATCGTGGTTATTTATATGGGGATTGACATTGCATTCGTTACTGATTGTTGTTTATTGTTGGGTGTAAATTTGGGAGAAAATGTGAAAAAGGAGGAGAATAAAAATATATTTTTTAAAAATACCCGAGGCCCTTTGTTGAGTCCAATAAACTGCAGTCTCTAGGTTTGTAACTGTAAAACACAAGTAATCTTGTATTTTGTACAGTACTACAATTAAACAGACAGAAAATGTAACTGACTACCACCACTTTCTCAAACCCCTATTCCTAACTCGCCTCACTCTCTACATACACACACACACATACACACACAAATCAGAGAGGGTGGTGGACAGGGACAGAAAATATAAATAAAAATAAAAGATAAGGTTAAGGATCTTTGATGCACTGGGATGACTTCCAGCCAATGCCTTTCTGAAATTTAGGCTTAAATTTTGGTACTTCTTTCTTCTGGTCAGACTCAGTATCATTTCAGGTGCACAGCAAAGAATGTGCCAGGCACTCCCAGTTTTCAGAACAATAAAGCAGTTCTTTCACTTCAGCAAGCCGGAGAGAGAGTTCCTTGCTCTTTCGAGGTCTGAACATTTCTGCCCAGTTCTCTCAGAAAGTATCACACAGGAACCACTCACTGACCATTGTCAGGCAGAACATTGTCCCTGGCCAACCTACTGGTTTACAATTAACCGATCAAACCAACTCCCTCCAAATCTGGTTCCTCTGGTCTGCTTGGTGCTGAAGGGTCTGGCTTCAGAAATGGAAACAAAGGAAATAACAGGACGGATTTTTACACTATTAAATAAAACATAACCAATCGAAGCAAGTGAGTTTAAACCCAGAATCTTCTAAAAGAATTTAGGTAACATTGGTAAAATACTTGCGTAGCCACATGACAAATATCTAAACTCTTGATCGAATTAACACTGTGTAACTGCTCCTCTTCCAACTATTATTCCCTATGTAAGTGTAAATGAGGTTGGGGGAGCAATTTTAATAATGATGATGAGTTAACCCCTATTACTTGATCTTCCACCAGAGTATATTCATTTGGTAGCAAACATCAGGTAGGAAATCAAAAGTCTCCACAAATCATACAGGATAGGTGTGCGAGATGTCACAAGCAGATGGGATAAGTCAGGCATTAACTTATTTGCATCTAGGTCGAATACTCAGAATAGATGTTATATTGCATGGAGGCCCTGAAGCAGCTGATCTGATGATTTCCATTGAACTGGAAAGATTTAAAATTTCATGCTTTTTCTCCTAATGTTATTCTTCAAGGATTTCAAAAGAAATGTGACACTGTTCGGAGTAATTCATCACATAGAAATGCATGCTAGGGAATGACATATATTCAAATATGTGAATAATAATCCTTTACAGTGAAGAAAGGCATTATTTGTAACATAAGCTATCGTTGCACCCATTACAGATATTTTTAATTCACCATCCAAACATGTTTCTTGACAGACTGTCAAGTTTTTTTTCTGGATAAATTGTTTAAACACGTTATAAATTTGGAACATGTGTGAGTCATCTGCCACTAACACAAGAGAAAATCAATTGAAAACATATGTGGAGAAAATGATTCTGCTTTCTGGTAGCTATGTGCTTTCCTTGAAATAATATTTGTCTACATTTAGTCATAACAGTTAATGATGCACACTTCCTTTCTAAATTTATTATAACCTTAAATACTGTACTTTTATACGCACATTTGTTGGGAATTAGCTTCAGTAGGGTATTTTACCTATTTCATTGGACTTTACAAAACAACACATTATTAGCTGACAAATCTGAGAAACCTGCTAACAAATTAGTTAATAAACTGGTTATTCAACTTGTCAGAAGTGTTTTTTGAGTAGTTCTGTAGCTCAATGTGTGAATGAAAATTGGCTGCTGTGGTATTACATTGTACATATTAGGATCCTAGACCCAGTAGTTTTTCTGACATCTTCGTTGGGCAGAAATATGTTTTATAACACTTGGATTTAATGCTGCTGGACTGAGGAAGGAGAAAAAAAATCAGTCAGAGTTGCTCCTTCCCCCTTAATGGGAACTATATAAACATTGGGAGAAAACAGGATTTGGCACAATCAAATAGCATTTGGTATGCCGACTAATACTCACACATGAAGGATCCTCATTTGAATGTGATACCTGTGGTAAAACACCTAACATGAAGCATCGGTTTAGGAAGAGGAAGGGTGAAAACTGGGTTTATAAAATAAGGAAGTAGCTAATTGTGTTCATTGAGTGTCAATAATTCATGGGAGGAATGATAAACGCAGACCTTGCTGATAGGAAACACCAGATAGTGAGAATTTACCATTATTTCTGGAGTCGTCAACAAATGGCAATAAAACCCCATAGTCGCAAAACTATTGGAAAAAATATCAACATTATGTAAACAGTCTAAAGTAACACATCTTCTGATAACTAGTTTCAAACTCATTAACAAAGAAACCAGCACAATCAGCTTCACACTAAATAGCACCATTTTGACCATTTCACTTTTCAGATCACCTTGATGACATGACGAGAAAGAATCAACCATATAGGCTTTTTCTCTAAAGGATGTTAAATGGGCGTCAGTATTAAAAACAAATGTTTACATAGTATCGTGGAATAGGTTCACTCAGAATCTCAAAGTAACATGTTCACGCACAGGTAAATAAATGCTTGTTAAAGGTCTTTCCACCTCATTGTGTTTGATTCAACAAAGTATTGATCAAATGAAAGACCACAGGAACATAGGACTTAGGAGCAGGAGTAGGCCATTTAACCTTCGAGCTTGTCCATCATTCAGTATAATCATGGCTGATCTGGTTGTGATCTCAGCTCCACTTTCCTTTCTGCCCCAAATAACCCTTGACTCCCTTGTCTGATGAATATCTAACCAACTCAGCCTTGAATAAATTTTAAAATCCAGCCTCAATTATCGTCAGGATAAGAGATTGGATACAATAATGACCCCCCTTCATCCCTTTCTTAAAAAAGCAACATTTAATTCTTAAGTTATGTCCCCGAGTTCTAGTTTTCCCACAAGAGGAAGATTCCTCCCAATATCCACCCCATTAAATCCTCTCAAGATGTTATATATTTCCATAAGATCACATCTCATTCTTCTAAACTCCAAAGGGAGATTTCAAAATGTTAAAGGAAATTTGAACAGATTCTTATCGTTAAGTCTGTCGACAAATCGGAACTTACTTGGTATTTGGGCAGAGGTCTGGATCTACAATTTCCATCCTACACCGGGAGTTTCGGCAATTCTGCAAATTGGGAGCAGGCTGCACATGTGCAATTCAGCATTGTGAAAACTTTGAATTTGTGGGCAGCACGGTAGCACAGTGGTTAGCACAGTTGCTTCACAGCTTCAGGGTCCCAGGTTCGATTCCCGGCTTGGATCACTGCCTGTGCGGAGTCTGCACGTTCTCCCGGTGTTTCCTCCGGGTACTCTGCTTTTCCTCCCACAGTCCAAAGATGTGGAGGTTAGGTGGATTGACCACGTTAAAACTGCCCTTAGTGTCCAAAAAGGTAAGGTGGGGTTACTGGGTTATGGGGATAGGATGGAGGTGTGGGGGTTCTTTCCAAGGGTCGGTGCAAACTCAATGGGCCAAATGGCCTCCTTCTGCACTGTAAATTCTATGTCTATGTCTATGAGACAAGAGGCCAATGTGCCTGCATCAGAAAAAACTGTGTAAACCTGATCATGGGTATGGCACCATAACACAGAAACGTTCCGGGAAAGGGATAGGGAAAGGACCCAAAGTGTGAACCCAGAGGTGGAACCCAGGGAGATGGGACAGGAAGAAATCCAAGATAGTGACAGAGGATTGTGCAATGAGATGCCAGGAAGAAGAGATCACCTGTAGGAACCACTGGAGAGAAGAGTAAAGCAAGTGTCTCCAAGCAGAAAAGTGCATGAAGTTGACAGGCTAAAAGTAGTGAGGGCCCGGCAGAAGCCCCAGAGAGATTAAAAGGCAGCACAATGCCAGTGACTCCATTGAAGGTCACTGTAATAAAGGTAACCCTGCTCGGTGTGGCTGGTGAGCTGGAATTTTCTTTGTGAGTCAGTGCTAGAGGACACACTCAGCAATCCAGGGGAATGAAGTCTCAGGAAATGAGACTGAATCCTTGGAAGATGAGCAGCTGTTGAGGCAGTCGGAGGTGGGGTGACCTTTGGAGGGAATTCTGAGATCAGATCTTCAGAAAAGAATAGTGCAGACCTACAGTCTAACAGAATTGAAACGAGATTGTGTCACTCACAGTAGATACTGAGATCTGGACGAGGTGCTGAAAGAGCCATGGGATCTGTCTTGGTCACTTCTGTAGTGTAGTGTGCTTGACCACAGTTTTACTGTTAATTCACATGCACATCATGTTAATTTTGAATGTTTGAGTATAAGATAGGTATTATAAATTGTTTTATTTTCTGACTTCGTATTGTAAAGTTTATTTTGCTTGTTCAAAAACCGTGGAATCTTGTGACTTTATTCTCTTAGTAAGTGCATGGGATTTCAAACTTTGTCTACTTTAGACTAAAAGGTGCTGGTCTCTCATGAGATCGTACCAAAACTTTGCAGGTCTGCTCCTGGATCATAGCATAAATTGGAGGCTAGTGTGGGAGTTTTAATCCATGCATAGATATGAGTGTTCTCATTTGAATGTTCATTGGCAGTGGGCAAGACTTCCATCCACCCTTGGAAAGACATCCTGCCTGGGAGAGCTGTCGGTCAATCAGTTTGGCGGACAGCTCTTCAACCCGTCCAGGCAGAACGCTGTAGTGACCAGAAGGACTTGCTGGTGTTAAGACTGATAAGATTGTCATAGTTACTTTTGCTATACCTATTGAAAGCAGAATGGCTTTGTCAATTGCTGCATTTTTTCTGGAGAGGAAAGATTTATTCTCGAGTCCTTTGCAGTGATTAACCAAGGAACAAGTCGACCAATAAGTCTAAAGATGTGCAGGTTAGGTGGGTTGGCTGTGCTAAATTACCCTTTGTGCCCAAAGTTTAATTGGGATTTCAGGGTTATGGGCACAGTGTAGGGGAGTAGGCCTGGGTGGGGTGCTCTTTCAGCGGTTCAGTGCAGACTTGATGGGCTGAATGGCCTTCTGCACCGTAGGTACACTATGAACAACTAGTCCAGGACCAAGAAAAGTTTGTATCAGAAATGCAAGTGTGTCAAAGGCTGCAGGAGGAACTAGGCTCTGCTACGGAAAATAGCTGATCAGCAAAGAACCAACTTTCACACAGGATAAATGCATTTGCTAAAAATAAACAAGAAATGGTAAGAACATTTGAGGATCAGTCACAGGGAATAGAACACTCAAATGATGACTTCAAATACCTAAATGATAAACTTGTAGAATCAAATTGTGCAAAGATAGATTTTCTATTGAAATTTGATACGTTTCAAGCATCAGAAGTCTCTGTGAAGTATCGCAAGAAAAGATTTGCACAGAAAAAGGAATTGCTGATGAAGCGGAAGAGTTGATTGAATGTCGAATTATAAACCAAGACTAATTAACTACTAAAACTTCATCATGAAAAGAGCAATTGACTTCTTGAACTCCAGTGCAAGGACAAAAAGGAGGAGATGTGTACTATGGAAGAGCAGATCCAGACTTTAAAAGCAGATGAGTAAAATTTTAAGAAACAGGTTGAGGATCTGCCGACTGAATTGAAAAGGTTTAAGGAGAGTCCATAACCACGGAGGAAAGATTCCAAAATGAACTGAATGCCCATATGAAGTTAAACTTATATGAAGGTTCTATAGAATGGATGGTTCTGAAATAAAGGCACTGAATTCATCAGAGCAGTTGCTGAGCTGAATGGAAAGATTAATACACTTGTGGTAAGATTTTAAGGATGGCAAGAGATCATCACTCACCACCCCAGCAGTTGGTGCCTAACCCACAGCCACTGACTCTAACTCCCACTACCATTTAAATCTCATTTGAGTGTTCATTGGCAGTGGGCAAGACTTCCATCCGCCCTTGGAAGGAAGTATTGTCTGGAAGAGCTGTCGGTCAATCAGATTGGTGGACGGCTCTTCAACCCATCCAGGCAGAATGCTGCAGTGGCCAGAAGTAGTACTGGAGCACACTGCCTGGAACTATTTCCTATTAACTTTGGAAAGGTTAAGGATCCTGGGGGTGGGAGGGTAGGGACGGGTGGGGGGTGGGGGGGGGGGGGGGGGGGGAGGGGGGTGGGGGGGGGGGTGGGGGGGGAGGGGGGGTGGGGGGGGGAGGGGTGGAGTAATCACAATGTCGAGGGATTGGTCATGGGGGAGGGGGGCCCAAAGCTCCAATGTCCTGAGGGAGGTATAAATGTCACTTTCCCACCCTACCCTCACCCGCTCTGTTCTTGAAAATACAGAAAAATGTGTCATTTGAAACATGGAAGTCTGGCAATATCTGGTCTGAGAGGATACAGGGAAAGATCCCACAAAAGGTTAACAGCAGCTGCAAAGAGCAGGATTGTAAAATGCAGATTCTTGCTCACAAGCAGGCTTATCAAACACACAGGTTTCATGTGGTAAGCTAAAACAATGGCTCACACCTTCATGGAATGTAACTATCTCAGGAAGCATCTGGAAAAGCATGGATGAGAGTTTCAATTAAATTAAATAACGAATGTTTAAAGCAGGCAAGTCTTTCAAGTCATAACCAAGTTAAATTTTAGCATACAGCTAAAAGCAAAGTTTCACACCTTAATTGAAATAAACTCTCTTGGTAAACAGCTGGAAAGGATGGATGATGCTCAGTTGAATTTGGTGTCAATTCTAAAGTGTAAAATTCTACGAACATCAAGTCAATTAAAAGAAAATTGGAGACGACCTGTCTACGAGAAACATAATTTAAAGTCAAAATCAAAGGCAAAGTTATGAGCTGGGGACAATTGGAAAATTAAACGATTCGAAATCACAGAAATAAAAGTTAACTATTGAAACCAAAGCATTTTTAAATCAGATCTGAGAGGAGACGTTATGCCCAAAATGAATAATTAGTGGTATTAAAATGTTTACATCAAAGATACTTTTTAACTATCAAAGTGAAACAAGCTCATTTACAATAAAGTAGTTAAAACTTAATAACTCTTCGAAAGAGAATATAAACCCGAAGAAAGGGGACAGCCAGCAGAGCCAGAGCCAGCTCTCACAGCTCGGTACATGGGAAGGATAGGACACAGCAACCGAGTTCACCAGCGAATGCATCTCAAGAAGACCAGACTTTAAAGAAGATTGATTGTCAAGGTGGGCCTGAAGGTCCCTTCAACCAACAGGAAGGATCCAGAAGCAAGATCTTTTTACCTTTCTGTTAAGAAAGTATTTACAGCTTTAAAAAAAAATTATAATAATAAAATAACTTAAAAGTTTTAACCTGAAACAGTGGTTATTAGCCTACTTTACTTACTTAATAATGCAGGACCCAGGACATCGATGCTACTAAGGGGTAAGTAGGTAAAATTCTTCGATGAAGGTATGGGTTATACCAGGGGATAACTTGAAAATATAGTTTGACCTGAATAGCACCCACCGAAGCCTACATCGGAGTCAGGGAGTGAGAATCCCTGTTCACCATTTAGAATATCGACCCTTTTTTGGTATAGAGGGAATTCTAAGAATAGTGGTGAGTTTTAACTTCAGCTCCCACCAGTCTACAAATTTTGCAAGATGCCGCCGGAGCGAGGCGACTCTCTACAAACTCTCCCCAACAGATCCACTTTTAACTTAACTTATACTCGTTCTAACCTTTTATTCTCATGTATTTTCTTGAATTTTATTTAATTCCCTTTTCTTCAATGTACTGAATGATCTGTTGAGCTGCTTGCAGAAAAATACTTTTCACTGTACCTCGGTACACGTGACAATAAACAAATCCAATCCAATCCAATTGAGGCTGGGTGTGATAAGGCTGTTAGGTGGCCACATGAAGGCCTTAATATGTGAATTAGCGGATTTCCAGCCCAGGTTTGTGCCCACCCAAAGGTGACATTGCATCTAGATTTGGGTGGGTGGATTCCCAGGGATGAATCCCATCAATTTAATGTTATGCTCCCCCCCCCTCAATTTTGTGCATGACATTGCAAAGCATGAGGAGATGAAGATTCAATTTTTCAAGCGTCAGTAAGACGGATATGAACATGTGCAGAAGGCACATCTCTTGGATAAATTAGAAAATGACTTGAGTAAAGAGAGAAAACCTTCTTTAGTGCAGATTTACCCATCTGGTATTGATCAGAACAACAAAACAGAAAGGTCTGTTATGGAGGAAGAGAGTGAGGAAGATCAATTTGAAATTGGTTGTCAATCAAACATGCATGCTTTCTGTAGCAAACATTAAAGGATCCATTGAAGACATGTTTCGATTAACAGAGGAGAAGAGTAAGAGTATTTCCTTCTGTATTAAAGTTGAGAGACTGATGCAAAAGTCATTTGTATCATATAGCGTGACTAACATGCATCCATTGGTGAAGAGGGAAAGACCAGCAGAGTATTGGTTTGCAGTTTCACCAGCAAGGTTAAAAACTCAGGTACAAAATAAAAATTCAAGCTAGTCAAGAAGTTTCTAAAGAAAAATATAATGTGTCTTCACTATCTTTGGCTGACTATGAAAAGATTATAGGAGAACTAATGTAATTGTTGATGTCCTGTCCAGACTTTAAATAATGGGTCTAAGAGAAAAAGCATGTTCAAAGTTATGAAAATGCCATGATATTTAAATCCTGCTAATCATATTTGTCATATCTACTTGCTTTTGTTTTGGTTAAGCCTTTATGACTTTCTGATACAACATGTGTAATTGTGAAAAATAAAAAGGTTACTTCGATTATATATAAGAAACTATTTGTTACAGGTTTATGAGGGTAAGAATTTGTTGCATTTTCAAAACCATTCATTATGGTGAAGCTTACTTTTACCAAAGTGATGGGATGTCAAGGAATAGGAATTTACCTGACGTCCAAACAGAGGTGGGGAATGACCCTTCCCCACATGCCCTCGGAGTTTCCACTCATGCATAAGTTGGTCGCAGGCTGCACATTCACAGTCCAGAATTGTATGATCATCAGGGCTGGGACAAGTGTCCATTGCAGCTGCATGAAAGCCTGATCTCGGGACCTAAGGTATGGCAGCATAATACAGAGGAGACCTAGGGCAAGGACAGGGAGAGGTTCCAAAGAGCGAACGCAGATAGGTCTCTCAGTGAAAGGGGCAAGGAGAGATCTCAGAGAGAGAAAGAGAGGACTGAGAAGGAATCACCAGGAGGAGAAGACTGCCAATAGGAACTACCAGGGTGAGAAACCATTGGGAAAAGGAGCACAGAAAGAGGCTTTGAGCATTAAAAGTGCTGTAGTTGACAGGCTCCAAGTCGTGGAGGCTCAGAAGAAGCCCTGAAAAACTGAAAAGGCATTGAAAGGTCTCTGAATCAATGTTTTGGTGTTGGGAAAGATAACCCTTTGGAGCAGTAGAGGTGTTCTCACCATGGCTGAAGAACTGGAGTTGTGCTTCTGAGCCAGTGCTGGAGTGGAGTGTCAGGAATTAAGGGAAGAGTGAAGACTTGCAATCCCTCATAAGGGAGACAAATTGTTTAACAAGGTTGTGTAATTCCCAGTGGATACGGATGTCTGGGTAGATTGCTGAGAAATCTGTGCGTCAATCTTGGCTGCACACGCCATGTCTTGCACAGTGCAGTGTGCTTGGCCACAGTTTTCCAGTAAATTCACATCTACCTCATGTTAATTCTGAATGTTAAAGTATAAGATATATATTATAACTGACTTTGCATAGTAAAGTTTATTTTGTTTGTGGCTTTAGTCTCTTAGTAAGTACCTTGATCTCAAACCTTTTCTACTTCAAACAAAAAGTTATGGTGCCTAACGAGATCACACCACAAATCTGAGGGTCTGTTCCAAGATCATGACAAATAAAGCAGAATTAATTGGTTCCACGTAAATCACATCAGATGTGAAATATACATGATTAACCCCTTCCAAAAATATACTCAGTACGTGATATTACGGGTGCGATCTTCCGGCCTTGTTACGATCTCGCTCAAGCAAGACGAGGCCGGTGAATAGCAGGAGGTGAAAAACGAGATCCGCGCCGGGCGCCAAACAGTTTATGAGGCAACCAGCCTGCTCCCGTAGGCGAAATCGGGATCTCGCCGTAGCATGGCAAGAAATTAATTATCGCCACTTAAGCCCAATTTCCATACAATTAACGAGAGCCACCCCAAATCCAACAGCCTCCTGTCATTCAGCGGCCTCCCCAGCAAGTGGTCACGCTGGCACCGATTAGGACTCCTTTTAAAACACGTGAACCTGGCAGAAGGGCTTCTGCAGAGAGCCTAGGAGGTGAGTAACCATCTTTGCTCACAGGCAAAGAGCCCGGGGGCGCTGTGCTTGCTATCCCTGTGCTTGAGGTAAGAAACGAGATCCGCCCCTCGGGTGGGGTGGAGTATCCTCTGCAGGAGGACCGCAATAGGAGGGTGTGGGGAGGTGCTGGGGGCAAGTGGGGGCAACCGCTCGCAGCACCACCATGCCATCCCCTGGATTGTTTACCCATTATGGGGGCAACCCGTGTTGCTGCACGTCTGTCCCACCGGCCACCCATAACCCACACCAACTGCCGAGGCTTCTGGCCGTGTGGCTGAAGGCTATTCCTAATAAGGAATTGACAATCGTGGTGAGGTGAGCATTTCACACATCCAAAGTGGATTCCTGTCAGTGGATGGGCCATGTAGCATGTGGGAGTCATTGCCTAGAATCCCAATCTACCTTGATGCCTGGTCACTGTGCCTGAAATTGCAGAAGGCAACGCCACACACACGCAGCAGCTAACAGCCGAACACCCAGGGGATGGGACACAGGTATGGATACGTCCATGGCGTATCCGTGGGTGAGTGCAATGGGAAGGGGAAGGTGCCTGGAGAGATGGGTCCAGGGTTCGGAGGTCAGCCTGCATTGCGGACGAAAGTGGCAGAGGCGTCATAATGGTTGTGCACAAAGGTGTTTAATGTGTTTTCCAATCCCCCACTCCCAATAGTGCCACCCCCCAACCTCCATCCCCACCCCCTACCTACCCCCTACCCCCTCTCCCCCCTCCCCCGGTGCAGTCGGCGTGACGACTTGCGGGACAATGGACATTAGTCAGTGGGAAAGATTGGTCAGTTAGTAAGGCTCACATTTGACAGGTCCTCTGGGTGGAGCCTGGTGGTTTCCTCGCCTCTGTGCTGTCCAACAATCTCCGCATGGGTGACCAATCTGTCCTTGGCCACACCAGTCAACTCCAGAGCACGCTCCTCGAAGATGGTGAGGATTTTCAGTCCAGCACCTCTCTGCCAGTCTGGGCTCTCTCCCGGCGATTATGGGAGAGCTTTTCCTGAGGAAACAAAACAAAGACATCGTTAAGTAACACACGTTGTTCACAATGGTTGGGGGTGGTGAAGGGAGGGTTGAGGTGGGGGGGAGTTGAAAGAGGAGGGAGGAAGAGAGAGGGTAGGGGATCGTATAGGGAGTTGGGAGTGGATGCTTCCTTGGGCATGGGGGGGCGACATTAGTGTCTACTCACCCGTGCTGCCCGGTGTAGGTCATTGACCTTTCTTTGGCACTGAAGACCAGTCCTCCTGGTCACACTCCCCTGAGCTCACAGCTGCTGTCACCTCATCCCAGGCAGCATTGGCTGCCCTATGGCTCATCCTCCAAGACCCTCGAGGGAAAAGAACATCCCTCCCGGCCTCCAAGGCATCTAGTAGCCTCTCCAGATCTGTGTCCTCGAATCCTGGGGCTGGTTTCCTTGGCACCACCATTGTTGTGAGCTGGCTGGGGTTGGCTGAGAAAGTGCAGCCTAAGTGCTGCTCGTTAACGGAGGTCTGGCGAGCGCGTTGCCGGCAAATCAGCTGGTGAGCCGGCATTTGCGACGAGAAGTTGGTGAGGCTTCGTTCATTGGACCAATTAACATTTAATTGCGTTGCCGGCCTCGCTGCGCCGAGCACTGACAAGCTCGCAGCAATTCACGCTCGCTGCCACACTTAGAAATGTTTCTAGAGAATTGCGCCCTTTATATCAATCTGCATTATACAAACTGTTACATTAAAGATTCATCTTGTTTTGCCAATTATTAATACCGTGCTTAAAATTGAGCATGTTCAAGATTTAGGAAGGATAGGCAAAAATGAAAAGGGGATGACGTAGCACTTTTAGTCAGGGCCAAGAACCATACATTAGTAAGTGAGGGTCTCAGATTGAAGGATCAAGATGTAGATTAGTTTTGGTGGAGCTAAGAAACAGCAAGAGGCAGCAAATATAGGCCAGCGTTGTATATAGGTCAAGCACAATTTCAGCCCTTCAGTCATATCAAGCAAAACATCACTGCTCCAAAATGGTACCTCAGCATGGCGTTTGCAATATTCACCTGCCTCTCAGATATTCAGGGCTTCTTTCCAACCAAATTTGCTTCAAAGTCTTCTTCTGGCTGCTCTTTAAGTTGGAGCCTTTTACTCTGCTCCCCTCTCTCAACTTTACCTAACAGGTCTGTTTCTTATCTCTGTCCTGTCTCTTCCCTGGAATTGTCCCCTGTCACCCCCTTTCTGTCCTATTACCTGTTTTGGTACCTACTTCTTGGTTTGCAACCTTTTCCCTTTTCCCTTCCTCATGTTCTGCTTCCTGTGACACCTTCTCTCGAATGCCGCTCCACTTCAGGTTACCTGATCTCCACTTTTGCATTGTTTCACTTCTCTTTTCCTTCTGTGTCTGTGCATAGGGCCAGTACCCAATCTAAAAACTAAAAAATTGACGAATTGCACAAGTATGGCCAGTTCCCGGCTGGCACTTGCACAGAAGTCCCAAGGCCACTAGGACTTGTTGTCCCTGAACATCCGATTCAAACCCAAGGTAAGTATTTGTGTTTATTAACACTTCCCCCTCAGAAGAAACGAAAACAGAAAATACTGGACAGTCTCAGCAGGTCTGACAGCATCTGTGGAGAGGAAAGGGAGCTAATGTTTTGAGAATAAGACCATAACACCATAAGAGCAGAATTAGGCCACTCGGCCCATCTAGTCTGCTCCGCCATTCAATCATGGCTGATATATTGTTCATCCCCATTCTCATGCCTTCTCCCCAGAACACCCGATCACCTTGCAAATCAAGAACCTATCTATATCTGTCTTAAAGACACTCAGTGATTTGGCCTCCACAGCCTTCTGTGGCAAAGAGTTCCATAGATTCACCACCCTCTGGCTGAAGAAATTCCTCCTCATCTATGTTTTAAAGGATCGTCCCATTAGTCTGAGATTGTGTCCTCTGGTTCTAGCTTATCCTTCAAGTGGAAACATCTTCTCCACGTCTACTCTATCCAGCCCTCGCAGTATCCTGTAATTTCAATAAGATTCCCCCCACATCCTTCTAAACTCCATGAGTACAGAATACTCAACCATTCCTCATGGACGTCTCTTTGTCTTTTCCCCTCAGAAGAAAGAAAGCTTCACTACAGTGAAGGTATCTTTACAATAGCTTAGCACCTTCTTTACAAGAAGTTAACATCATAAACTTCAAACAAATAGCATATTACATACTATACAAATAAACTTTTCACTTTCTTTTGTAACTACACGTTATTTTATTCAATTACAAAGGTTTAACCAAAATAAAAGTCAATATATGTAAGAAGTAGGATTAGCAGAATTTTTTTTTGAAAATGTTTTTTTGAAAATGTTTTTATTAAAAGTTTAACATTTTATACAAAATGGTAAGAAATACAAACAATAACCCTTAACTAGATGCAAACAACCAGTACTCCAAAAATGACCCTTTAACCCAAGGAACAAGAATCCCCCATGCATTTTCCCCACATCCCTTTAACAGCTAACAGTGATCAACTCTCTGAAATACAATATAAACGGCCGCCATCTCCAGTGGATCGACGCCCTCATGGTGTATTTGACCTTCTCGATGTGCAAAACTTCCATCATGACTCCTAACCACACCTAAGCACTTGGTGGCATTGCTAGCCTCGGGTCTAGCAGGATCCGTCTCCGTGCCATCAAGGGGGCGAAGGCAAGGACATCTGCCCTCCATACTCCATACCTCCTCCTCCTGTATTGGCCCCAATTCCTCCGTCTCACGGAAACTAAATCTTCCCCTACATATCGGTTGTACTTGCCGGATGTGCTACCCTCCGCCGATCCCGAACAGGAGAGAATCCTCTCCAATAGGGATGATGACGGCACCACCGGAAAATCCAAGAACATCCTCTGCACAAAGCTCCGCACCTGGAGGTACCTAAACACGTCCGAGCCTGTCAACCCAAATTTCTTCTCCAATTCCTCCAGGCTGGCAAACCGCACTTCCAGGAATAAATCACTCATTCTCTCGAGCCCTTCCTCTTTCCATGCTCCAAATGTGGCATCCAACCTTGCCAGCTCAAACAATTGGTTAACGCAAATGGGAGCCAGCTGTGAGGCTTCCCTCAATGTAAAATGTTGGCGTAGTTGCCTCCATATCTTTAATGTGGACAGCATCATTCAGTTCGCTGAGGACCTTGCCGGCACCAACAGAAGTGGTGCCATTACTAATGCCCCCAAAATTGTCTCCCAACATGACCCCTACTCCATCTGTACACAGAAAGTCCCTAGGTCCCGCACCGCCCCAACATGTTGGCTGCCCTGAAATATTATAGCAAGTTTGGTAGTCCCCTTAATTTCCTATCCCTCTGAAGGACGTCAGAATCGTCAGAATCTTACCCGCCCAAATAAAGTCAGAAATATGCCACCTGACCCTTCGGAAACAAGACTTGGGCAGGAACATCAGTAGACACTGGAAGAAAAGCAAAACTCTTGGCAAGATGTTCATAGTAGGATGTATCGATTAATACACGGCTGAAGAGATGCTGTGAGGGGGAGGGTTTCAGATTCCTGGGGCATTGGGACCGGTTCTGGGGAGGTGGAACATGTACAGACTGGATGGGTTACACCTGGGCAGGACTGGGACTAATGTTCTTGGAGGGTGTATCATGTGAGAGTACCTTTAAGAAATGGGTGTTTATAAAGGGTGTGTATATACGTATCTTTAGTAAGAGCATCTTTAACAAATTAATGTTGTATTCTTTGGGGGTTGCATTTTAATGAATGGTTGCTAAGATGTTTACTGTATGTTCTAAAAAGGTTAACTTGAGTGCACAGAATAAACATTGTTTTGCTTTAAAAAATACATTTCCATTTCTGCTGTACCACACCTGTAGAGTGGGCCCTGTGCTCCCCATACCACAATCTATTAAAAGTTTTGGGTCAGGTGAACTCCATGATACACTTTGGGATTCTCTAAACCCTGGCCCATAACAATGGGTTGCAAGACCCATTGGGGAAGATATAAACTAATATGGAAGGGTGATGGGAACCTATGCCAGGATTCAGAGCAAGGAGAATCAAGGACAAGAGGGAAAAACAGAAAGGAGAATAAGAAAGGTGATAGGCACAGAAATCAAGGGCCTGTATCAGATAATAACACTGTAAAAATAGTAGGGAAGGGACAGGGTACATTAAAAGGATTAGCCTTAAGGTTTTGTACCTGAACGTGTGGAGCATTCAAAATAAAATGGATGAATTAGTTGTGCAGATAGATGTAAAGGGGGATGATATAGTTGGGCTTAGGGAGACATGGCTCCAAGATGACCAAGGATAGGAACTAAACATTGAGGGCTATTCAGTTTTCAGGAAGGACAGACAGAAAGGAAAAGGTGGTGGAGTTATATTGTTGATTAAAGAAGAAATTGATACAATATTGAGGAAGGATACTAGTACAGTTGACGTGGAACCTGTCTGAGTGGAGGTAAGAAACATTGAGAGGCAAAAAAATATTTGTAGGTGTGGTATACAGACCACACAACTGCAGTGGGAATGTTGGGAATGGCATTAGACAGGAAATCAGAGATGCACGTGATAAAGGAACATCTGTGATTATAGGTGACTTGCAATCTGCATACATATGGCATGACTCAAATTAGTCACAGTACAATAGAAGAGGAATTTCCCAATTGTATCAGAGATGGTTTTCTGGACCTGTATGTTGAGGAACCAACAAGGGAACAGGCCATTTTGGACTGGATGTTGTGCAATGAGAAAGGATTAGTTGCCAATCTCGTTATGAGAGAACCTTTGGGGATGAGTGACCATAATATGATATTTATCAAGGTGAATAGTGAGGTAGTTGATTCTGAGACAAGGTCCTGAACCACACCAAAGATGACTATGATGATATGAAGCATGACCTGGCAATGGCGGACTGGGAAACATTACCAAAAGGAAGGACAGTGGACAGGCAATGGCAGGCATTCAAAGAAGAAATTAGGTGAACTCCAAAGGTTGTTTATTCCTATTTGGCGCAAGAATAGAAAGGGAACTGTGGCCAAACCATGGCTTGCAAGAGAAATTAGAGATAGTATTAGATCCAATGAAGAGGCATTCAAATTAAGAAGAAAAAACAATAGACCTGAGGATTGGGAACAGTTTAAAATTCAGCATAGGCAGACCACGGGATTGATTAAGGAGAGGAAATACAATATGAAAGTAAACTAGCAGAGAACATAAAAGCTGACTGTCAAAGTTTCTGTAGGCATGTAAAGAGAAAAAGATTAATAAAAACTAAAGTAGCCCCCTTGCAGTCAGAAACAGGGGAATTCATAACAGGGAACAAAGAAATGGCTGAGGAACTAAATTAGTACTTTGCTTCTGTCTTCACAAAGGAAGACGTGAACAATGTACCAGAAGTTCTGAGAAGCACACATTTTAGTGAGGAGCTGAAGGAAAATAATATTAGTAAACATAAGAACATAAGAACTGGGAGCAGGAGTAGGCCATCTAGCCCCTCGAGCCTGCTCCACCATTCAATGAGATCATGGCAGATCTTTTGTGGACTCAGCTCCACTTTCCGGCCTGAACACCATAACCCTTAATCCCTTTATTCTTCAAAAAACTATCTATCTTTATCTTAAAAACATTTAATGAAGGAGCCTCTACTGCTTCACTGGGCAAGGAATTCCATAGATTCACAACCCCTTGGGTGAAGAAGTTCCTCCTAAACTCAGTCCTAAATCTACTTCCCCTTATTTTGAGGCTATGCCTCCTAGTTCTGCTTTCACCTGCCAGTGGAAACAACCTGCCCGCATCTATCCTATCCATTCCCTTCATAATTTTGTATGTTTCTATAAGATCCCCCCTCATCCTTCTAAATTTCAACGAGTATAGTCCCAGTCTACTCAACCTCTCCTCGTAATCCAACCCCTTCAGCTCTGGGATTAACCTAGTGAATCTCCTCTGCACACCCTCCAGAGCCAGTACGTCCTTTCTCAAGTAAGGAGACCAAAACTGAGCACAATACTCCAGGTGTGGCCTCACTAACATCTTATACAATTGCAGCATAACCTCCCTAGTCTTAAACTCCATCCCTCTAGCAATGAAGGACAGAATTCCATTTGCCTTCTTAATCACCTGTTGCACCTGTAATCCAACTTTTTTGCGACTCATGCACAAGGCCTCACATAGCAAATTAATATGTAAAGTTAAAAAATATTGGATTACGGGTCATGTCTTCAGAAGCATAAAAAGCTGGTTAGCAGACAGGAAGCAAAAAGTGGGAAGGCAGACCTGGTTAAACTCCAGGGCCTGATAATCTGTATCCCAGGGTATTTAAGGAAGTAGCCCTAGAAATAGTAAATCCATTGATGGTCATTTTCCAAAACTCTTTGGACTCTGGAATGGTTCCTACAGATTGGAGGGTTGCTATTCAAAAAGGAAGTTTGAGAGAAAACAGGGAACTATAGACCAGTGAGCCTAACGTGGGTAGTAGGAAAGTTGCTGGAGTCCATTATCAAGGATTTCATAGCACAGCATTTGGAAAGTAGTAAAATCAGACAAATTCAGCATGGACTTACAAAAGGGCATCTACTAGAATTCTTTGAGAATGTAACTAGTAGGGTTGACTAGGGAGAACCAATGGATGTGGTTTATTTAGACTTTCAGAAGGCTTTCGACAAGGCCTCACATAGCAAATTAATATGTAAAGTTAAAAAACATTGGATTACGGGTCATGTCTTGAGATGCATAAAAAGCTGGTTAGCAGACAGGAAGCAAAAAGTGGGAATAAATGGGTCTTTTTCTGATTGACAGGCAGTGACTAGTGGGGTACCGCAGGGATCTGTGCGACGACCCCAACTGTTCACATTAATGATTTAGACGGGCATCACGGTGGCACAGTGGGTTAGCCCTGCTGCCTCACGGCACCGAGGTCCCAGGTTCGATCCGGCTCTGGGTCACTGTCTGTGTGGAGTTTGCACATTCTCCCCGTGTTAGCATGGGTTTCGCCTCCACAACCTAAAGATGTGTAGAGTAGGTGGATTGGCCACGCTAAATTGCCCCTTAATTGGAAAAAATTAATTAGGTACACTAAATTTATAAAACAAAAAAATTAATGATTTGGACGAGAGAACTAAATGTAATGGGCGGGATTCTGCGTACCGCCAGCTGGCCAATGGCTTTTCCTATTGTGGGAAACCCCCAGGCTGCCAGCGCAATGGAGAATTCCGACAGTGGAGAATCCAGCCTACTTTCTCCAAATTTGCAGGTGATATAAAGTTGGCTGGGAGGTTGAGCTGTGAGGAGGATGTGGAGATGCTTCAGTGGGATTTGGACAGGCTGAGTGAGTGGGCATATGCATGGCAGATGCAGTTTGGTCCCCCCTTCCTTCCCCCTTCCTTCCCCCCCTTCCTTTCCCCCTTTCCCCACCTACCCCCTTTACCTCCCCCCCCCCCCCCCCCCCCCCCCCCCCCCCCCCCCCCGCCCTTGGTAAAGGGAAGTTGGGTGTTCACTAGTTTAGTGGGAATTTGATCAAGGGTGTAAATACTGGGTCCCATCGACAAATTGAGTTTGGAGAGGACAGATCAGAGGGGAGGGGAAATCAGAGCAAACTAGAGAAATTTACAGGTTCCGTGCTATGATCTGAGTAGATTTTTGGCCTGATAGGGCACAAGAAGGGAGGGAAGAGGCAGCTGATCAGATGGTCTAAATCTTGGGGACAAAGAACTCCATGAGCTTCACACTTGCAGTGAGAGATGAAAGTGGAAGGATGGGGTAGGGTTTTAAGAATATGGTTTGCAGAGAGAAAGGAAAGTTACCTTTGCATTCCAGGATGGTCCAAGAATAAGGAGCAGATTTTGCAGAGGAGAGCAGTTTCGAATAGTGCTTTATGTAGTTTAGCCAGGTCTGGTAGTGAATGACGAAACTAGTAGGCCCGCCATGTCTGCACCATTTGGACTTAACTGAGCCACGATAAGAGACACAGCAGCATGAAGCAGCTAGGGTGAGAGAGAGACGAATGGTTCGAATGGGGATCAAAGAGTCAAAGGTCAATGTGGGGGTGTGGTTGAGCAGATTGGTAGCTGCTGAGATGTGGTACATAAAGGGCAAAATGTAATAGAGTTGAGATTTTGAGAGTGCAGTTGCAAGTGATTTGGGAGGGAGTCTTTTTATCCCAGGGTGGATGCAAAGGAAGAAGAGTTTGGAGGAGATACAGAATGTCGGTGGAGAGCAATACATGGAAGTAATGAGAGATGCCTTTATACGTGATTGATACAGTTGAAGTAATGAGGCCACGTGAGATTATAAGGTCAAGCTGGTGGCTGTTTACGTAAAGGGTCAGAAAGGATTGGAGGGCAGAAAACTCGGAGGAGAGAGAACATGATAAATTTGTAAGGAGATTGAAATCAGCTAGGATGAGACGCCATTTAGTACAGAAACTAAAGGAGGAAAGTAGCGAAGATAGCTTGTTAAGACAATTGACATGATACTTGGCCAGGCCACAGAGAACTAAAATTTCTCACGAGAGGTGACAGGGGTGCAACAAGGTCAGATGTTCAAAGTGTCGAAGGAGTAGGGGAACAGACCAAAGTGAGATTTGGTTTTAAGAAATATTACGCTATCACGTCACTCTGAGCAAGGCAGTAGTGAAAGATATAGCTAGGCATGGAGATCTCAGTTGTGGGGTAGGCATCAACAACCCTCAGTCAGATTTCCATCAAGGCCATGATGCTGGTGTAATCATCCACGATACATTCCTGGACCACAAAGGCCTTGTTCACAAGTGAACAGATACTCTGGAGGGAGCTAGGGAGAGGGTGGTGTGGAAAAGGTGATGGCCAAATTTAAATAGGCTCAGAAGATAAACTAGCCTACTCCTATGATTTAAACTTGTTGGGAGTGTTTCCCAATTACCTGCCTCCTGAAATCCCTTCTGGATTAAAATTAACCCTTTTATTCTCACACTAAACTATTTCTGGGGAGTTATTTGATGAAAGATTTTATACGTTTGAGCACTTTGAGATTGCTATTGGTCATGTTTGGCCAGAGTGCTTATAAGTAATTAATTCATAAATTATGTTTGATGAGATTTACATTAATTTCTATTCTTAACCTTTTGTTATGGCCCCCTGGGCTAGTGTGCGGTCAATTCCAGCCCCACAGGCCCAGACGCTCAACACAAGTGAATTAACCAATAATTCACATAAGGGGCGGGGTTCTCCCATACCCAGCGGGGTGCGGGGTCCCGGCGGAACGGAGTGGCGTGAACCACTCCGGCATCGGGCCGCCCCAAAGTTGCAGAATCCTCCGCGCCTTCAGGGGCTAGGCCGGCGCCGGAGTGGTTTGCGCCCCACCAGCCGGCGTGGAAGGCCTTTGGCGCCGCGCCAACCGATGCGAAGGGACTCCGCCGGCCGGCGTGGGTCCACGCATGCGCGGGAGCATCAGCGGTTGCCGACGTCATCCCCGAGCATGCGAAGGGGGGGAGTTCACCTTCACGCCGGCCATCGCGTATGCTTACATGGCCGGTGCATAGGAAAAGAGTGCCCCCACGGCACAGGCCCGTCCGTGGATCGGTGGGCCCCAATCGCGGGTCAGGCCACCATTGGGGCACCCCCTGGGGCCAGATCGCCCCGCGCCCCCCCCAGGACCCCGGAGCCCGCCCGTGCCGCCAGGTCCCGCCGGTAAGGGACCTAGTCCAATTCACGCCGGCGGGACCTGCATATTAGGAGCAGGACTTCAGCCCATCGCGGGCCAGAGAATCGCTTGGGGGGGGCCGCTGCGAGCGGCCGCCAACCGGTGCGGCGTGATTCCAGCCAGCACCAATTAGCATCGACTATCAACTAAGAGCCTGGCAAAGTAAACACCTCATTGCGCACCACCAAGTCCATCAAGATGAATCTTCACCGATGTCAGCACATCCTACTGGATTTATTTTTCTTAAATTACAGGTGAAGTCCATCTTAAAGGCATCGGCAAATTATCGTCCATATAAAAAAATTATAAAAAACAAAACAAAAGAAAATATAGGGAATAAACACGGGACAAACAGGAAAATCCTTACACGACTGCAGGCATTCATTGATATTGTCTCTCCCTGGGTTCCAGTAAGGTCAGTAACTTCAGAGATGAAAAGCATTGATTTAAATTGCATATTCACCTGAAGCTATAAATTTTGGTCTAGATTCACTTCCTACTCATGTTATGACCCTTGGCCAGACCCTGAGTTGTGGGTAGATTGATTAGGGACTAATAATGTTTTGTTTAAAGTAGAAAAGTTTGAGGTTCAAGATGCTTAGCGAGTAATCAAAAGCCAGAGGATTATACAGGTGTTGAACAAACAGAAATAATCTATACTGTACAAGTTCAGAAAGATAGTGCAATTAATAGTAACTATCTCAATATTCAGGTTAAGTATGAGGTACATGGGAATTAACAGTCAAACTGTGGTCAAACAGATCACAGTACAGAATAAATGACAGATGCAACCAAACTCAATTCCATGGATTTCTCAAACACACATCCAGGAGTTTGTCATATTGTGAGACAAATAATCACACTGAAACTTGTCTTTCTCATGAGGGTTTCAAATATTCATCTTTGAAGACCTCGCCTTGGATCCTCACCAAACATTGCTCCAACTTGGATGACTTCAATGATCTCACAGGTTTTCAATCTTACCTTTTTGAGATTATGGGCATGATTCAGCGATTTGGTTGATCCCACCGTGGATCGGGGTGCAAAATGTGAATTACACGAGAGACCAAAATCAGGGTCCCAGCAGGAAATCTCTCTCTGTTCGCCCTCAGTGGGGAGAAATTCCCTGAGGTCAAAAGAAACGGCAAGATGCCGTTGAATAGCAGGGTGTTTCTCCATGCTGCAGCTGCTGAGAAACACCCCTCCAAATGCACCCAAAAGCGCACTTAGTTTTAAATCTGCTGAATCGCATCCTACATCTCCTTGATTTCCGAGTGTACTCAAGCATCAATTTACAAGCATAATTTCAGATCTTTGACCTTGCCAAGCAAAACTCGACCGGCGGGATTCTCCATCTCTGAGACTAAGTGTTGACGCAGAATTTATGGACTTTCATGACAGCAAAACTGGCACCAAACCTGGATCGATTCAGCAACTGTGGAAGGGCGACTATCGGCACCATGTGGAAAACAATCGCTTCCTATGAAAAACGGTACGAGATTCGCCTGGTCCATGATTGACACTCGGGAGGCTGACAAGCTACAGCCGCATAAACACATTGCAATCCCCACACACACTCATCTCAGATGGCACTGGTTGTGCTGGAGCACACCCATACATCTGGCAGGTCAGCTGGGGCCAGAGGGCTCCGAGGGGGATGGCCTATATGATCTGTGGCCCTGAGTTCACCGTGGGCCGCCAGCTGCGTGCGCAGCTGCATGGCTGGGCTGCCTTTCCGGTTGCGGCAATTATGTTCTGTGTCCGTCCACTCCGACCCCACAGCCCATTTTCTGGCCACAACCTGATGTTCCCTGCGGCTCTGGCAGAAGCACCCCAGCCAGCAGTACAACTGTCAGCAAACTATGGCGATGTTGGTCACTTTCCGTACCCCTCTCTCTCCCTCACCATCCTCAATGCCGGTTTCACGATTTTTAAAAGCATAAATGAACCGTGCCGCCAGGAACCCGTCCCTTCGGAGATGGAGAATCGCGGAGGCCCCGGAGAATACCCGGTCTGCCCGCTAAAGATATCTACTATACATTCATTCTGGACCGCATTGATGCCGCAGTTGAGGTGATGGAAAATAACAATTTGCAGTCAAATTAGCGCTTGCCGCGATTTTAGTGTTGGAACCTATTCTCCGCTCAATTGCATTTCACGGGCCCGATTCTCCGCCCCCCACGACGGGTCAGAGAATAGCGGGAGGGCCTTCCCGACATTTTTCCCGCCCTCCCGCTATTCTCCCCCCCCCCCCCCCGCCCAACTCCCGACACGAATCGCTGCCGCCGTTTATTTTACGGCCGGCAGCGATTCACAGCTGTTCGATGGGCCGAAGTCCCAGCCCTTTACGCTGTTTTTACGAACGACAAACACACCTGGTCTGGCCGTTCGTAAAAACGGCGGGAACAACTCGCTTTTTATAACCATGGCACCGATTGGCACGGCAGTACCACGGCCGTGCCAAGGGTGCCATGGGCCCGCGATCGGTGGGCACCGATCGTGGGCAGCGGGCCCGATGCCCGCGCACTATTTGTCCTTCCGCCGCCCTGCAGTATCCATTCGCAGGGCGGCTGAGGGGCATCCCGGCCCGCGCATGCGCGGGTTTCGCGCAAATACGCGATGACGTCATCCGCGCATGCGCGGGTTGGAGTCTTCCAATCCGCGCATGCGCGGCTGACGTCATATGATGCGTCAGCCGGCGCTAACTCCAGCAAGCGGGCTTAACAAAATTCGTTAAGCCCGTGATGCCGGAGCTTGCGGCGTCGGGCTGCTAGCCCCGACCGGGGACCAGAATCTGTTCCCGGTCGGGAAGGGGCGCGCTGGCGTCAAACCCACCCGGGTTTGATGCCAGCCTTACGATTTCTCCCGTTTTGGGAGAATCGCGCCCCACGATTTTGGCATCAGCGTGGTGATTAAATTGTGCCCAGATCCATGCCGGGCACAATGTGGTGGGTAAATTACGCCCAGATCCACGCCAGGCACAGTGTGGTGGTTAAATTGCACCCAGAATCCCGCCCCACTGCTCCAAAGGGGACTTCTACCCCAATAGTTTTCTTTACTTTTTTTTAAATTTAGAGTACCCAAATCATTTTTTCCAATTAAGGGGCAATGTTTAGCATGGCCAATCCATGCTAATACCATGCTATGGCCAATAGCACAGGGCTAAATCGCTGGCTTTGAAAGCAGACCAAGCAGGCCAGCAGCACGGTTCGATTCCCGTAACAGCCTCCCCGAACAGGCGCCGGAATGTGGCGACTAGGGGCTTTTCACAGTAACTTCATTTGAAGCCTACTCGTGACAATAAGCGATTTTCATTTCATTTCATTTCATCCACCTAGCCTGCACATCTTTGGGTTGTGGGGACGAAACCCACGCAAACACGGGGAGAATGTGCAAACTCCACACGGACAGTGACCCAGAGCCGGGATCAAACCTGGGACCTCGGCACCGTGAGGCGACAGGGCTAACCAACTATGCCACCGTGCTGCCATTAGTTTTCTTTACTTAATGTCTACTCTCCACACTCCTTTTGCTAACTTGGAGCCTGTTCCTTTGCTCCATTTTTTTGTAGTTGATTTAGCTATTTCCTGTTGCTTGTCTTTGTTCCTCACCTGGGACACTTGCTGGCTGACAGACTACAAGCTTATTTAGCACACCGGGACACAGAATGAATGGATTTTATAACACTCAATAAATATGTCCTTTTGTACTGACAGATATCGCAAAAGCAGCAGCAATTTATACTAATCAATTAAACTATTAATCAGTGTATTATAAACAGCATACCTTCAACTACCAATGTAGCATATGCCTTGGTAAATAGTTTGCAGAATTTCACATCTATGTCGTAATTTTGAAATAAAAAGTTTAGGATTATATACAGGCAGTTTTGAGATGACAATTTAATTCAGTCATTGTGATATCACAAAATGTGAGAACAATAACAAATGAACACACTGCTAAGATTCCACAATGTGTTAACCCCTAATCATTCACATATTAATGCTAATTTTGTGGAAACCCAGATGTCATGAGAATGAATTCTTTACCATATGATAAAATGGAACAGATGTTCAGCAGCACATGAGTAATAGATACAGGGTGCAATTTAGCCACCACGTTGTGTCCGTAGCAGATCTGGGTGCAATTTAACCACCACGCTGTGCCCGGCATGGGTCTGGGCATAATCTAGCCACCAAGCTGTGCCCAGCGCGGATCTGGGCATAATTTAGCCACCACTCTGTGCCTGGCACTGTTCTGGGCATAATTTAACCACCACGCATGGTTCTAGGTGCAATTCAACCACCACACTGTGCCCAGCGCGGATCTGGGCACAATGTAACCACCAAATTGTGTCCGGCATGGGTCTGGGCAAAATCTAACCACATTGTGCCCGGCACGGATCTGGGTGCAATTTAACCACCGCGCTGTGTCCGGCATGGGTCTGGGCGCAATTTAACCACCACGCTGTTCCCAGTATGGGTCTGGGCGCAATTTAACCACCACGCTGTTCCCAGTATGGGTATGGGCACAATTTAACCACCGCGCTGTGTCCGGCATGGGTCTGGGCGCAATTTAACCACCACGCTGTTCCCAGTATGGGTCTGGGCGCAATTTAACCACCACGCTGTTCCCAGTATGGGTCTGGGCGCAATTTAACCACCACGCTGTTCCCAGTATGGGTCTGGGCACAATTTAACCACCACGCTGTTCCCAGTATGGGTCTGGGTGCAATTTAACCACCACGCTGTTCTCAGTATGGGTCTGGGCACAATTTAACCACCGCGCTGTGTCCGGCATGGGTCTGGGCGCAATTTAACCACCACGCTGTTCTCAGTATGGGTCTGGGCACAATTTAACCACCGCGCTGTGTCCGTCCGGTATGGGTCTGGGCGCAATTTAACCACCACGCTGTTCCAAGTATGGGTCTGGGCACAATTTAACCACAGCGCTGTGTCCAGCATGGGTCTGGGCACAATTTAACCACCACACTGTGTCCGGCATGGGTCTGGGCACACTAGTTAAATAGCGGGAAAGGCCAGCATGAATCAGTTTGCTCACAAAAAGTCCACTCCCGATGGCGGGTTCCAGATCATGTCCAAATATGGCGAGTATATCATTGGCCCCAGTTAGCACCAACTTCCATCTTATTAGCGAGATTGAAGTCGAATGTAATGGCTTTCCGGGAATGGCTCGACACCACAGCGAGAAAGTACGTGGGTGTCGTTTACTACTCCCTTTTTAAAAATAAAGCTGGCGCAATGGCTGCTGAGGGGATCTGAGGAGGTGAGTAGCCATTTCCATTCTCCAGCATGAAGCTCAAAGGCACTGGAGGAGCTGGCTCAGTTCTCTTGGGAGAGGGAGGGGGGGCTTAGTGGGGTTGGGCTTGGTCAGGTGCTGAAGCGTTTCAGGTCGACGGCCTCCCCAGGCCGGTGTGGGGGGTGTTGATGGGCTTTTATTTTCTGAGGCCTTCAGGCCATCTTTGAATATTGTAGATACCAATAACAGAGGCAACTACAGCGGCTGGCTGTCCTACCAGAAACTTCCAGGACAGGGCCCTGTTCTTGGTTATATGGTGAAGTTCACTTTAACTCCCTTTGGCTTTGAGAAGCCTCAGGCTGCAGAGCTGAAGGCTATTACTAATGAGGAATTGGCCTTGTTAGTTGTGAGAGCACTTCACAGCTGCACGTTGTGTTTTCTGCTTGCTCCTGCTGGTGGTTGCTGATGCCTGCAGGCTGCTCGTGCTGTTTCCTTCCTTTTCTGTAGCTAGAAAGAAGGACAATGGTTTCTAAGATACCCGAGTCCTGGAAGAGCGGGCACAGGGGGACGGATGAGTTCCAGAAGGCAATCCGATTTGAAGCAAGAAGATGCTGCGGGAGCTGGTGCATGACATTGTTCCAAATGGGCCACGTGATGACCCTGTTGAAGAAATGCTTTTGCAGATTGCTGATGCTTTTGTTGCTGGTGTGGTGAGTGCTGCATGTAACTGGCACGTCAACACGGGTTAAACACGCTGGAAGTCAAGGATGTTCAATTGCATCTTGAGCACCAGTGGACTATGTGGGTGCCAGGATTTGGTTCCAGTGAGATTGGGCTGTGTGGGAGGCCCTGCACAGCTGCGGCTCCTGGATGGAGAATGGCACTGATACATTGAACAAGTAACACATTGATAGACAGATCATTTATACGATAAAGTTCTGGGCATGATAACACATTCTCAGGCTTATCTTCCGTTTCTGATGAGGATCCTGCGAGGGATGATACAGTGGGTGGGACTCTCCATTGCCCGACGCCGATATCGTAATCGGCAACCGGGCAGAGAATCCCTTCCGATGCCCAAATCGGGGGCTGTGGGGGTAGCCAGTGAGTGGCCAGGAGGTGTCCTGTGTGACAGTATTTGGCAGGTCTGGGTCCGAGCATGGCCGGCGCCATGTTGTATGGCGCGACTGCTGCAGGTCGTCGCCATGCGCTATGGACCCAGCCATTCTCCAGCCATGAGTCGGGCGTTTTACACAGTGCGGGTGTTAGCCCCTCACCGGTCCTGAAACATTGAGGATTCAGTTCTGGTTTTGGCATCGTAAAACACCACAGTTCCCATGCCAGCATCGGCACTTAGCCGATAGCAAAATCGGATAATCCAGCCTGATGTGTTTGTGTTTTTTTGTGAAAATTAGCTGATATAGCTTTGTATTGGTACCAGTATGGAACGGTGACATTTCTTGTTGTTTAATGGTTAGTGTGATATGTGGAATGTTAGGTAGTTGATTTTCAATGCTTTGTTACTGTTGACAGTTTAATAAACAAAATATTCTCAAGTGACTTCTCGTGGGTCCAAGTGCCATGTCTCAGACGGAGATTATCACATCGCAGTTCAATTAGTCTTTGAAGCCTGAACAGCTTGCCTGACCTCTAGAAGCTCAGCACCATAGAGGCAGCTCTCAAGAGCTAGGCTTCAGACTGGGGATATCCCTGCAACCAAAAGATGTGTGTGTAGATCAGGAGATACACATAGGCATGGTTTCCCAGTGTTTCTGGCAGGGGCCTAGGGACTGGGGTCTAGGGGCAACTTCTGTGGCCAGGAGTGACTGTGCAGGGTTTTCCAGCACAATTGGCTCGCTGGATGGCACTCTGAGAGAAGGCAGGGCACATGAGGGTGGGGGAGTTTCAGGGGATTTGAGGGACCCGGGGTGGAAGCTTAACTGATTAACGGTCTCCATCCTTCTCCAATTACATACAAATCAGCAAAATGTCTGGTGGTGTCGATCCTGCAGCGGCTGCCATCACATTGCTGGTGGAAGGTCAGACAGCCAGCAGCGTTGGCACAGTCCGGGGGCAGCATTCCATGTGCAGCGGGTTGCCACACACCCTGAAGACCCAGCTGCCCATCAGGCTGAGCAGAAACCCAGAAGGGATTGCAGCGATGGCCCAAGGTGTACAGATACCATGACATGAGGTGTACAGATACCATTGGTCTTGCGAGGAGATGGCAGACAGCTTGTGACGCAGGAGACTCCGTCATAACAAAGAGACAGTGCGGCATCTGTCCTAGCTAACTTGGTATCCCGTGGAGGAGGAGGACACCCGCTCCCAGTGGCCATGAAGGTCACCGCAGCTCTGAACGTTTATGCCACCAATTCATTCCAGTGCTCAAATGGGGATTGAGAACAAAGAACATACAGTACAGAAGGAGGCATTCGGCTCATCGAGTCTGCACCGACCCACTTAAGCCCTCACTTCCACCCTATCCTCAGACCCAATAACCCCTCCAAACGTTTTTTTTGGCCAGTAAGGGCAATTTATCATGTTCAATCCACCTAACCTGCACATCTTTGGACTGTGGGAGGAAATCGGAGCACCCGGAGGAAACCCACGCAGAAACGGGGAGAACGTGCAGACTCCACACAGACAGTCACCCAAGCCGGGAATCGAACCTGGGACCCTGGTGCTGTGAAGCCATAATGCTATCCACTTGTGCTATCATGCTCCCATGACTTGTGTAGCATTCACAAGCTACAGCCCATTGGTGCATACATGAGGTCACTGGTGCTCTGTATGCCTGGGCAGCTGACGATATCAACTTTGAGCTGGACAAAGTCCGCTAAAATGCCTGAGCTGCAGGATTTGTCGCCATTGCTGGGATTCCCCAGGCCCTGGGGGTAATTGACAGCACACATGTCACCTTACACACACAGAGCAGTCAGGGAGTGCCTTTCATTACGAGGAAGGGGATCCACTCCCTGAACGTTCAAGTCATCTGCAGCCACCACCTCAGAATCATGCACATGTGTACACGCTTCCCAGGGAGTGTGCATGACAGCTCCATCCTTGCATACTCAGAGATCCCCAGCATCTTCGTGAACCACCACAGGATGACCGGTTGGCTCTTGGGGGGTAAGCGGTACCCACTGAGGTCCTGGTTGATGATGCCAGTGCAGAGACTGGAGACCAAGGCAGAGACCCGGTAAAATGAGGCCCATCTTGCCAGACATGTTGTCATTGAGCGGTGCATCGCACTGCGTAAAATGTGGTTCCAATGCCTGGACCACTCTGGTGGTACATTACAGTACACCCCCAGAGACTCTCCCACTTTGTGGTGGTCTGCTGTGCCCTCCAGAACCTGGCACAGCAGTTGGTCAACATGCTGGAGGAGGAGGAGAAGGGACATACGGCCTCATGTGAGGAGGAGGGGGATGAGGAGCCCAAACAGGAGAGGATGGTGGACGAGCCTGGGGAGGAGTCGCAGGAGGAGCCGGAGGATGGAGGACAGGCGATGGAGGCAAGAGTCTGGGATGCCCAGTGGACCAATAGGGCCCTTCTTCTCATAGTACAAGGCTTTGAGACAGGTCATCCGGGTGAAGGGGCAGTTTCATCTCTGTGGCGCAGGCCAACTTCGCTGAGGGTGACTGCTCTCTCCTCAATCAACTCCATGATCTCCAGGGCGTGTTCCTGATAGGGGGTGAGTGTTCGGGTCTCAGGTACTCCACCCTGCGTCTTGGACCTTTCCCATTTATTATGGGATATCCTCTCCTGCAGGGACAAAGAGAGGCATTGTAAGACACATGCTCGATGGGTCAGTGGGGGTCTATGAAAGGTGGCATATGTGAGCACCACACCTAGACAAGAAATGGTTGTGCTGGTGGTCGTCAGGGGGTGCTGCAGAACAAGCACGAAGTTTGGTCCGGGGAGGGTGTGAGGTGTCAGCCAGTGATCTGTGGGGGTGGAGGGTTGGCAGTTTGAGGGGTGGCAGGCAGAAATGTAGCCAGGAGAGAGGTGGTAACTTACCAATGCAGCTCAGTGGGGGTCGTTGGTCTTCTCCCGGGATTGTATGGTGGTCTTTCTGTTCATGCTGCCCGAATTGGCAAACGTTGCCACTGAAATGAAAAATGAAAATCGCTTATTGTCACAAGTAGGCTTCAAATGAAGTTATTGTGAAAAGCCCCTAGTCGCCACATTCCGGCGCCTGTTCGGGGAGGCTGGTACGGAAATTGAGCCGTGCTGCTGGCCTGCCTTGGTCTGCTTTAAAAGCCAGCGATTTAGCCCAATGTGCTGCCTCCCAGGCGCTAAAGGTGACCCTGCTGCTGGACCTCCAGCTCCCTCAGGGGAATAGGACGTCCCATCTCACATCCACAGCAACGGGAACCCTGGCCAGTTCGGCATCACCAAAGTGAGGAGCACGTCTTCAAGCTGCCATGCTTGTGTGTTGATTGGAAGTGAGTGGTGATGGAGTATTTGATGTACCATCAATTGGACGCGAGGGACGATGAGGTTCCAAACTTAGGCTTTAATCAGCTAGTTGTTAGCCCGGTGGTCGACTACAGAGAAAGGCCGACCGCCGGGAACTCTGGGTACTTATACCCCGCCTCAGAGGCGGGGCCTACTTGCCTCTCGACCAATTGGTGAGCAGTCACATGACTAGTCCCAGCCAATCAGACGAGAGGCACATGACCAACCAGAGCTCTGCACCAATGGCAGTGCTCCCATTCATACCACCACAATATTTAAAAGCACCACCCCTTGTTAGCAGTGAACTGCCAAGGCGCGAGTGTAGTAAATCAAATGGTGAGACAGCCAGTAGTGGGGAGAAGCTTGTGAGGGCTCATTTCTGACATGAAAAGTGGTCAAATGTGGCCCGTAATCACGCCCTAGGAGAAGACCTTGCCTAACCGCAGGGAAAGAGAGAAGACTGGAGGGGACACACAGGACCTGCGGCCCCTCACCATCTGGAGCACTGGACATGGTCGAGGGGCCTGGGTATAGCTCAGTCGGCGAGGTGGAGGATGGCATGTGGGAACCAAGTGGGCCCCTGCTGAGTTGGGGTGTCCCTACAGCATGCGCGGCAAAATCTCCACACCACCCCAACCCCCCCAACACCATCCCACATCCCCCACACCACCCCAACCCCCCCAACACCATCCCACCTCCCCCACACCACCCCAACCCCCCCCCCCCAACACCATCCCACCTCCCTCACACCACCCCCCCACCCCTCCACTAGTTGCCTTTAAACGACCACGCAACGTCAAACAGACTACCTAGTTTGCAACAAACTACCCAGCCTTCAGGAGAACAGCGACCACGACAACACACAACCCTGCCATGGCAACCTCTGCGAGACCTGCCAGATCATCGACATTGACACCACCATTACACGTTAGAACACCATCTACAAGATATGCGGTACATAGTCTTGCGACTCGGCCAACATTGTCTACCTCATACGCTGCAGGAAAGGATGTCCAGAGGCATGGTACATTGGCGAGACCATGCAGACGCTGCAACAATGGATGAACGTACATCGCGTAACAATCACCAGGCAGAAATGTTCCCTTCCAGTCGGGGAATACTTCAGCAGTCAAGAGCATTCAGCCTCTGATCTTCGGGTAAGCATTTTCCATGGCGGCTTTGAGGACGCGCGACAACGCAGAATCGCCGAGCAGAAACTGATCGCCAAGTTCTGCACGTCTCAACCGGGAGCTTGGAGTCATGTCTCACAACATTCACCCCCCACCATCTGGCCTGGGCTTGCAAAATCCTACCAACTGTCCTGGCTTGAGACAATTCACACCTCTTTAACCTGTGATTATCCCGGTCTCCAGGGGATCCGTCTGGACCTGTGAAGACTTAATTACCGCAAAGACCCGCATTCAAAGTATTGTCTTGCATCATTGACTTTGTCTAGTGTTTGTGGAACCCACCACTTTACTCACCTGATGAAGGAGCTGTGCACCGAAAGCTAGTGATTCGAAACAAACCTGTTGGACTTTAACCTGGTGTTGTAAGACTTCTTAATGTGCCCACCCCAGTCCAACGGCAGGATCTCCACATCTGTTAGGCTTGTTAGTGAAGAGGCTCTTGGAGCACTATCTGGTGCGCAACACACAGCTGTATATCAGGTGGAGGTAGGAACCCCGAGGGGAAACTGTCAGACAGTGGCCGAACCCCAGGAATAGCTGCCCTCAAAACGGGTCTCAGGCATCTGGAAAGGGCAATCCCATCGATGCTGTAGATGCAGTCACAGAACCGGGGACTACATGATGGGTTGTCAGCAGCCATCCAGCGCCTGCAGGTGCAGTTGGAGGAGTACAACAACCTGCAGGGGAAGGAGGCAGTGCCGAATATGCTCGCCACCCAGGCCAAAATCGCATGCGTGGCGTCCGTGGTAGGACCCTTGCGGGCAAAGGTATTGGCCATAGGTCAGGACTTCCAAGGCTTAGGGCACTCTAGGCGGCTGGTGGCTGAGGCAAAGGACAGGGCTGCACTGTCACAGGCAGCTATGTACCAGGACCACCTGGAAATTGCAGCGGCGCTCCAGTGCTTGACCCAGTCACGACGGGTCATGGTTATGGGTGTCAACGTCATTGCCCAGGCACTGGCTGACCTGAGCCAGTCACAGCAGGCCCTGGCACAGTAACAGAGGGACCTGGAACAGCCCCAGAGGGAGCTGGTCCATCCCTGTACTCCATGGCCACGAGCATGGAGACAATGTCATATAAATGGGGAGCCTTCTCCAGTCGCACCCGAGTCCCAGGAGTAGCCCAGGGGCCATTAGCCACCCCAAAGGAGGTGGTTATAGGGGCCGTGCTGGTGACCCCCGCAAGAGAGGTGCCAGGCACAGCAGCGCACCAGCGTCCCATACACACCAGCCCTGGTTCACACTTTGTGCCGCCTCCTGTGCCTGCTCGGGCCTCATGCCCTGCCTATCCTGAGCTCCCCTCACATCCTCCTCGTCGCTGGAGGACTGGCGCCCATCCCCCTCCTCCAGCATGTCGTACCTCTGATGCGCTATGTTGTGGAGGACCCAGCAGGCCAGCATGATGTGGGAGACTCTGCTAGCGCTACACTGGAGGGCCCCTCCAGAGGATTCCATGCACTTGGACGCCCATGCACCACTCGGTCAGCCCCTGGTCACGGCATGAGTGTCGTTGAACCGTGTCTCCACATCGGTCTGTGGCCTCCGGATAGGCATCATCAGCCATGACTGCAGCGGATAACCTCTGTTGCCCAGAAGCCAATCTCTCATCTGGGGGTGCGCCTCAAAGGAACCATTGAGTGTGCCAGGATGAATGCGTCGTGCACACTGCCCGGTATCGGGCACAGACGTGCATAATGGGCATCTTATGCTCACTCACCAGCTGTATGTTCATGGAGTGGAACTTCTTTTGGTTTGTGAAGACCACCCCCTCATGCGCCGGTGTTTATAGGGGAGCATGCATCCTGTTGATCACTCCCTGGACCAGGGACATCCAGGAAATGTGGCAAAGCTCGCTGCCCGGGCATCCTGGTGTGCTCGGCCCATATTCAGCTTGATGTATTGCCCTGAACGGACATACAGGGCCTCTGTTACGGCACGGATGCACCTGTGCTTCACAGACAGGTCCCCACTCAGCATCTGGAAGGACCTCGTGGTGAAGAAGTTCAGGGCAACCTTCACCTTGACAGCCACTGGGAACAGGTGGTCTCCCCATACACCCACATTTCAGATATGCTGTACAGTCTCCTGATCAGCCAGAGTCTGTTCGTCAGGTCTTTCCACCTCCTTCTTGGCCAATTGGCTGGCCTGCTCTCCATCCTTACCAGATGGTTCCTGTACCTCTGGGACAGGCTCCAGTGCCGCAGGGGCCTCCCTGAGCAGCTCCTGGCCCATGGTGGGCTGTCAGTGGGATGACTAGCAAGGTGGCTACTTTGCAGACAGTGGCAATACTGGTCTGTGCCTGGCCACCCTGGTCCCAGGAGTCACCCCGATGCCACAGCCCATTCCCTGGTCACCACCTGCTACTCTCGCCAGACCTGACAAATCAGACACCCACCCGCCCCTCCCCACCAGTCCCTCCAGCCAGCCATGGCAGCGCAGTCCACAGTTGCGCCTCTAGGTTCATGCCCAGCTCTGCTCTCTTCCTCAGCAGTCACTGTGCATGTTTCACGATTTTTAAAACCACAAGTGAATCTCGCCATTCGACTGCCCCACAATGGGAAACCCCATTGACTGCAGGCGTAACGGAGAATCCCTCGCCGGGTCGGGGCAGAAATGTGGCGCGACGGGGTGAAGAATCCAGCTCAGGATACATAGGATTATATGAGATAACACACAGAAGCAGGCATTCCACCCATCCAGTCCATGCTAGCATAATGCTCCACTCGAAACACCTCCCACCTTTCCTCTTCAGTGCCGCATGGGCCTCCCTGAGCAGCTCCTGCATGTGCAGCCTAAGTGCATCCCACAGGGCTGCGGCGGCTAGAATGATGGAAGCAATCCTGGTTGGATTCCAAAATTCATTGTCTGCAGGGGATGAAAGGCAGGCATGATACCATGGTGCATCCACCCCTACGCTTCCTCCTAGCACTCTGGCCTCCATCCCGCACCCCTGCAGGTACGCTGTGGAGACCCCATCCGGCAGTCTCCTGTTCCCTTCTCCATAATATGCTTTTCTATTTTCTACTTAAATGCATTTATATGATTTGCTTCGACCAGTCCCAATGATAGAGAATTCCACATTCTCATCACTCTTCAAGTGAAGAGGTTTCTTCTGAATTACCCATTGGAGTTTTTGGTCACAAGTAGAAATATTGGGCGCGGTTCTCCAACCCCCCGCCGGGTCAGAGACCCGTGCCAGCCGGCAGAGTCCCTTCGGCCCCGGCTGGCGTGGTGCCAATGGCCTTCCACGCCGGCCGGCGGGGCGCAAACCACTCCACGCCAGCCTAGCCCCTGAAGGTGCGAAGGATTCCGCACCTTTGAGGTGGGCCGACGCCAGAGTGATTCACTCCACTCCGTCCCGCCAGGACTCCCCGCCCATTCTCTCTGTCCCAATATATTAAAACCTTCAACAATTTTAAAGACCTCTATTAGCTCACCTCGCAGTCTGCTTTTTCCAAGAGAAACAAGATCCTGTCTGTTCATCCTTTCCTGATGTGTATAAAAGAATTGACGTGGAAACGAAGAGAATGTATTACTGGGATTAAAACTTAATGGAGGACGGAACCTGTGGCAGTCGAGTTGATGTCATAAGAACTCAAATATACTTCTAATGTTCTAGAACTACAAATCTGTGAAATGTTCAACCAAAGGGGGTCAATTTAACAATTAATTAATCTTTTAATAATTGTTCCATTGCTTTAAAAAATAAATTAGACATCAATGGGAATGGACTTTGCAGAGGATCTATGGGAAGAATATTCCAACTCACCCACTGTAAGTGCATATCAGAATGTTCACACTCCATTCAACTTTGTCAATATTTGGAACAACTGTCAGTGAATTATGTACATCACATCGCTTTTTCCGAAGCACATATACTGGGCAAGTTCCCTGCTATCATTGCAATTTTGGAAACACTTACATTATGAACCTTGAATTATGCCATTTACCCATATTTGTTAGCCTGAAAAACGAGGCTATGGCAGTTCAGACAACCAAAGTGATAGAACACACAACATTTTGCCCATTGCAGAAAAAGCAGCCAAGAAACATTTGCAGTAATGAAATGGCAAACAAAGTGAGTAGTGAAATGAGCAAAGTGATACCCGGGTTGTTGTCCTTTTGCACTGATGAGACCATCAATTCACGCAACACGTGGTTAGAAGTGAACAGTGGTTTTAATCGTCTTACAACAGAACCTGCCTGTGACAAGATGAACTCCAGATGAACTGGCAGGCAGGCTCTCAGCATCAACCTTCATACTTCCGGTTAGGGGGAGGAGCCGTGTGTGGAGCCAAGGGTGGAGCCCAGTACAAACCCCCGTACACTCCCAGTGCATCTCCCCCTAGTGGCAGAGCAGCGCAACTGCTCATGTGCCGAGCTTACAGAGACATAGTGCAACATGTGTAATACAGTGTGAATTACACTACTGTGATTCACCACATGCACTGTTGCCAAAAAGAGGTTTATACCCTAACAATCTGAGTTTGAATCTGACCCAAATGCCGGAGCAATTCCTGCTCTGTCTTTGGTGAAGCAAAACAGGTCCAAACTCTAGCGCAGGCATTGTCAAAGTCGAGGGCGCGACCTGCAGGTGGGTCGAGGGCAGGTGTCAGGAGGGTCACGGAGCCATCCGTCGCGGTGCTCCCGATCACGCAAATCCGCACACAACAGCCGCAGCAGCCAGCTTTTAATGATGCTGGCTACAAGCGGCCTTCAAAATGGCCACGAACATATAAAAGAAATGCGGCCGCACTCCGCATGCGTGCCTGCTCATGCGCACCGATGAGTGTGCATGCATGCGCAGTGCAGCCGCATGTTTAAAAATCTAGCCGCAGCCTTTTTGAAGGCCGCTCGCAGGCGGCATTGTTAAAAGCCGGCCGTAAAAAGTTCGGGGAGAACGATGTGATTGGTTGCTTTCTGAACTTTGATGCTGATGAAGTGAAAGTCTGTTACTCCAAGAATGGTGAGTGATCCAACAATGGTTTCACCGCAACTGTAACTTCAACCAAGGGATGTCAACTTTTTAAATCTTGATTTCTAAACATTCCAAAACAAAGTGCCTGCAGGTCGTATTTGGAAGCTTTATCAATGAATTGATTTTGAAGTGTCTTTTATTTTGTTACATTTTTAATTGTAATGTTTAGGTGAAATGTGGTGAACATCCACTTTCTAGAGGATAAAAACATTTTCGGTTTCTGCATTTTTTCCTGTAAAAGTTTATCGAATAAAACCCCCCTGAACTTGTGAACTGCTGAGGCTGTTGCGCAAATTGTGCAATCGGAGATGCAGAAGATTTTTTTTTTAATTCTATGCAACCTTCCTGCCTGAAAGGAGGCAGAGAGCAGGTCAACCCCCCCCCCCCCCCCCCCCCGAACGTTGACGTCACGTGCTTTGGGCACGATTGCGATTCCTCCATTTTGTCAGCCGCAAACAAGGTAGGAGAAAATGGTGGGTCGCGAAGGTCGACCACCGTGGGTCGCAAAGGTCGGCCAGGTTGGGTCCCGAAGGTTGGCCGGTTGGTAAAAATGGGTCCCCGGAAAAAATTTGAAAAACACTGCTCTGGCGAATATGCCAGAAACATTCATATGGCACAGAGTTAAATGAGTCCCGCCTGGTTCACAATGCTTGCCAATTTCACTTGTCGTTCTCCGCAGATTTCGTGCTTTCAGTTACCTCACAAAAAAGTTGCAATGCAGGAAGTTTTTCAGTCAAATGAAGCTTCAGCATTTGTGTTCTTGCCATGTACTTTGAGATTGCTACTTCAAAAAACACTTGAATTTAGTGGCACAGTGCGTCAGTATTAGTTTATCTGGTACAAAGGCTGCCTCAACATCTGTACGTCTAAACAATATGAAATGACAGAGGGAAATAAATCAATAGCTGGTAATGTGCTTTCCATGAGGAGACACAGCATTCTGTCCTCTGAGCTGTTAGCAGGTGTGCTGGGTGCATACAGATGAGCTGATAAAAGGATGATTCGCGAGATGGGTAGAAAGCACATGCTTTGCGAGCAATGACTTTTTAAGTTGCAATACATCAAACAGACAATGTCGGCCTTTGAGGATAAATCTGTGATGGCTTGTTGTGCCGCTCTCAACTGCCACTGAGGGCAAGAGACTAAAAAAGTGCCTGAATGTCACATTAAATCTAGTTGGGAGGATGGAGCGCTTCAAAGAAGAGTGCAATCATATCTGATGGAAAATACATTTACTGAAAGAACCTGGGTGAAACAGACATGCGTAATTACCATATAGCTGGAACAGACTGGTGTTTTCCTTCAGCTATATTTTATCTTTATTGGATTAAGAAGTGTCAATGGATGTTCTGTCAAAGGGAATCTGCATGAATATTGAACGTAAATGCAGTCTGAAGAATAAATAATGTACATTCAGTTCCGAACATGAAGAAGCCTTTTCACATAGATAATTAGGTTGGTGCCAATCTCTACACAAGTCTTGTTTCCGAGACATCAAATGCACTCATTTGTTTTGCTGTCAATATGGAGCTGGGAATGCACATCGGGTTTTATTAATTTTTACCTGTAATGGCTGTCAGTTTTTTGCTGTGTTTTTTTATGTACATATACATTTACAAATCAAAGTGCTGACAGCCTCCAAAGCAGAAATGCAATCATGATGAATAAGTAAATATTTAGTGAGATGAACAGCTCAATCTCTGTTTTCCAATCCTCAAGTGTACTCAGCTTCCACTTTAATGTTGCACAGCTCCCAGGCCGAGGTGACTGAATATTACAGGAGGGAGAACATCCTAACATCAGCGCCAAAATCAGGAGGAGGCCACTCGGGTGGAAGCAAGGGCATTAAAGCCGATTTTGCTGTTCACACCCAATAAATGACCAGCGGGCACGGGAGCCGGCCAATCACAGCTGTCAGATGGAGGGACGTGCATGTTTAAAAGGACAATAGCACTTACTTTTAAAAGCAACATGCAAAGAGAATGGAGACAAGGGTTAAACAAAAAAAAAAAGAATAAGAAACCAAAAGAGAAAATGGTGAAAAACCTCAGCAGGTCTGGCAGCATCTGTAGGGGAGAAAAGAGCTAACGTTTCGAGTCCAGATGACCCTTTGTCAAAGCTAAAAGGTATAGAAAGTGGGAGATATTTAAACTGTGGGGTAAGTGAATGAAAAATGAGTCATAGCCACAGAAACCAAGGGAAAAGAGTGCTGAAAGCAGTCCCCAGAGAGAATAGAAGGTGTGAAAGGCCAAACAGCAGAGAAACTAAAATAAGAGTATAAGCTGTGACAGATGTGGGGGGGTGGAAGGGGAAGCAAAGGGGAGAAAAGGTAAGGAGAGGGGGATAAGATAGAGGGGAACTAAATATATATAAAGAAAGACAAGAAAGAAATAAAATGTAAAAGACAGTTAAAATCAAATGGAATGAAAACAAATCGGGCCGAGGTGGGGTAGAGCTAATCATCTGAAGTTGTTGAATTTGATGTTGAGATCAGAAGGCTGTCGCGGTGCCGAACGGAAGATGAGATGCTGTTCTCCACGTTGCGACACTGCAAACACAATTGGGTAGAGAATAAGGCATCCAGCCAAATTCAAGGTCCGCGCCCGGTGCCAATTTGCACGCCCTGCTTGGTCGCTCCCTGGTGGCGATAACAAGGTTTGCACCCCACTCCGGCAGCAATATGCAAAATTGGCATTTTTATGCATTTAAATGTATTTGACGCATTTGACTCACTATACTCCAGGGCTCTGCAATACATCCTCCCTCTCAGGTGAAAGGCACATGCGCATGATTTACCACAGGCATCATGATTGCTGAGGGGAAGAGAGTAGGTGAGCAAAGTTTTAAGAAGTGTTGAAAATTGCAGCGCTTTCTGGGTATGGCTGGGTATGGGAGAGTGGTGGGGAACGACTCGGAGACAGCTTCATGGATTCAGGACGCCCACCTCGGGATCGGGGTGGCCTGGCTCAGGTTGCCATTGCTGCAGTATTTGTTTTGTACAAGTTACAGTCCCCTATCTGTTCATTCAGTTGACTGCTCACTGTGGCCTGTAAATGTTTAGAGCCTCTGGTCATTTGGCTGCCCCCCCAGGTCATCCCCTTGGAAACTTTCAGACCTCAGATGACCCATCAACTGGATGGGCAGCGCCAAGCTCAATCAGTGGCACACCGGGTGCTGGCATTCCTCAGTCCACTCACCCAATAACCAGGCGGAGTGCATGGCGCATACATCCTGACACACTCATCAGTTCCTGGCACCTGTGAGGTGTTCCTTCAGGTAGGGGTTAGCTCTTGGGTGACAAGGGTTATCTGCTGAGGTTTTGGCTAATGATGCCTGTCCAGAGGCCCCGGACTGACACAGAGAACTGTTATAACGACACCCATGCAGCAACCAGGAACATCATTGAGCGATGCCTCGCTGTGAGATGAGCTCTGGTGTTCCTCATCGTTTGATAAAATCTGACTCTTGCCTTCAGCATCACATTAAACTGGCCATCCAGGTGATCCCTGCATATGCTTTCCATTCCATCTCACGGGCACATATATCCTTTGGGGAGTATGGTTGCCGGTTATGCAGGTGGTGAGCGGTGATGGGTTACTCACTGGGTAAGCTGTCCTACAAGGCTGCCTGACACGTCTGGCTCCATTCCATGCCACCTCTGAGGGTGACCCCAGGTGGAACGTTCAATTGGCCTGAGGGCCCTGCCCCCGTGCCAAACTCCAACATCCACACCCCACACTGCCAATCTATCACACATACCCAGCCGGCAGACCCTCTAAAGCCAGCCCAGCCCATCCCTCACAACCTTCAGACAGAGGATTGTGGCAGGTTGGAAGGTTGATGAAAAGGTGTTTAATTGTGACTATATACATTATAGTGCCCTGACCCCTACCTCTAACCTATGTGCTGCACTTGTGCCAACGGTTATTTAAAGTTAGAGTACCCAATTATTTTTTGTCCAATTAAGGGGCAATTTAGCGTGGCCAATCCACCTAACTTGCACATCTTTGGGTTGAAGGGGTGAGACCCATGCAGATGCGAGGAGAATATGCAAACTCCACATGAACAGTGACCCGGGGCCAGGATAGAACCTGGGTCCTCGGAGCTGTAGGCAGCAGTGCTAACCATTGCGCCATCGTGTGCCTGTGCACACTCTACCTGTGCCAACTTAATTGGAGTCTAACTTCTTTATCTTCCGTGACCCACCGCTCCATCTAAGTGTGACCCCAGACAGAACATCAAACGTAGAGTGGGCCTACTGCATATATAGCCATCTGACTTGAGATGCCTTTGGCGGCTGCCCTCTGGAGGGCCTTAATTGTCCTGGCCGACTTTCGGGTGTCATAGTTGATGAGGTGCCACCCTGTTCTGCCGGCCACCCATCAGATGGGCCAGTGTCTGGTGAAGGTGAAGCAGAAGTGCTTACATGTTCCAACACCTCCCCTGCAGGAGGCAGCGGCATGGACCCCATTACTTCCTCCTCCCTCGGGGTGCTCGATGGGCCCCAGGCTACTGCATCGGATAAATGTGACGCTGAAGTGAGCTCTGGAGGCTCGACCGTCCCCTGGCACTGACCCATTCTCGTCTGAACCAGACTCTCAATGCTCTCAACCATGGAGCCCTGAGACTGTGCCACGTCCCTCAGTGAGAGACTCATGTTGTCACTGCCTCAGACATGTTCACCTGGGACTGTACCACGTCCCTCTGTGAGTGGTCAAGGTCAGTCAGTTCCCAGCAATGCCCTCAGCATCCTCAGCCATGACCCTTTGTGCTAAGCCCTGGAGAACCACAGCAATGTCTTTGTGGGCCTGGTACATGGCTGCCTGTGACTGGGCTCCCCTGTCCTGTGCCTCAGCCATCGACTGCACAGATATCCCCCATGCCTTTGACGTCTTGACCCATGGCTGTGACTTTTTTGCCCAAGGCTTCCACCGCGGACACCACCCGTTCGGTGTTGGCCTGGGTACCAGGCATTATCACTAAGTGCATTCCCAGTCACTCAAGCATGTGATTGCAATGCACTTTGATGTGATTGATGTTTGTAAACGTTGGGGTTTCAGCACTTAGAGGCACTCACCCATGAAGCGAGGTGAATTAGTCATGGCTGCAGCTGGTGTGTGGAAGCTGTCAAACACAGCCCACTACTAGAAATGAATGAATGGGGGTTCATTGGAAGTGCACTCCAAGCACTACGTGCATTCCAATCACTCAAGCTTGTGATTTCATGACACTTACCTCTCGTTGATGTTCACAAACATTGGGGTTTCATCACTAGACCACTGAACTGTGAAGGAAGATGAATGAATCAAATCTGCAGATGGTTTGTAGAAGCTGACAATCATATACCACTACTAGAAAGCTGTGAATGGCTTGCAGCTAATGGATCTGTGGGAACCAAACGCAGGTCACAGCTGCTCTCCTTCCTGGAATGGACACATGGAGCTGTAAAGGATGTGTCACAGCTGTAATTCCTCAAACTGCCCCTGTCTGGACTGCTCTCTAGCTTCCAGGCAGGTGTCGCTTTTCTGCGGCGGTGGGAGTCTTTGCTGGATGTGGTCTGTGGCGAGGTGCCTTTTGGCAGGGGGTCCCTGTGGGGTGTATCCCTATTCCAGAAGCTTGTGGGAGGGGTCTCCCTATTACAGTGGCCCCTGGGGTATGTCAATTTTGCTGGACACCCATCCCATCGGGAAATGCATCCAGTTGTCCCGGGAGGGAGGGTGCGGGGCATCTGAAAAACAGCGCCGCCCCTGATTTTGGCATCAAAAGGGATTCTCCGGCCAATCGCCGATTGAGATTTTGACGTTGGTAATGGGAGAATCCAGCCTATGGTCTCCCAAAAGGAGAATCTCGCCCTTAGTCTCCCAAATGGAGAATTCCAGCCTGCTGAATTGTCCGTGTCCTGCCACGAGCGGCAAGAATTTGAGTCGGGCGGAGAATAGTGCACAATGAAAAAATCATGGGGCGGGGTTCTCCGACACCCCCCCCCCCCCCCCCCCCCCCCCCCCTCCCCTCCCCTCGCCCCCAACCGGGTCGGAGAATCACAGGGGGCTGGCGTGAACCCCGCCCTGCCACGCCAGCTGCCGAATTCTCCGCCGCCGGTTTTCGGGCGGGGGCGGGGATCACACCGCCCCAATCGGGGGCCGTTGGCAGCGCCGCCCCCCCCTCCCCCCCAACCACCCACCCCCACTGGTGTATGTGCAGGAAACACGCTAGCGGTTCTCTGCATGCACCAGAACACGCTGCCGGACCTGTGCATGCGGCAACTCGTGCTGGTCGGCGGAGGCCCTTCAGCGGCGGTTGGTGTAGCGCCATCCCCTCCAGCGACGGCCTAGCCCCAGAAGTACGGAGGATTCTGCAACTTCTGGGCGGCCCGACGCCAGAGTGGTTCACGCCACTCTGGTGCCGGTATGGGCCGCCCCGCCGATTCCGGGAGAATTGCACCCAACGCCTATTCCGTTTGCAATGCTCCGATTCCTCCACTGGCTACGTTAGTGAAGTTTGTATCCCCCTGCTAGCATGGATTTAAATCTCATTAGTGGATTGGACACTGCATGCTCCGTGATGTTCCATCCTTCCGAGGCAGAGGTTACACGGGTGCAAATTGGTGCAATTAGTTACAGGTGGGGGGGACTGGACACCATGGCTGTTGAGGAGTGTGAGAAGCTAAAACATCTCTCAAAACCTCTCAAAACGGTTGAGCTTATTGGAGGATGGCTGCCTGGGCCGGGGGGAATAGTGAGGAAAGATTTTGAGCCAAGTCCGTGACTTGTGGTGTTCCCCTCAGGATCGAGGTGGCCTGGCTCAGACCGCCATTGGTGCAATATGTATTTTAAATGCACCCCTCTGGTGCTACTTATAGCTCCTGACTGCTCATACTGATGTCTGCTCACTGTGAATGTAAATGTTCGGAGAGCCTCTGGTGATGTGGGAGCCCACCCAGACCCCTCCTTTGAAATCCTCGTACCCCAGCGGTAACATCAAAGGGATGGGCGTGGCCATTCTCAATCACTGGCCCACCAGATATTGGCACTCCTCAGAAGTGCTGTCCCACTGCAGAGGAAGCAGGGAATTATCAGGGCTCACCCCAACCAAAGGACACCTGAACCATGGCCTTTGAAAACCTCCCTGTCACACTGCCCCTCTCAGGGCAGAGGCCTCACTAGAGACACCCACCCCTCATGATCGTGATCTCACTCCTCCTGGTGAGGCTGGCAGCACTGACTGCCTCTGCCATCTCCTCCCAGGTGTTGGCCAGTAGGGTGGGCTTGAGTTTGCCGCCCACCCGGAGGAAGAAGGTGTCTCTCCTCTACTTATTGGCATCGAGCAGCAGGGTCCTCTCCTGATCCCCAAAATCGGGGGACACGTCTTCTCTGAGCCACCATCTTGGATACAATGAGTGTGCGGTGAGTGGGGCCCTCAGAAGCAGCTCCAGCTCCAGCTTGTCAGGATTTTTAGCATGAATTCCGGCCCCAGCAGTTAGCAGAGTGCTGGCCCATTTGCATGTCCTCAATTACAGAACGAATAGCGCCCCCAGTGGAAATATGAATTGCCCGCTATTCATTCCCAGTGGCAACACTTGGGGCCAGATTCTCCATTTCAGAGCCAGGACTGAATCACAGTTCTACAGCCCTGAAGGCGGCGCTGGTCCCTGAGCGATTCAGGACATCCTAGTGGGCTAGCACAGGCACCAGGTGGGATTGTGCAATTCCAATGCATACTGTCGAGTGATTCGCCGGGTTCGGGACTGACAAGCAAATACCCCACTCCCCACGCACTCTCATTCCAGCAAAGAAGATGCCACACCGAAAACAGCATCAAGGTTCACTGATGCTGAGCTCGAGACACTGTTGGATGCCGTGGCGGAGAGGCAAGACACCGTGTTCGCAGAGCTGCTACCTGTGGATATTAACTGGGCCTGGGCACAACTGGAAGAGGCCGTGAGCGCCATGGGCCCCACCGCTAGCACCAGGCAGCAGTGCAGGGAATAGCTGCATAAACTCCTCAGGATGGCCAAGCTGCTCACCACCTGCGTGCACCTGGCATCACCTTGTCCCAAACACCCTGCACCCATAATCCCATCCTCAACCTATCCCCACGTGGCCCCACCAGGTAGACCAGTAGGCAGCACTTAGCAACCACCAGGCCAGCCAAGGTGTGCCACCTCCCCCCTCCACTATTGTGCCCCTGGCACCAACCCCCATCCGCACACCCATAGACACCCCCCCCCCAACCAATCCCACCCCCCACATAAAGGGCGACCGAACCCCATCCACTGGCTGTCCATGTGCACCCCACCCTCCACCACCTGCCAACACCCATGTCGCCCGCCTTCACAGGATGCCCTGCACACAGAAGCCGTCAGCTGCGGACCCCCTGTGCTGTGCCCGCTGTGTGTCTTGCACTGATGGGGTTTCAGCAACCATCCAGTGCCTTCAGATGCAATTGGAGGAATCCAACTGCCTATAGGGGCAGGAGGCGGTGCTGACCTTGGATTAAGTTGGATTTGTTTATTGTCATGTGTACTGAGGTACAGTGAAAAGTATTTTTCAGCGAGCAGCTCAGCAGATCATTAAGTACATGGGAAGAAAAGGGAATAAAAGAAAATACAGAACAGGGCAACACAAGGTATACAATGTAACTACAGAAGCACCGCATTGGTTGAAGCATACAGGGTGTAGTGTTAATGAGGTCAGTCCTTAAGAGGATCATTTAGGAGTCTGGTAACAGCGGGGAAGAAGCTGTTTTTGAGTCTGTTTGTGCGTGTTCTCAGACTTTTGTATCTTCTGCCCGATGGAAGAAGTTGGAAGAGTGAGTAAGCCGGGTGGGAGGGGTCCTTGATTATGCTGCCCTCTTTCCCCCGGCAGCGGGAGGTGTAGATGGAGTCAATGGAGAGGAGGCAGGTTCGTGTGATGGACTGGGCTGTGTTCACGACTCTCTGAAGTTCCTTGCTGTCCTGGGCCGAGCAGTTGCCATACCAGTCTGTTGCAGCCCGACAGGATGCTTTCTATGGTGCATCTGTAAAAGTTGGTAAGGGTTAATGTGGACATGCCGAATATCCTTAGTTTCCTGAGGAAGTATAGGCACTGTTGTGCTTTCTTGGTGATAGCGTCGACATGGGTGGTCCAGGACAGATTTTTGGAGATGTGCACCCCTCGGAATTTGAAACTGCTAACCATCTCCACCTCGGCCCCATTGATGCTGACAGGGGTGTGTACAGTACTTTGCTTCCTGGAGTCAATGACCAGCTCTTTAGTTTTTCGGGCATTGAGGGAGAGATTGTTGTCGCTGCACCACTCCACTAGGTTCTCTATCTCCCTCCTGTATTCTGACTCGTCGTTATTCGGGATCCGGCCCATTATGGGCGTATCGGCAGCAAACTTGTAGATGAAGTTAGAAACAAATTTTGCCACGCAGTCGTGTGTGTACAGGGAGTAGGGGGCTAAGTACGCAACCTTGCTTGGCCCCAGTGTTGAGGACGATTGTGGAGGAGGTGTTGTTGTTCATTCTTACTGATTGTGGTCTGTGGGTCATAAAATCGAGGATCCAGTTGCAGAATGAGCAGCCAAGTCCTAGGTTTTGGAGCTTTGATATGAGCTTGGCTGGGATTATGGTGTTGAGGGCGGAGCTGTAGTCAATAAATAGTAGTCTGATGTAGGAGTCCTTGTTGTCAAGATGCTCCAGGGATGAATGTAGGGCCAGGGAAATGGCGTCTGCTGTGGACCGGTTGCGACGGTATGCGAATTGAGACGTTCTGGGAGTATGGAGGTGATGCGCTTCATGATCAAACTCTCGAAACACTTCATTACGACAGAAGTCAGGGCCACCGGACGTTAGTCATTGAGGCACGTTGCCTGATTCTTCTTTGGCACCGGTGTGATAGTGGTCTTCTTGAAGCAGGTGGGGACCTTGGAGTGGAGTAGGGACAGGTTGAAGATGTCCGCGAACACCTCTGCCAGCTGGTCCGCGCAGGCTCTGAGTGCACAACCAGGGATCCCATCCGGGCCCATCGCCTTCCAGGGGTTCACATTCAGGAAGGCCGATCTTAATTCGGAAGCTGCGATGGTGGGTATGGGTGAATTATGGGCTGCTGGGGCCCTCAACAGCGGGTTGTTGGTTACCTGCTCAAACCGAGCATAGAATGTATTAAGTTCATCGGGGAGGGGCGCGCTGCTGCCGGAGATACTGCTCGGCTTCGCTTTGTAGCCCGTTATGTTGTTTAGTCCTTGCAACAATCGATGAGAGACTGTCTGTGACTCTAGCTTGGTTTGATATTTTCTCTTGGCAACTCGGATGGCTTTGCGGAGGTTGTACCTGGATTTCTTGTATAGGTCAGGGTCGTCTGATTTGAACGCCTCAGGTCTGTCCTTCAGTAGGGAGTCAATCTCGCGATTGAGCCATGGCTTCCAGTTAGGGAGCGTACGTACTGCTTTCTTTGGCATGCAGTCGTCCACACATTTGCTGATGAAGTCTGTGACGGTGGTGGCATGCTCATTTAAGTTAGTCGCTGAGTTCTTAAATATGGACCAGTTCTCTGTCGCTAAGCAGTCACGTAAGAGCTCTTCTGTTTCCTCGGACCAGCACTGCATGACCTTCTGAGCTGGATTCTCCCGCTTGAGTTTCTGCTTGTATGCCGGGAGAAGGAGCAGTCTTATGGTCTGATTTCCCAAAATGGGGTGGGGGATGGAACGGTAGGCGCCCTTGGTTTTTGAGTAGCAGTGGTCAAGAGTGTTGTCGCCCCTGGTGGGACAGGAGATGTGCTGGTGGAATTTTGGCAGTACACTCTTGAGATTAGCCTTGTTGAAGTTTGCGGCCACAATGAACAAGGCCTCCAGGTGTTCTGTTTCATAGTTGTTTATAACTGTGTACAGTTCATCCAGAGCCTTCCTCACTTCTGCCTGGGGTGGGATGTAGACGGCTGTGATAATGGCTGAAGTGAACTCACGTGGAAGGTAGTATGGGCGGCACTTCACAGTCAGGCATTCCTGATCTGAGGAGCATTAGGTCGCCAAGGTCACCACATTCCATCACCAGGAGGAGTTGATGAAGAGGCAAACCCCTCCACCCTTTGCTTTGCCTGATGATGCTGTGTGGTCCGCCCGGTGAATTGAGAAGCCTTCAGGATGTGTGGCACAGTCCACAACCAGGCAAACACCGCATGGGTGGCGTCTGTGGTGAAGGCCTTGGGTGCGATGGTATTGGCCATGGGTCAGGATGTCCAAGGCCTGGGTACAACGTTCAGGCGGTGGCTGAGGGACAGAACAGGGCCACAATTTCACAGGCAGCCATGTACCATGGACTTTGCTGCAGCACTCCAGAGCGTGACCCAACCACAACAAGCCATGGCAGCACTCATCAAGGGCATTGGTCTAGCACTGGCTGACCTGAACCAGACACAGCGGGGCCTGGAACAATCACTGAGTGATGTGGCACTGTCCTGAGCGACGTGGCACAGTCCAGGTTGGACACCAAAATCCATTCTCTGCATGGGGTAAAGGGCAGACATGTTAGCATGGCCAATACACCCGTGCTCAACCAGGCCCAGAGAGCAGAGGCGGAGCATCGCAGGAGTCCAGAGAATGTTGGGTCAGGCTCCTCAGTTATAGGCCAACGACCTTGACTGTACAATTTGCATTCCCACGCCAATGTGAGACGTGGAGCTCATTCATGCCTCTGTTGACCCGCCGGAGCATGGCATTCCTTTGCCTCAATTTTTGGTTGTCACATGGGGCTGATTCTCCGATCCCCGATGGTGAAATTGCGTTCGGCGATGGGGTGGAGAATCCCTGATGTCGCCTAAATTGGGGGCGGTGCCGCTTTCGCGATGCTCTGCCACCTGAAAGGCAGTGTACTCTAGGGGTACACCACACATATTATCCACAGCCTCAGGCTATAGCTTGAGGCCCGCTCCGTGATGCTCCGTCCCAACTGGCCGAGTTCCTGACGGCGTGGGACACGTATGGCTTCACCCGTCGTGAACTCAGCATGGAGGCTGCGGACTCAGTCCGACACCGCCACAGTCGAGGGCCAATCCACGGGCAGGGTGAGCTTCAATCAGGGCTGGGAGCACTGCGGGGGTGGGGGGAGTCCTTGGGTGGACCATGGCGCCGCCATGAAGCTGCCATGCACATGTGCAGCTACAGACCCAGCAATTCTCCAGGCCGTATCGGCAGCTAGAGCTCCCTGCTAGCCTCCAGCAAAACGTTAAATCGGGAGCCATGTTGCGCCAGTTTTCCTGGCGTAAAACACCACCGTTTTCACTCCAGCATGTGGACTTCGTCTCACAAACGGAGAATCCAGCCCATGATTCTTCACTAAATTACAATTCAGGTGTTGCTGGATGGAGAATCCCGCCCTTAGTCTCCCAAACAGAAAATCAGTCCATTGCCTTGCCTTGCCCAGGACGGGAGCAGAGACTGGAGATGGCTCTGCTGCCCGACACCGATCTCAGCGTGGGATTCTTCACCCAATCAGGATTCCGGTTCGTAGCAGCAGGGAACAGAGTATCCCGGCCTCTTTTCTGCTGTAAGAGTCTAGAAGATGGTGAATAATTGGAATATTAGAATTAGGCTGTTGATAGGTGATATTAGGAAAAGCTTCTTCGTCAAAGGATTGTTAAAGTCTGGAACTCTTGCTCAAAAAACTGTTGCGGTTAGTTCAATTGAAAATGTCAAAACTAAGATTGATAGATATGTATTAGGCATGGTTTTTTAAGGTTACAGAAGCAAGAAGGATAGATTAAGTTAAGATACAGATCATCCATGAGCTAATTGAATGGTGGAACAGGCTCAAGGGATTGAATGACCTTCTTCTATTCCTATGTTCCGAATACTAACTTGCATTATGCTGACAATGCTATCATTTCAATCACTCACTCAGTTAGCATTTGTATATTGTCAAGATTTAGAGCTTGAAGTTGATAAATTATCAATGAATTTGTTTCATGCATTATGTCCGTAAAGGATCAGACTGCAAATGCTCGAATTCGCTCCACCTGCGATCATTAATAGCCTTTCACAAGAAGTGATCTATCCATCTTTTGGAATTTAAATTAAGTACTGGAACAGAGAATGTTGTCTGAGACAAAGACTTTTCACATGAAAATAAATAGGAACATTAGAACTGCTCCAAAAACATGGTGAAGCATTTGGGACGCCGTTTTGTTAAGGTGCTGCAAAATAATTATTTCATAAGGGCGTACGCTGTGATTCTGGAGGGTAGATGCTTGACTAACAGATAGGACTATTACCAAGCCGATACCATGTTTATTACAAAAGTAACATGCATTGAGGAGGGAAGGGAATTAGGGGCTATAGTAAATGAGCCTCTAAAGCAGTGATGGGCAGGCAAGGCTGGTACGTGGGCCGCAGGACTGTCCCTTCTTCATCTCAGTGGGCTGCAAGATTGAAATCGGGCATGTTCACTAACCGTGACCCCATGAATGAGATTGAATACATTTAATTCATGCCAAATATTTCGTAATGAGTTATAGAAAATGCTTTATCATTCATATATTTATAGAACTGTCATCAACATCAAGAGATAAAAGCAAAATAATTTCCACTCTGATTGGATGCAGAGGAAGTGCAAGGCTCTCACAGTCATTGTGTACAATCAGCACGCACCTCACTTGACAGGCCCTTGCTTTGCATGTGTATCGTTTCAGTCATGCCAGTAGGAAAAAAATCATGTGGACGAAAACCTGTGGAATCTGGCAAACTGACGTGTCGTCAACGGTCAACAAAATTGTTATAACCCTGCATGGGACTCATCCAGCTGGGGATGATTGTTCCCTAGTGCTGATTGGGTTGTGAGTTAAACAGCACTAGTATAACAGGTCAGCTGCTGCAGTAGCTGACAGAAAGGAGCGAGAATCCTGAGATGTATAACCAAGTCCTGTGTAAATACTGCTGTGATGCTGAGTAAACGTTTTTCTTATGAACTCGTCAGACTCTCCCTTTGCCGTTTACTTCATTGGTGACCAGGGTGAATTGGAGCTGTCGGCCGCCTTCCCTGAAATTTCTTTTTAAGAGTGTGGACTAAGGTACAAACTTTTCGTTGCTGCGAGATCCTCTTTTGATAGCTGTATTGAAACTGCAGGAGAGCGGCGGGCTGAGGATTGATGCCAGCTTGTCAAGCGCGTGTGCTGGGAGGGTTTGGAGAGTGATGTATCTGGCAGTACCAGAGGTGACGCCATCAGGGTGAATTTGGTGATGGTCGCGCAAAGGTTTCGTCCGTTTTCCATTTGAGGCCTTTTTGCAATGCTGGCTTGCTGTGGCAGAATGGTTTACTGGGGAGTCCTTATTGGAGTTGGCAACTGCCTTTTTGATCTGCCGTTAGGGTTTGTGAGTGCAGCGTTGATTTTGAAAGACTGTTCCATGATAGTTAGCACCACGAGATGGACTACTGCAGTATTTTACATGGGGAATGGTGGTGCAGCGTGACTGTAGGTTTTGTGCCTACAGGCACTTTTGGGGTGTGGACACTATACTTTTTTCTGATGTGCCTGATTAAGTCAGTACTGTATAAATTCTGGGGCGACAGCTCCCTGAGCGTTCGGTGGGTGGGCTAATTTTCCTTTTTTGTACGTTAACACTGTGGCAAGGGATTGTGGGGCATCTAGGGTGTACTGTTGGATGTTGTCTGATGATTCTTCCCCCCCCCCTCACTCTACACGGTCCCCTTGTGGCTGAAAGTTACGCGGTGCCGGTAAGTCCTTGGGTCGATGGGTTAGTTGCTATGGTGCACACTGGCCCCAGGCTCAGCTGTTAGTGGCTTTGCCCTTTGTGTGGTTAGTGGGGTGTTGGGCCAGATGTAATGTTCGGTGAAGTGTTGGATGATGTAGACTTGCAAGGTGAACATATACCACCAACACTGAGGAAGGTTCAGCTCTATTTTATTAACTAACTATTAACTAATCGACATACGAGAACTGTGGGTTTAACAATGCCAGTTTAAACTAGAGACCTAAGCCTGTCCGAACCAGTTGATTCTCTCAGCACGTGTTGTAAGTCTGTGCTGGGCTGGATGAGTTCTTGTTACACTGAGAGGCAGCACCCAGAATGAGTGGGAACCGTGGTGCCCTCTGCCTTTATAGTGTGTGTATTCTAACTGGTGATTGGCTGCGGTGTTTGTACATGTTGATTGGTCCCTGTGTGTGTCCATCAGTGTGTGTCTGTACCATGATATACTAGTGTATATCGTGACATCCTCCCCCCTTTTAAAAAATGTTGATGTGAATATGTGATAATAAATAGTGTGGGTGTGTGAAGAATGTGCCTAACTAAGTGTGAGGTGCGAAGACATATGTACAAATCTATATACAGGAAACAGAGCTATGTACAAAGGAAGGTGCCTGGTGCAGATGATTAATATGCAGGAACTTGAACAAAAAACAATGCTATACAAACCACTGGAGAACGAATTTAACAAGGAAGGAAAAAAAATCTCAGAAAGTCCACTTATTTGCAGAGTTCATAAGTTCAGTGTCTGAGGTGGGCGACTAACTCTGGCTGACCGTAAGGGTGGCACACCACTCATCATCCGGGTTGATGCTGTGAATGTGGACGGGTTTGGTGCCACGCTTGGGAGACATCCTGTTCGTGGTTATGATGCCAACTTGCAATGGGGCCTGTGGGTCATCGCAGGCAAAGTCGGAAGAGAGATATGGAGCAGCTTCGTTGATGGCAGGCTGAATGGCCCTGACGTGTCTGCGGGGCTGGGTGGACCTCCTAAAAGCAGTAGGCAGGGAGGACCTGCACAGAGTAGCATAGTGGCCGAGTTTGCCACATTGCAGGCAGCGTCGAGTCTTCGTGGGACATTGCTGTTTTAAGTGGGCGGAGCCACAGTTGCCGCACGGCATTGCGTCGGCACGTTCGTTGCGCCACCGAACATGCGCGGTGCGATCCAGCGAGGTGCGCAAAACGGTCCGTGACGTCACCACGTTTGTTGAGTGTCAGCGCAGGAATCCGCGAAAAGCGTGCAAAATGGCCACCATCGTCCAGATCCAGACGCTGGAGAGATTTTATTATTTGGACCCGTTCTGCCTTGTAGGGAGCTTGCCGCACCGTTTCAGCGGCCTGGATGCGGGAGTATTGCGTGGAGGCGTGTTCATGGAGCTCGCAGGTCTCAATGGCCGTGGACAGGGTGAGCGGCTTCACTTTTAGTAGCTGCTGGTGCAGGGGCTCAGATTGGACACCAAAAACTATCTTGTCACGGATCATGGAGCCAGAGGTGGACCCGTAGTTGCAGGACTGCGCAAGGACACGGAGGTGGGTGATAAAGGACTGGGAAGGTTCGTCCTTACCCTGAGTTCGCTGTTGAAACACGTATCTCTCGAAGCTCTCGTTTACCTCGACCTCGCAGTGGCTGTCGAACTTTAAGAGGACTGTTTTGAATTTCGATTTGTCCTCCCCTCAGCGAAGGTGAGCGAGTTGAAGATGTGGAGAGCATGGTCCCCGGCTGTGGAGAGGAAGAGAGCAATCTTCCGTGCGTCCGAGGCAGCTTCCAGGTCCGTGGCCTCGAGGTACAGCTGGAAGCGCTGTTTCCCGTACCAGCCTCCCCGGACAGGCGCCGGAATGTGGCGACTAGGGGCTTTTCACAGTAACTTCATTGAAGCCTACTCGTGACAATAAGCGATTTTCATTTTCATTTCATTTCATAAAAATCTTCCAATTGGAGCCCAGGTTCCCGGCAATGCGGAGAGGCGGCAGCGGGCGAACGGAATCCATTCTGCAGGATGGCATGAGACTGGTGGAAGGCAGATCACTGGTAGGTAGGTCTCAGAAGTACTAACATCCCTCAACTACTGGTACCATGAAGTAGACTTGATGAGTTCTTGTTACACTGAGAGGCAGCACCCAGAATGAGCAGGAACCGTGGTGCCCTCTGCCTTTATAGTGTGTGTATTCTAACTGGTGATTGGCTGCGGTGTTTGTACATGTTGATTGGTCCCTGTGTGTGTCCATCGGTGTGTGTCTGCACCATGATATACTGGTGTATATTATGACAGCTTTTCCCTTTGTGTGGTTAGTGGGGGTGTTGGGCCAGATGTAATATTCGGCAGGGTGTACGCTGGTCCAACATGTTCCCTAACTTTTGAGGCACCTTGTTGGGCTGGAAACGCTTTTGTTTTGTTGTCGTCTGGCCATTGTGGTTTTGTTGTATCGGCTTTTTGTCCTCTTTGTTCTCTTCAATTTGTTTTTTGCCCTCCTCTCCAGGGTCGTTTTTGAGTGTGTTTTCAGACTTTGCGAGGGATGATAATTGTTCCCTCGTACTGCCGTTAGAAATCCTGCAATCCGCTCAGGAGATTCAGCAATCCGCTCAGGAGAAGCAGGAGGGGGAATAGAAGAGTCAGCTGACACATTCACATTCCAGGCAGGCTGCCTATGAACACAACACCAAACCCCCAGTCACAACAGTCCCACACTTTGCCATCACTCAGCTACAAACCATCACAGTGTTTACGTGGTCATCGTCATGACATAAACAATATCATACAATAACCTTTCCACACCAACTTTAACCAACAAAACATCAAACAATTCACTTAAAACTCAACTAACTAATCTTGTGCATTCCTTTATTTCTGGTCCTGCATGTGCCTTTGTCCGTCCCAGTGTTCCTAATAGTGCTACCCTCAGTAACTACAGCATGCCTACTGAAAGACTTTCAATTGGAGACATTGCAACTGGCCTAGGAGGATGATGGCCTTGATCATCTCTAGGTCCAGAAGGCCTAGCTACAGATTGCACTTCTTCAATGGTCAGCAGCAGCCTGGGATGGTTGCTGATGAGCACCAGTGAAGAGACAGTGGTGGGAAGCCAAATCCTGTCACCCTGAGAGAAGGCAGCAGATTTGTGCATTATGGAGCTCCCATACCGGCCTCCCCGAACAGTCGCCGGAATGTGGGGCTTTTCACAATAACTTCACTGAAGCCTACTTGTGACAATAAGCTATTATTATTATTATTAATTGTGACACCCCAGGGAGGCATCTCAGCAATCTAGTGATCTGCTGGAGGGCCATTTGATGGAGTGTAGTGGAAAACTCCTGAATTTGAGTCATGATGGCAGCAGTCTGAACGTGAATAGGAACAAGCTAAGCCGACACACAACATACAGATCTTGCTGCTCTACTGGATGATGCGCCTGCCAGTTTAATAGCTGGCATTGTGTTTAAACTGTGAGCTGTGAATGTGTGAGTCTTGCGGCAGTGATATGTGTATTAGAGTGAGGTGGAGCCATGCAAGCGGGTGACGTGGGTGGAAGCATGTGGTTTGTCTACTCACACCCTGTCCCACGATCCTGCAGCAACCACACGCCTGCCGGCCAATATAGGTGACATTTCCATTGAATGGAAGGCCCACAGCATTCTGTATGCTGGCAACAGGAGCAAGGACAAAGGCAGAAGCAGTTGCTGATGACCAACAGTCTTGAGCATTTGGGAGGACCTGGAGGAGAAGGAGTCCAGGGGCAGGCATTCAGATCAGCTGTAGGAAGAGGGGCCACCACAATCCTGTCAGCTCCAGTGCTCCTGAAGCACTCAAAACCACGAATCACTGTGAATAAAACTTCACATATGCAAGGGCTTGAGGTAAGGAAACCAACTGATCGAAACATCAGCAATGGCAGAGGCTCATGTATGGCCCCGTGGTTTAATGCTGACTCCCTGAGTGTCTCCTGCAGGCTGTCACTGAATGGTTAGAGGTTGCCCTCCCCCTGGATTGCAAGAGAGGTCCAGTACTCTGTGCGCCAAGGCTTTTTTTCTAGTGGAAATGACAGTGGCTCCGCACAGCATGAACCTGCTGTCCTCTTCCAGGTTGTCAGCTTTTGTGCTCCATCACTCCCACGCAGCCAGTGTCCTTGCTGTTGCCTTCCAGCTAGCCAGTCCAGAATTCTGTCACCAATCCTCAGCTGGTGCAGTCAGGGCCAGAGCTGAACAAGGTCATCTTGCAAGATCATCGTGCAAGGTCATCGTGCAAGGTCATCGTGCAAGGTCATCGTGCAAGGTCATCTGCAGTCTCCCCCACAACCTTCCACCAGCCATGACACAACTCGGGTAGCACTACATACAAGCAGTAAAACAGGCAAAGGCACATGTAAGGCAGGCATTAAGGGAAAGCACGGGTGCCATTAGTTGACGTTTATGGAATGGATGAATGGTTTGTTTGTTCGGAAAACTTATTTTGTGGTATTTTTTATTTTAGCATTGTGGCAATGTGGGAAGGGGAATTGGTTTTGCTTTTACTGATGGCACAGTCAGATGTGTAGATCAGAGAGAGACCAGATAGAAAGAAATGTGTTGTTGCCTCCTTTTTTCCTCCTCTTTCTCTCACTGCTCATTCTCCTCCTCCCCTCAGCTGTTCATATGTCAAGGCTTGTGCTCTCATGGTGATGAGATTGGATGCAGAGTATTTTATTGGCTCTTTTTAAGATGTTAATGTGATCTCTCATCTATCTCTGAGAACAAATATATGTTAGATGTTGTTTGGAACTGGCAACAGCTCCTGTGCCAGCTACAGCCACATCAATATGTTTAGTGTTGGCAGTTAAACATACCCTAGAAAGTCAAATCAGACTTCTGCACTTAATTTTGAAATGTAATTGATGTAACTATTAGCTGTTGACAAAAAAGAAGCGCAAATTCAATCCGAACCATTACCTCCCACCATTCTACTTTCAATCACCACCAAAGTGATGGAAGGTCCCTCGGCAATGCTATAACACAGCACTCATTCAACAAATTCCTACTCACTGACACTTAGTTTGGCTTCTGCCAGGGCCAATCAGCTCCTGACTTCATTATCACAGAATCCCTACAGTGCAGAAGGAGTCCATTCAACCCATCGAGTCTGCAATGACCCTTCTCGAAAGTCCACCCCACTTAGGCCCAATCCCCGCCCTATCCCCTTAACCACAGCCAAACATTGGACACTAAGGGGTAATTTAGCATGGCCAATCTACCTCATTTGCACATCTTTGGATTATGGGAGGAAACCAGAGAACCCGTAGGTAACCCACGCAGGCATGAGGAGAATGTACAAACCCCTGTGGTCGGAATCAAACCCAGGTCCCTGGCGCTGTGAAGCAGCAGTACTAACCATCGTGCCACCATGCCGCCAGCCATAGTTCTAAATATGGGCAAAAGAGCTGAACTCTTGGTGAGGGTGAGAGTGACTGCCCTTGATACGAAGGAAGCAGTTGACCAAGTGTGGCATCAAGGAGCCAGGGTAAAACTGAAGTAAATATGAATCTGAGGAAGTTTTGCCACTGGTTGAAGTCATACCTGGCACAAAATGATAGTTATGGTTGTTGGGGGCCAAACTGGAGAAACAGTGGCAGAGTGATAACGTCACAGGACTAGTAATGCAGAGGCCCAGGCTAAGGATCTGGGAACATAGGGAATTTAAATTCACCTAATAAATCTGGAATTGAAAGCTTACCTTAGTAAGGGTGACCATGAAACTATCATCGATTATCATGAAAGTCCATCTGGAAATCTGCCCTTCTTACCCGTTCTAGCCTACATGTAACTCCGGTTCCACAGCTCTTAATTGTCCACTGAAATGGCCCAGCACCCAGTTCAAGGGCAATTAAGAAAGGGCAGCAAATGTTGGCCTTGCCAGTGATGCAATGCCCACATCCCTTTAAAGAATACAGAATAAAAAATAAATAATCTTAGTCCGAGGATATCACAGCAGCAGTTTCTCAGGGTAGTGTCTTTCCTCGGTTAGCCATGGTTGGTTTATCCCTCTCTTTGAATCATTCCTCCTTACTGGGATATATTTTTGCTGAGTCACGAATTACGTTTTTAAATGTCTGTCACTGCTTGTTTACGGTCGTTCCTGCTGATCTATCCGCACAATCCACTTTGGCTAACTCTACACTCATTCATTGTAAATCCCTGTGGTAGTCACCACTGTTGTATTATACACTGCATACGAGGGTATTACAGTAAGGCCCCTGTACTACAGGTACAGGGGTAAATCCCTGCCTGCTGGCTCCACCTAGTTGACGGAGTATAAATGTGTGGGCTCTCCGAGCTGCAGCCACTTCGGCGGCAGCTGCGGGAGGCACCACATCTCTGCGTAATAAAGCCTCGATTACTCTCTACTCTTGTCTTGTTGTAATTGATAGTGCATCAATCCCTTTATTTAAGTAAAACACAGTTGTTTCCACCCAGGTTTCTCACTCTCAAACTGAATATTAAATTCTATAATGTTATCATCACTACTTGTAAGGGAATCCTTTACTCTGAGGTCATTTAGCAAAGCTGCCTCATTACGCATTGCTAGATCTAAGACCCTGGTTGGCTCCATGAAATATTGCTCTAGGAAACTGTCCCTAATGTGCTCTATGAATTTGTTATCATAGCTACCCTTTCCAACTGGATTAACCTAATCAACATGAAGATTAAAGTCACCCATAATTATTGCTCTATTCTTTTTAAATGCTCCTATTATTTGTTGATTAAGACTCTTTTCTGTTGTGTAGCTACTGTTTGGGGATCTATACTCTACTCCTACCAATGTCTTCTTTCTCTAGCTGTTTTTTACCTCCACCCAAATGGACTCTACATCATCCGAGTCTAGATCATCTCTCACAACTGTCCTCAGTTCGTCTCTTATTAACAGGACTACACCACTACCTTTTCCTTTCCTCTTGACCTTGTGAAAGGTTAAATATCCCTGAATATTGAGTTCCCAGTTTTGATCTCCTTGTAACCATGTTTCCATAATGGCTATAAGATCATATCCATTTACCTTGATTTGCACCGTCAGTTCATCTACCTTATTCTGATTACCGAGTGCATTAAGATACAAATCCATTAGACTTGCCTTTTTGACATTTTAATAATAACTTTTCGTTGTGCTGTGGTCCTATTTGCCTCTCGCCCTTGATTACCCTGTCTATGTTTTTACATTTTACTGTTCTTTCTTTTTTCTCTGTCCTTGTTTCTCTTTCCTTTATCATCCTGCTTAGGTTCCCATCCCCCTGCCATTCTAGTTGAAACCCTCCCCAATCACACTAGCAAATTCGCACCCTCGAACCTCATTTTCTTTTACCTATGTTATTGGTTCTGGTGTGCACCATGACTTCCAGCTGTTCACTCTCCCCTCCGGAATGTCCTGTTGCCAATCTTTGGCAATCCTTTGTCCTACTAGCAGGGAGGCAACATACTATTCTGGAATTTTGTTTCATCCACAGAAACACCGATCTATTTCCCTTACAATTAAATCCCTGACAACTATGGCATTCCCACGCATTTTACTCCAGCTTGCACTGGAAATGTGCTGGCTTCCCACATAGAGCAGGATAAGTAAACCACTGCTTTGAGATCACCTGCCATGACATGTCCTTAGATTAAACCTTTAAAGGACTCTTAAAATCAAATAATATCAAGTACTTTCGGCCCTTCTTCCCTTGACCTCATTAGTAAAGAATATAGCTCTTATACACTAGAAACCACAAAATAATGATTTACAAATTATAAGCAATAATAGTAGTATGAATACTCACTGTCTTCCCAAACAGCAGTTTCCACTTGCCCTGCGTCACTTTCAAATCCTGATGTTACCCCAGGAGCTCTGCCTCTGGATTGTGTGAAGATACATTGGGAAACTATATTTAAACTTTTCCCACTGCTCAGCTCAGCTACTCCTCACCAGATTCGCTCTCTCTCTGACCTCCTTTGCCCTGTACTGTGAGAGCTACTTAAAATCCCTCTTTCCCTTTATGCTCCAAATTCCCTAAGAATCCTCTCTTGCAGCCTCCTCTGCTGCAGCAGGGATGGATTACTCTCCACTTGCCTGGATGAGTGTGGCTCCAAACACACTCACAAAACTCAACACCATCCAGTGCCCTTCATCAGCACCTCATTCCAATAGTTAAAATATTTGCTCCCTTCACCACGGATGCACTTGGCAATATGTACCTTCTACAAAATACAGTGCAGCAACTCACTAAGTCTCCTTTGACAGCATCTTTCAGTCCATGACCTCTAGCATCTAGAAGGACAAGGCCAGCAGACTCATGGGATCACCACCATTTGCAAGCTTCTCCCTCAGCAACCCACTATCCTGACTTGGAACCAAACCATTGTTATTTCTTTATTGTCACTGGATCAAACCCCTAAATCTCTCCTCTTTGCAGAATTGTGGGTGTACACGATATGGATTACAGCAGTTCAGAAGACAGCTCACCACATTCTCAATATTTTGCACTGACAAGCTGGGTTCCCCCACCATTGAAGATGAGGTCAAGTATGTTTTTCCCTCTTGTTGGCTCCCTCACCACCTGCTGCAGTTCCAGTCCAGCAGCTACGTCCTTTAGGACCCGGCCAGTTTGGTCAGTAGTGGTGCTACCAAACCACCCTTGCTGATGGTCATTGAAGTCTCCCACCCAGAATACATTCTGCACCCTTGCCACCCTCAGTGCTTCCTCCAAATGGTGTTCAACATAGAGAAGTACGGATGGATTCATCAGCTGAGGGAGGATGGTACGTGGTAATCAGCAGGAGGATTCCTTGCCCATGTTTGACTTTGAGCCATGAGACTTCATGGGCTCTGGAGTCAATGTTCAGGACACCCAGGACAACTCCCTCCTGAATATATAGCACTGTACCACCATGTCTGTTGAGTCTGTCCAGGAATGGTGATGGTGGTGTCTGGGACATTATTTGCAAGGTATGATTCTGTGAGCATTACTACGTCAGGCTGTTGCTTGACTAGTCTTTAAAACAATGCTCCCAATTTTGGCACAAGATCCCAGATGTTAGTGAGGAGGACTTTGCAGGGTCAACACGGTTGGGTTTGTCGTTGTCGATTCCGGTGCCTAGTTTGATGTCGGTTGGTCCTTCCAGTTCATTCCTTTTCGTAGCGGTTGAATACAACTGAGTGGCTTGCTAGGCCATTTCTGAGGGCAGTTAAGAGTCAACTGCATTGGGCAGACAAATTAGCTGCTGGCCTGCCAGGTGATTCGGAGAGGAACTTGCCTGTGCATAATTAGTAAGGTTCCAAGTGCAGTCCCTGGTATGGGATCCTTCCATTCTGGCCAGTGGGAAATGCACCGCTGGAGCTGCCCGCCACTGCACTAAAATGGGAGAATCACACTCAACTTCAGAGTTTAAGGGCACTGATTAAGGCAGAGTTGCAGTCAGTTCTTTCCCCGGTTGGTTGTGTGGTGCTCTATCTTAAGTAAGATATTTACAAAGGTTGTAGTAAAATGAGCATTTATTCAGCCAATAATATGACCTTAATAGTATGCGCATGTTTTGAATCCACATTATTTCATAGCAACAGAAATAGCTATTGTAATGAATTTACTTCTAATGGAAATGAAGAAAGAGCCTGCCCTTGAGTCTGAGGCAAGCCCAGCCTTCATGTAAAATGATGATGCTCTGCTCCAGTTCAATCACATGATGAAACAATGGCTAACCTCCATCTTTCTCTTTTACCATGACAAATAAATAAGTTAATTCTTCTCCAAGCCAAGACAAAGCAAAGCTTGGCTTCAATTTTCTTCTGTCCAACTATACATATTTGGAAAAGCTCCTGATTTTCTTCCATCATCATAATAATAATAATAATAAACATTTAGTGTCACAAATAGGCTTCAATGAAGTTACTGTGTAAAGCCCCTAGTCGCCACATTCCAGCACCTGTTCGGGGAGGCCGGTACGGGAATTGAACCAGCGCTGCTGCCATTGTTCTGCATTACAAGCCAGCTATTTAGCCCACTGTGCTAAATCAGCTTCATCACATGCTGCATTAATTTCAATTAGGTTTCATGAATTAAATTATGCTCTTCATTAAATCAATTGGTTCAAGTTGCAAAACTAATAAACGCCAAACGTTTGAAGCTACATGTGAAAATTCTTAGGCCAGTCTTACTCATCGCACATCTCCAAACTAGGGGCTGTCAGATATGCTGTCATTTTGAATGTAAGGTTGGCGCATGGATCCAACTGAATGTAAAGATGAAATGAGAGTTTCCCAAGACACAAAACTTTGACATTACGATATCTGATTCTGCTGTTTGTTTGCTGTTTTGGGCTATGGCTTCAAGGCAAGCTTGCCTGTATCAAAGGAAGTGTTAATTCTCATTGTGCAATGAGCCATATCTCTGCAAATGATACTGTCATCTCCAAAAACACAATGGAGTCAACTTTCACTCTGCCCACAACACAGACACGGACAAGAATGTGGGCAATTAAAACTAAGGGATTACTTTCCCATTCATAAAGTCGTCCTTTCCCAATCTTAACCAACAAAGTATGACAGACAGATGAGACACCTACCTAAATCAGGTAGAGGCCTCATGAATTTATGCAAATTTGGGATGGGATTTTCTGCCGGCCGGAGTCAAAATTGGGAAAGGCAATTGGGCAGAGAAACGGTTGTGAAGCCAAGGCAGGACATGCAGAGGCACTACTATGGGCTGGTGGGGGGGGGCACTCTGCCAGGCCCGCGAAGGGTAGCAGGGGGGTGATGGGGGATGGGGCGCAGATAAAAGGGTGGACCCCCACAGGACCGTGGTGTTCAGGCACAGGCCGCAATGACCGTGGCCTGCAAGGCAGCCATCTTGCTGCGCATCACTGACCACGCATTGTGGCCCATGATTGTGCAGAGTGACACCGGCTGTATGTGTACACCCACCCTGCCCCTCCTGCACTTCAGCCCCCACCCTCTGCCCCACCAACTCGCCCTCCCACCTCCCTCCCCCATCAACCAGTCAGCATGCAGCCCACAGTAGCCCCTGCAGGAGGGTGCAGGACAGGGATGCAGAGTGACCACTGGCGCCAGTACTCCTGGCAGAAGGGACGAGCACCTGGGCCAGAGGCCCACACAGTGCCGGGCACCAATGGGGCCAAGGGTCGGAGGGCAGAGTGCCAGGGGGAACACTGGGAGTAGGTGTGGGGATGAGGGGGGGTGCATGCAGGGGCAGGGTCTGCAGTGCAGACCAGGGCCCCAGCCCCTGCAGTGCAGATCAGGGCCACTGTGAAGCCTGGTGAACATGGTTGGGCACGGGGGTTCGCTAACATGTCTGATTGTCACCCCCTGCAGACAATGGACTTTGGAATCAACCAGGAATGGTGGCCTTCATCCTAGCCACTGCAGCCCTGGGGATCACTGAGACTGTCCGAGCTGGAGCTTCTCAATGAAGACCCTGGAGCAGTGGAGCTTGCCCAAAGGAACACGAGGCAGCTGGTGAGGATGGAGAGCCAGTCATTCAACAGGCTGAGGAGAAGGGAGGTAGAAAGAAGGCGCCGCATCAGGCCTCGTGTGTACCGGCAGCGCCTATCTTTCTAGGACGTGCCGGACCGGCATGCTGTTGAAGAATCCGGCTGAGCAGTTTAACAATGCAACATATCTGCCAGATCCTGCCGCAACTGGCACCCCGGGGGGAATGGTGGAAGACACCCGCACCCGGTGGCCATTAAGGAGACCACCGCCCTGACATGGAGTCCTTCCAGGAGCGGAGTGCGGATCAGTTCTGAATCTCACAGACCTCGGTGCACAGGTCATCCGTGATGTCACAGAGGCCCTGTATGCCTGGTCGGCAAAATACATCCATTTGAATGTGGACCAAGCCCACCAGGATGCCCGGGCAGTGGGATTCACCATCATCACCAAGGTGCCCCAGGTCTAGGAGGTGATTAACGGGATGTCAGACCTCTCTTCACAACCGGCAGGGGTTCCACTCAATGAACCTGCAGCTGGTGTGTGACCATGAGCAATGCATCATGCACGTTTATGCCCGATACCCGGATAGTGTTCATGGCAACTTCATCCTGACACACTCGATGATTCCTGACCTCTTCAAGGCGCAACCCCGTGTGAGGGGTTGATGACGGCTATCCAGAGGCTACAGACCAACGTGGAGAACCGCTACAACTACGCCCATGCAGCGACCAGGGATGTGATCGAGCGGTGTGCCGGCATTCTGAAGATGCAGTTCAGGTGCTTGGATCACTCTGGAGGGACCCTCCAGTATCGTGCCCGGAGAGTCTCCCACATCATGATGGCCCGCTGCGCCCTCCACAATATCGCACGGCATAAGGGTGACGTCCTGGAGAAGGAAGACGAACACCAGGCCTCGTCCAATGAGGAGGATGTGGGGGAGGGGGAGAATGGGCAGGACATGGGCCCCGGGCAGGCACAAGAGACCACACAACTTGTGCACCAGAGTTGGCGCACAGGGGATGCTCTGATCGCCTCCGGGTTCACCGACTAGGGGACCTGCCAAGTGGCATGGACATATAATTCCATCTTGACTGGCCACACCCTCCCTGTGCCATACACCCCTTCCCTTGTAACCCCCTCCGTGATTCATACCTGTCACACTACGGGGTGCGGGTACTGGTTTGGCAGTAACAGTGGGTCTGGTCCACAGGAGGGAGGATGATGATGATCCGCTCTGTGATGAACTCTGGTGTTCTGCACCGTTTGACAATGTTTGACTCCTGCCCATGGTAGCACTTTCCACCATCCACCTCGGTGATACCTGCATGCGAGCTGGTCATCCATGGTCCCATCGAAACTTTGGGGTGGTGGAGGTGGGGGCGGCAAGGGAGGGAGGGAGAGGGTTGTGGGTTGGACACCAGAGCGGTGAACGCTGGCTGAATCGGGGATCGCTGACCCATGCCCACCTTCAATGACCAGCCCATCCCTCACACCTTTCTGACAGTGCACCGAGGCAGTTTGTAACGTTGTGAATGTGTGTTTATTGTGAATAAGTGAACACATATATATAAGTTTATGCCCTAGACCTAATATTATCCAATGTTCTGCACCCATGGCAACTTAGCTGGTGTCTGCCTTTCTGGCCTTACAGACCCTAACGCTATGCCTAGGGTGGATCCCCAGGCAGTAAAACAGAAGTGGAGGAGGCCTGCTGTGATTCCCACCCCGTGACCTGGGCCCCCTTTAGTGGCCATCTTCAGGCACGGCCGGGCCTGTATGGGCTCGGCTGCTGTTCAAGTGTCCCAGGTGGCATGGTGCCTCCCTGATCTGCCCGATGCGGCCGATTGGATATACCAGGGACAAAAGAGGGGGTGTGGAGTCTGTTATATTACCTTGCAGAATATATATATATATTACTCTTTTGAACTAGCCGAGTTGTTGAAATGAGCAGTAGACTTTTGTCAAGATAAACTAATTTATTGAGTAATATAAATAAATCTTGTAAGTTCTTTTTACTTAAAACTAATTAAATTATATAACGCAATGCTTTGATAAGTTATAACTTCTCTCTCTAGCTTTCCTATGTCTGTTCTCTCTCTACTCCTGATACACACTCACCTCAGAAAGAGCGGGAAAGCTATTAATATAGGTCCTGACAGTGAGACATGTTCAATTGCCTGAACTATCACTACATATATTGATCATGTATATTAATATACAGAGATCACTACAGAGTCCAAGGTTCTGTGGTGTTCTGCCACCTCCCCTGCGGGAGTCACCGTCATGGGCCCCATCACCTCCTCCTTTAGGGTGCCCGATGGCCTCTGGGCTACTCCATGGGATGGGGGTGCAAGCAGAGCTAACCCCTGAGACTCCCCCACCACCTGGCACTGCCAGTCCTGGAGGCCCGCTCCTGTCATGACCAGGTCTCCTTGCTCGCAGCCAATGAGTGGACCATCCCCTTCTGAGACTGCGTAACATCACACTGCGACTGTGTCACCACCTTTTGGGTCTCTGCCACATCAGCAAGTGACTGCGTCATCTCCCTCTGGGCTTGTGCCACGTTGGCCAGTGCCCACTGCCGACGCACTCAGCCATGGTCCGCTCTGACTGGTAAATTCAATATTTAACACGTACAAATTAATAGAAAGCCTCACCTGTCCCTGTTTCTGTATTCTCCAACCCTTCAACTCTCTTGAGGTGTCTGCACTCCTCCATTATCGACCTGGGTATGATACCCAATTTTAGTTAATCCACCATTGGTGGGCGTACCTTCATCAGCTTAAGCTCTCAACTCAGGAGTTCCTACCCTAAACCTCTCTGCTTTGCCAGATTTATTTTCGTTTAACTTCTGTCTTTTCAAATAACCCCTTTTCTGGCTCATGTCAAATTTTGCTTATTAGTATTCCTGTGGAGCACCTTGGAACGTTTTGTCTGATAAAGGTGCTGAATATATGCAAGTATTGCTGTTAAAGTTTAAAATAGCAAATTTAATACACCAGGGAGGATCTTGTGCCCTCCTTTGTGGTGAGTTTGGTGGCGGGGAGCAGACTGGAGATTGGCGGGTGGGTGATGAGCCACGCACTCCCTTTGGAAGCTAAGGGTGTAGAGATGAAGAGGGTCGTGTGGGTTTGAAACGTTAACTCTGTTTCTCTCTCCACAAATGGTGCCAGGCATTCGGAGCCTTTCCAGCGTTTTCTGTTTGTATTGGGGTAGGGATAGGAGCAGGCTGCTCTGGCACCGGACAGAGTAGAGAGGAGAAGCTTCAGCAGCAACATCCTCATGTTCAGGTGTCAGATGTGCAGTGAGGGGTTGCAACGGGAAGGAAGGGCTAACCAAGACGTCAGGGGCGGTATTCCCCATTGGCCCATTCCGAAATCGGGAAAGGCGATTGGCCGGAGAATCTGTTTGGACAGCAAAATCACGGTGGGCGCCAGGTTCACGCCAAATCGCAATTATCTGGTGTCTTGACAGCTGTGTCAATGCGTTCCACTCCACAAGTATAGTAAATGCCATTTGCATATCATCAGTGGGCCTGACCCGGTATTCGCTGGAGCCTCAGAGATACCCTGCCTCCACAGTGGGAATTACTGACAGTGAGGTTCACCATGAAATGGGCCCAATGGCTTCTGAGGGGGAGGAAGGGGGTAACCGAGAGTGGCCAACATCGCCATAGTGTGCTGACAGTTCTGTCACTGGCCGAGGGGCTTCTGCGAGGGCCGGGGGGAGTAGCAAGGGGTGGCCAGGAGGTGGGTTGTGGGTGGGGAACACCATTTCCGCAGCCTGCAAGACAGCCATGCAGTAGTGCATGAAAGGGAGGAACCCAAGGAAACATTAGGAGAGTACTCAGGGAGAGATCAAAGAGGGGGCCATAGGGTCCCTCCCACAAAGCCATAAGAGCAAAAACAAGATGAAATGAAATGAAAAAATGAAAATCGCTTATTGTCACGAGTAGGCTTCAATGAAGTTACTGTGAAAAGCCCCTAGTCGCCACATTCCGGCGCCTGTCCGGGGAGGCTGGTATGGGAATCGAACCGTGCTGCTGGCCTGCTTGGTCTGCTTTAAAAGCCAGCGATTTCGCCCAGTGAGCTAAATCAGCCCCTGATTATGATCTATGAACGATAGATAATAACATCTACGGTGGAGTAATGGGCCTAAGACATAGCCTGAATAGCAGAAAAGGGGAGGGGGAATGGGTAGGTGGGAACAAGGGGGGAGAGGGTGGAGGGAGTGTCAAAAAAGGGAAAGCATGTAAATTATAAATAATAACCATTTCAATCATCTCCTGTATAGTGTACAAATTTAAAATTCAATAAAAATATTTATTTTTAAAAAATAATTCTTATGCATCTGGGTCATTCTGGGGATCAACAGCAAAACCTGGGCGGCATGTCACAGTTGGAAGCTCATTACACCATCAAACAGGTCATGGGTGTCCTATTTCAGAACATAGAGAGTGTGCAGAATACATCTATTTGAGATAGCGGGGCCAATGAAGGCAAGAGCAGATTGGGTTCGCTGCCAGTGATGGATTCCCTCCGGTCCAAGGGGCCATCAATTGTACCCAGGTAACTGTCAAGACGCCACCAGACCAGCCAGATTCCTCAGTAGAAAAGGCTTCCACTCTCTCAATATGCAGCTGGTCTGTGACCACAGGACATACAGCCTGCAGGCACAATTATTGGGCAGCTCTCATGATTCCTTCATCATGGAGAGGCCCAGGTGCCATCCATCTTCAGGTCAATATCCAGATTCCATGGTTGGCTGCCAGTGGCCCTGAAGAGGTAATTCAAGACATCTGTCCAGTGCCTGGACACAAAGAAGCACCACATACAAAACATCTCTTAATATCTACCACATGATCTTGCATTGAACAAACCATTGGCATCCTAAAAGTGTCATTCTATTGTCTTGACTGGACAGATGGTGCCCTCTAAAACTAGCCAGCCAGAGTGCCTGATACTCTGATTGTCTTCTGCGCTGGGCACAACATGACTATACAAACACGACTGGTGCTGGTTGCAGAGGAAGATCTAGAAGACTGCTCTTCCTCAGAAGAGGAGGAAGACGAAGAGGGAAAGGAGGATCAAAGGTAAGCACAGAGGAGACCGACACCCAAACATTGGTGGAAGACTGCTAAGGCGATCCCAAGCCTCATAATGATTGGCAGGCTGGCATGGCCACGCTAATTCTGAAATGTTTCATTTCAGTGTCTCTCAACCTAAGACAGCTGATTCTGTTAGTCACTTTCCATCATAAGGTAAATTATCCAGCATACACACACCTCCCATTGTCACCGAAAAACATTGAGAATGGGATCTCCACCACTAACATTGTTCCACAACACAGACCATGGCACCAGAGCAAACCCAGACCATCCCAACTGTCTCTTACCAATTTTACAGACGCACCATAGAAAGCATCCTATCTGGCTGCATCACAGCCTGGAATGGCAACTGCTCAGCCCAAGACCACAAGAAACTTCAGAGAGTCGTGAACACAGCGCAGTCCATCACACAAAACTGCCTCCCATCCATTGACTCCATCTACATCTCCCGCTGCCTGGGGAAAGCAGACGGCATAATCAAAGACCCCTCCCACCCTGCTTACTCACGTGTCCAACTTCCTCCATCGGGCAGGAGATACAAAAATCTGAGAGCTCCCACAAATAGATTCAAAAACAGCTGCCAGTAGAGTCCTAAACGACACTCTTTTGACCTGATTATACTCCTGTATGCTTCACCCGATGCCGGTGTCTACATTGTGTACCTTATGTTAGCCTATTATGTATTTTCTTTTTATTGTATTTTCTTCTCATGTACTGAATGATCTGTTTGAGCTGCTCGCAGAAAAATACTTTTCACTGTACCTCGGTACATGTGACAATTAACAAATCCAAGCCAATCCCCTCTACCATCATCCACAGCCTTATTTGACAGCACCTTCCTGATCTCCAGCGTTGCCTCCTCCATCAGGGTCAGCGTGTGGAACTGCAGCACCCCACCACCTGTCTGGGAAATGTGCTTTCTGCTCCTGAGGATGAAGCGATGAAGGATTATAAGGATGCTGCCCTCCCGCCCCTATTCCAGAATGACAACGGCATCAAGTATTGCTCTCAGTGATACACTGGCCTGTTCAACCAACCCAATCATAAGGGTTGCCTATTTGTCAATGAAGCGACTTGTAATTAGATCTGCAATAGATTTTAGTCTAATTCAATTGTTTTTAGAGAGTTTTAATGTGATGTTCACTGGAGTAAGCTGACGAGGCAAAGATGCCATTTTGAACTACCAGTAGGCCAGAAACCATTTTGTATTCGGTACTTTATAATCACTCACATGTACAAATCAAGAATTACTGTATAATTAGTAACCAGTCAGAAACAGATGATTACGGTGAGCATCAGTGTATAATTGAAAAATAAATAATTAATCAAGCAGTTATTAAGGCTGGAAAATATACTAGATTGAGATTTTCATCCTCAAGCAGCAGTTGGGAATATTCCTGACTTGGCCATTGCCTTGAGAGAAAGTTCCTGAAGGGGTAGGATTTTTATTGTAGGAGGGCAGGTACAGCTGGAGTCAGGATATAGTTTGGCTATGGGGCGACCCAGGAAAAAGCTCGAAGGCAGCCTGGTGCCAAGGATAATGGTCTCCATGCTTTGGGACTTCATCCCAGGCAAAATAAAAATAGAAGGGCGCTCTAGCCCTCACCACTCATACTTATCATGCCCCACCTATGCCACTTCATTCCCCCATCTAACCCACCCTTTTTCTCTTCATGCCAAGGTATGCCCCGCAAACAATCCCTACATGAGTAATATTAAGTATTTCATTCATAATTTTCCACTTTCTTTAAAAAAATCCTATTTACGACAGCCCAATAAAAGTGTCAATCCAATGAAATGAACCCGTTAACAACTAACAAATGACCAGTTGACTAACTACATCAGGCCTGATTTGAGATGAGGTATTGCTAATTCAAGGGTTAAAAGTGGGTCGGGTCTCATGAACTATCTTGTGGCTTGCATGTTGAAGTGTAGTCATGAAGGCACTGGGTGCTCCCTGAAAGAGTTCAGGAAATTGCTATCAGTTCGGGAAGATGGTGAGGTTTTAAAAATAGGTTGTGTGTTTGATAGGTTGTGTGTGTACCTTTTACTTTCAAATAAACATAGATATTATTTGCTATTTCAAAGTCATGTCTCACCTTAAGGGAAGTATCGTTCAAACAAAAGCATTTTAGAGGGTCAATTTGAATTGTAGATTGAACTGTAGGAGGATCATTTGGGCGGGTTTCTCCCATCCCGCGGCAGTGTCCACGCCGTCCTAAAAGCCGTCACGTTTTACGATGGCGTTAACGTGCTGTTGCCAGGAATAATTCTGGCCCCTACAGGGAGCCAGCACGGCGCTGGAGTGGTTCACCCCGCTCCAGTTGCCGATCCCAGCACGAACTGGGTACCGCGGGATCCACGCATGCCCAGTGGCACCGGCACCAACGCGCGCCTGCTCAGTGGCCTCCTTCAAAGCACCGGCCCCGACACTACATGGCGCAGAGCTTCAGGGGCCGGCATGTAGGAAAGGAGGTCGGGGGACAGAGAGGCTGGCCCGCCAATCGGTGGGCCCCGATCACGGGCCAGGCCGCATCGGAGACCCCCCCTGGGGTCGGAGGCCCCCCCCCCCCCGGGTCAGAGCCCCCCTCCCCCGCCCACAGGCCGCCACCTGACCCTTGCACACAGAGTTCCCGCCGGCTGCGAGCAGGTATGGACAGCTCCGGCAGTACACAGCGTTTTAACTGTGGCCGCTTGGCGCATCCCGGGCCGAGAATCAGCAGACCGGACGTGTAGAGTGGCCCACGGCCAGTGCCATGCCAAACACGCCGGCGCCAATGGCGCTGATTCTCAACTCTGCGGAGAATCGCGTGCCGGCATTGGGGTGGCGTGGCCCGGTCGCAGGGATTCTCCGGCCCACCCCCGGGATGAGAGAATCCCGCCCGATTATATCCGAATATGGGCACGATTTAACTGAAAAATTTCTAAGTGTCATTTTGGGTGAGCTTGGTGAGGTGTTTTCCATTGGTTTTGTTGGTGAGATCCATATCAGTATTTAACCATACATAAGGGGCTATTTACCAGCTGTGTCCCACCAGAATCGAGACAGGATGCAGCCGGGTTGATCCCGCGAGAGGCATCTTCCAAGATTCCCAAGGTCGTTACGCCCAATAGGATCTAACGAGATCTAAATTTGTTAACAATTGGCGGCATCCAGATTTGCATAAAGTGAGCTTAACTTCTCAGTTAACTATGCCAGATCCTACTGGCCCCAAGAATCTACTGGCCTCGTTGTGGATAGCCCAGCCATTTAGCACTGGTCTCAACAAACGGGAACCAAGCGGACCGGCATTGGGGGGATCTCCCAAGCGATTAGAGGCCCCCAGGTGGTTGGAATCTGGACAAGACGACACCCTGGCACAACTGATGCCACCCAGGCACCATGGTAGTGCCCGCCAGTCACCCTGGCTATAGCACCTTGGCAGCCTGGTGTCTTGTGCCTATGAGGAGGCGGTGTGGGTGTCTCGAAAACCCCCAACATGTGAGTTGGGCTGTTGGGGAGCTCCCGGGGTCGCAGATGGGGGTCAAGAGATCGGGGCACCATCTCTTCCTGCACTAGCGAGTGGAGTTACTCAGTGCAGGAAATGCGACTGAGTGCAGCCTCGACGGGGTGTTCCCCACTGAGGCCTGAAAAATAACAGTAAGAAGTCTTACAATACCAGGTGAAAGTCCAACAGGTTTTTTTTCGAATCACCTGCTTTCGGAGCACAGCTCCTTCATCAGGTGAATGAATCGGTGGGTTCCAGAAACATATATATAGACAAAGTCAATGATGCAAGACGATACTTTGAATGCGAGTCTTTGTAAGTAATTAAGTCTTTACAGGTCCAGATGGTGTGACTGGAAGAGGGATAATCACAGGTTAAAGAGGTGTGAATTGTCTCAAACCAGGACAATTTGCTTAAGACAAATAAAAGAGTGATGTTCGATAGCGGTTTCAGATCATGCCCTCAGTCATCTTTCTGGGCCTTGGGGAGTTTCTCCCTGGTCTAGACTGTGGTGATGTGCATCACTGTAAATACACAAGGGGTTAATGTAAATACATGTAGACTAGCTAGGCACTAGAGGGAGCACCAGAGACATAACACACAGACACTCAACCAATAGATCAGTTAGATAGGACACGACCAATGGGCATTCACGATACACACAGAGGTGACACGACCACAGGAGGGCATTACACCAACCCATAATAAAAGGACACCACACACATGATCTGCCTCTTTCCAGTGGAGACAGTCAATGAGTACAGACACAGGGTTGATTCAATATCATCCCACCACGTGCATGTAGCAGACTGGTTAGTCAGTCTGGGTAGCTATAGAAGGATTAACAGTAGTGGCGAACCCGAGTAATAGAAGTGTAAATAGTTTAATAAACGTGTTGAAGTTATCTCCACATCTGAACCTTCCTTTGTCAAGTGCACCACAAGGAAGCCGCTTATGCTACACCTAGAGCATAACAAGACATAGACTACACATAGAAATGTTTGCAGCTGTGGGGAGCTGAACTCTTGTATTGGTCTTGGAACAGGCTGATGAATAGCCCAATCTCTGAGGAGCCGGTCTCGTCTCCTCAGAGATTGGGCTATTCATCAGCCTGTTCCAAGCTCAATCTCTGGGTGAACCGAGGCAATGACTCCCCGCACACACATGGGCATAGCCCCACATCACCCAAGTGAGGACACCCCAATACGGGGTCACTCAGGGTCCCCCTTTTCAAGCCTCCCCACCTCCTTTTGCACCCCACTTTCAGGACGCCCACACTTCAGCCCACCCAACCTTCAGGAGGCCCCTTCATACCCACCCTTCACCTCCTCACCATTCATACCCCTCCTCATCCCCCATTTCATGGGTATGGCACCCCTCAGGCCCTGGCTGTTCGCAGTGCCACCCGGAAACCCTTGCACTGCCACTCTGGTATCATGGCAGTGCAAAGGTTCCTGGGTGCCAGAGGGAGAGCCAGGGTGCCACCCTGCCTTGTCCCTGACACCTAAGGATCTTCAATGACCGCCGAAGTGCCGTTATGCCTGGTACATGTTTGTGTGGACCAGTGCTAAACGGCACTTGTGTGATCTCTCATTGAGGAACCAGAGGTCATTAGACTGGACATGCATCTCGCTAATAAGATGGAGATTTGTCTCAACTGATTTCATGCCACGTTTGAACGGGATCCGTAACCCCCCATCGGGAGCGGGCTGGTTAAATCGCGAACCTATTTGTACCAGGCGCAGATTCTGATTTTGGCCTCTCCAATATTTAGCCGGTGTACCTGTATCTGCACTAGGCGCAATATGGCTGTTAAATCGCGTCTGATAACTCTCCACAGATGCTGCCAGACCTGCTGAGATTACCCAGCATTTTCTGGTTTTATTTCAGACTTTCAACATCCGGAGTATTTTGCCTTTCCTCAAACTGGAGAACTTTGCACATGAGTGCAGACTTGTATCAATTCCACAAGGGGCCGGCAGCTACCTGTGCAGCCCACACAGAGTGCTTCAATGATATCAGTGAAAAATGCCATGCAGGCCGCAGCATAGGAGCTCAGGCTAAAGAGTGGTGAAAGTTCAGCAAAGAACTCTGCACTGTGTTATCTACATCGTCCAATGAATAGTTGATGCCTCAGCACAAGTCCCTTGGGGCACCATTAGAAATTTGCTTCCAATTTAAGTAAATTTTTGTTGTCCTTAATCTATATCTTCAGCACCTCACCAATTTCCTAATCAGGTCAATAATTTCCCGTCCATTCTGTAAGCTTCCATTTTAGCAAGCAGTCTCCTTATGTGGAACCTTAAAAAATGCCTCCTTGAAGTCCACACAAATCACATCCATAGACATTTTCTTCTCTACTGCTTTAGTTACTTCCTCAAAATATTCAATTAGATTCATTGGACATGACTTCCACTTTAAATCAATGTTGGCCTCTAAAATCAGTTCATATTTCTCCACTCTGTCCTTATAGATTCTAACCAATTCCCCACAAGTGGTGCCTTTTCTTCCGCGCCGGCTCCTGGATCCCTGCGCCATTTGGCATGGGCTTCTCCAGCGCCGTGCTGGCCCCCCAGGGCCCAGGAATCGGGTCTCGGAACCGGCGCCAAGTACTCCCGTTTTGGCACCGGTGCCGGCACTCTGGCGCCGGACCAGAGAATCACGGCCAGGGATCCTGAATAGTTCTGGTAGGAAGGTGCACTACAGCACCAGTTATCAGACTGCCAAAAATGAAGGGCTATAAATATAAGATTGCCACCATAAGTATAATAGAAAATTCAGGAGAAATCTCTTCATCCAGAGAACAGTTAAAACCTGGGCCTCACTAACACAAGCTGAAATGAATACTTGATTTGTAAACTTGGATTACAATATTTAAATGGATCTTCTGGGAAGGAGAAGTAGAACCAGATTAATCTTGGGGAATAGGAATGACAAGTGGATTGGTCCTTCAGATGTATTTTCTTAGGAAATCTTATGAGTTTGAAGGAATTAGTTGGAGAACCTCAATCTCAGCTCTGAAGTATCTCTATAAATTTGAATTATGTTTTACTATTCCTACAATGATGATATTTGTCAGACAAAATTCATTGTATGGTATAACTTACTGCTAGATTTAACTTTTATTACTGACTGTTATACACTTGTACTTTATCCTAAATCATAATTTTCATCCTCAATTAAAAAGCAATAAATCAAATTCTGTTTACATGTAAGATTTTAAAAATGAATTTCTCAAAAGCTAAGGTATACCTCCCCTCCAATTGGCAAGGCCTCCCAGGCCCAGGCCTGACCCTTCGCAATACCAAGGTGCCTGAGTAACAGGTTGGCACTATCAGCCTGACACCCGGGCAGTGCCCCTGGAATCCTGGCAGTGCCCAGGTGCCTGGGGGAGTGGCAGGGTAATACACTACCCTGTTCCCGACCACTCGGGGATCTCTAAGGGACCCGACGTGCCATCCACACCTGTGGAAGCCAGTGCTAAACGGCACCCTGACGAGGCCTCGCAGGTGCAGCCGATGACTCCAGGGTGCTGGGTGAAAGTGCCGTCCGGGTATTTAAATGAGCCTGTGGTTCATTTAAATATGCTAATCTGGATCTCGCCCGGTGAGGGAGCAATCGAAATCTCACCGGGTGGAGCGAGTCGGATGACTCACAATTGGCCCGGTAACTGGTGTGGACCCTGATTTGGGGCTTTCCCGGGATTCACATGGCACGCTCGGATCCGCGCCGTGTGCCGGGTGCAATGGGGAAGGGATATTTACACATTATTAGAAACAAAAACCCTCTTTGTCATTGGCGATTATATGTCTTTATATTTTATACCATGCAATCATCAGAAAACATATCAGCTTCTGACCTTATGATGGAGAGAAAGTCGTCAATGAAGAAGCTGGAAATAGTTTGCCCTGGTACACTACCCTGAGGAACTCCTGCAGTGATGTCCTTGGGGTTGAGACGATTGGCCTCCAACCACCACAACCAACTTCCATTGCTCGATGGAGGTTTGGCCACTTTTGGAGCTCAAGTCTTCAGCACTACAACTAGGATATTGTGTTTGCCTCCACTTGGTTGTTTCATCATTAACCAGCGTACAAGACCGGTGGGTGACTGCAAAGCTTTGATCTGATCTGTTGATTGTAGTGTTGCGTTGCTCTGCCTATTGCATGCTACTTCTGCTGCTTAGCATGACTTAATCCTGTGTTGCAGCTTCACATGGTTGGTTTTTATATACGCCTGGTGCTTCGACGCTCCTTATTGAACCAGGTTGTTTCCCTGACTTGATGATAGCATGGGAACGTGTCAGGCTAAGAGCTTAAGATCCACAGCAGCTCATGGTTGTCCAGTTTTGAGCTGCTAGATTTGTTATGAATGTAACCCAATTAGCATTACACTAGTGCCACACAACAGGTTGGATGTTATTCTTGGTGTGAAGAAGGAACTTGGTCTCCACAAGGAATGTGCAGTTCCATATATGTGTATATGCTGTAATAGGTAGATGCACCTGTGACAGGTAGATCGGTGAAGTCAAAGATGTTTTTCACTCATGTTTGTTCTCTTATCATCTGGTGAGGGTGGGGGGGGGGGGGGTGTTGGGGGTGGGGGGGGGGGGGGGGTAGGTTGACACAGGTGTCAGGAGGAACCCCAGCTCAGCGGGGTCTCACTTGTTCGCCTGAGGCTGATCTCCACCTCGGCGACTGCCCTTTCCTCGGGCCCACCAACCACATCCATGGCCCTCACCTCTGCTGAGATGAAGGGCCACAGGTCTGGCGGTCCCCCTCCAGTCTTCTCCCGCTCCCTGCGGTTATGAGCGGCCTTCTCCTGGGGCGGTGGAAACAGAATATGCAGTGTTAGACAGGCCGACGCAAGCAGCCCAGGGGGTGGATAGCTGGTGGCTTCAGTGGCCAGAACACCCAGCCATGTTGGCTGGTATGGGTGCCGGCATGTGGTGCAGGGTGAGAGAGTTACGGGTGTTGGTGCCAGGGGCACAGTGCTGCCTACTCACACTGGCTACCCTGAGGTGGTCGTGCAGTTTTTTGCGGCCCTGCAGGCTGATCCAGATGGTGTGATTTGTGGCGCTGACAGCCTCTGCCATCTGTGCCCAGGCATGGCGAACGGCAGAGGCTTGCAGCCTTCCTCCCAGACCAGGGTACAGGGTGGCCTGCCTCCCCTCCATGGCATCCAGGAGAATCCCAAGCTTGGCGTCGGTGAATCTTGGGGCCACTCTCCTTGCTTCCATATTTTTGGCTGGGATGGTGTGTTTGGGGAGTGAAGTGTGTGTATGCGGCTGCAGCTTGTCGGCCCCCTGAGTGGCAATCGTGAATCTGGCACCGTGTCTCATTGGAAACGATTGTGTTCCATGTGGCGCCGGTGCTAGCCCCTCAACAGTCCCTGATCGGTCCAAATGTGGCACCAGTTTTGCTGTCATCATCACTTAAGGCTGGATTCCCTGATTTTGAGGCAAAGTGCCGACGCCGGCGTGGAAACTGGGGCGTTTTATGACAGAACAAATGGCGCAATAGCTGCACCGATTCAGCTACTTTAAATGGGCTCGCACCATCGCCATGTGGAATGTAATCAATCCATGCAAAAAAGTGCCGGATTTTCCAGATCGGTGATTGGCGCACATGAGGCTCACACGCTGCAGCCACTCTTAAATAATTCATCCCCCCACACACACCGTCCCAGCCAACAAGGTGGCCGCAAGGAGAGCAGCACCGGGGTTTAGGGATGCTGAGCTGGACACCCTCATGGACGCCATGGAGGAGATAAGGATGACCCTGTATCCTGGACAGGGAGGAAGAATGGCAGGCGCTGCGATTTGACATGCCTAGGCGCAGGTGGCAGTGCTGTTGGCAATGTCACCTGGACTGGCATGCAGTGCCGGAAGGAACTTCACGCCCTTCTCAGGGCGGCCAGAGTGAATTGGCTGCTCCGTGTCCCTGACACTATCCCCGCCCCCAACACACCTGTAACTTGGCCCCTCCCCCGTGGGAGATGGTCAAACCCCCACACTGCCCCACATGCCAGCACCCATGCGGGCCTCCATGGCCGGGTGCCCTGGCCACTGAGGCCACCATCTACCCAACCCCTGAACTGCATGTGTTGGACCATCTAATGGTTTTGCTGCTTGTGATCCACCCCCACCCCACCCCCCTCCCCCCTCCCCCAGGAGAAGGCCACACACAACCGTCGGCAGCCGGTGAAAACTGGAGGGGGACCACCAGAACTACAGCCCCTCACCATGCCCGAGCAGAGGGCACTGGACATGGTCGGCGGCCCGGAGGAAAGGGAGGTCACCGAGGTGGAGCTCGCTGGCGGGCGAGGAAGTGAGACCCTGCTTACTTGCGGATCCCCGTGACACATGTGTGGACACCCCCTCACCTCAGGAACCCCCCCACCCACCTCAACCCCGCTCACCACCACCTTCCCCCCCTATGCCCCCCCACCCTCCTACACTGCCCCCCAGCCCCCCTCTCCCGGGCCTGTTGCCAAATCATACATCTCGTCTTGGGTCTTACAGGATCTGCTGGAGATGGGGCCGGTCCATCCGGAGCCCCCCGCCCCCAGCCAGTGCCAGAGCCGGTTCCTCCCAGACGGCCGAGCACTGATGGGGAGAGCAGCCCGAACACCAGCCCTTCGCCCGAGACTCAGGAGACCCCGAAGCTCGGGTCAGAGGATGACACTGGCTTTCCGTCACTGCTTTCCCCAACACCCTCCACCATTTCAGAGACTGTCACCTTGGATGGGCACATTAGTGAAGAAGTTCCTGGGAAATTATTTGGTGCGCACCACACATCGCATCTGGTACAGCAGGCGGCGGTAGGAGCACCCAAGGGGCCGGATGGTCGGAGGGCAGGCCGGCTCCACGAACCAGCTGCCGTCCAGACGTGTCCCGGGCTTCTGGAACATCCAGTCCCAGTCACCGTGTAGATGCAGTCAGAAACCCAGGGACCACAAGAGGGAATGACGGCGAGTATCCAGCACTTCCAGGCGCAGGTGGAGGAGTCCATCCGCATGCAAGCAGGGGGTGGTGCCAGTCATGCGTGCCACCCAGGTCGACACTGCACAGGTGGCGTCCGAGGTGGAGGCATTGGGGATGACGGTTTCGCCTATGGATAAGCGTGTCCAGGGCCTAGGTCACTCTCTGCAGGTGGTGGCTGAGGCCCAGGCAGCCATGTGCGGGGCAACCTGGACATCGCAGCGATGCTCTTCAGCATGGCCCAGTCGCAGCAGGCCATGGCTGGGAACATCGGCGGCATTGCCCAGGCGCTGGCCAGCGTTGCCCAAACACTGGGCGGTTGGCCCAATCCCAGAGGGAGGTGGCCCAGTCACTGGCTGATATGGCACAATCGCAGCGTGATGTGGTGCAGTCCCCAGCAGAGATGGTCCACTCCCTGTGCTCCATGGCCGTGAGTGCGCAGACCCTGAGCCGGCCTCCAGGACTGGCAGCGCCTGATGGCGGAGGGGCCTCAGGCGATGGTTCTGCTCACACTCACGCCCAATGGAGCAATGGAGTAGCCCGGTGGCCTTTGGGCACTGTGAGGGAGGGGGAGTTGATGGGGCCTATGCCGTTGACTCCCGCAGGGGAGGAGCTGGAACACCGCAACACCTCGGACACCCCTTCCTGTCCCCGATGCATCTGGTGGGCAGCGGGAAGAACAGGGCGACACCACACCACCCGGGACACCCAGGCAGCCGCCAAGCCTATCCAGGGCAGGTCGCCCCAGGAGACGCGCGCCAATGGGGACCATTGTCGCAGAGCAGGAGTCTTTTTTTTTATAAATTTAGATTAGCCAATTAGTTTTTCCAATTGAGGGGCAATTTAACGTGGCCAATCCACCTACTCTGCACATTTTTGGGTTGTGGAGGCGAAACCCACGCAGACACGGGGAGAATGTGCAAACTCCACACGGACAGTGACCCAGAGCCGGGATCGAACCTGGGACCTCAGCGCCGTGAGGCGGTTGTGCTAACCACTAGGCCACCGTGCTGCCCTCAGAGCAGGAGTCTTAGCAGTCCGCCTCCACTCCAGCTGTACTGTCTGGGAAACCACCTAGGTATAGTGTTAGAGTCCGTAAGGTCAGAAAGTTAGACACCGGTTAGTTTGGCATGGGTGCAGAGTGAATGGCCGGAGAATCCAAGTTTACAACCAAATCGGGGGTGACACCACTTTCGTGATGCTCCAGCCTCCAAAGCGGCGTACTCTAGGAGTACGTCACGCGTGGTATTGACGGCCTCAGGACGTTGCCTGAAGTCTGCCCGCCGATGCTTTGCCTCCAACCAGCCGAGTGCCCGATGGCATGGGTCTTTCATGGTCTCATCCATCGGGAGCTCAGTGTGGCGCCTGAAGACTCGGTCCAGCACCGCCACAATCCAGGGAGGGCCTATCCTCGGGCAGGGGGTACATTATTCGGGCTGAGGGCACTGTGGACGGTGGTGGTCCGGGGCGTGCACGCCGGCCAAAGCGGGGGACACTATTTCTGGGCGGGGTCCATGAGCGGCACCCACCATGTAACACGGTGCGGCCGTTGCAGGCCAACACCGTGCGCATGCGCGGCCACGGACCCAGCAATTCTCCCGGGCTTATCGGCAGCTAGGTCTTGGTGCTCTAGCCTGCCGTCCTGCTAGCCCCCAGCAAAACGGGGAATCGGTGGACGTTTTGCGCCAGTTTTCACCCAGGTGGAAAGTGCTACTGTGGGCATGAGTCAGACTTGTCATACGATGTGGAGCACCAGAGCTCATCACAGAGTGGATTGTCATCATCCTCCATCCAATGGACCAGACCCGCTGGCACTGCAATACCATGGGCCTCCAGTTCGTAGCGCCACAGGTATGTATAAGGGAAGGGTATGCAAGCGGGCGGTTTGGCGATGTGGGAAGTGAGGGCGTGTGGGTCTGGGATGTGGTGTCTGTGCCCCTGACCAGCACCCCCACCGCACCTCACCACCCCAACACCTCCTAGTCAGTAAACCAGGAGGCGATCAGAGCGTCCCGTGCGCGTTGGCCCTCGAACATGTCAGAATCACCGAGTGTGCCAGAATGAAAGAATCGTGCACACTGCCCGGGTATCGGGCGCAGAGGTGCACGATGCGCAGCTAATGGTCACAGACCAGCTGGACGTTCATCGAGTGGCGCCCCTTTCAGTTAGTGTAGAAGGGCCTGTTATCCGCAGGTGCCCATCGGGCGACATGCATCCTGTCTATCACCCCCTCGGCCTGGACATCCCGGCGATGGCAGCGGACTCCGCTGTCCGGGCATCCTGATGAGCTTGGTCTACATGGAACTGGATGTATTGAGGCGTCTGGGCATATAGGGTTTCGGGACAGCGCGGATGTACATGTGTGCCGAGGTCTGTGAGATCCCAGACAGTTCCCCACTCGGTGACTGGAAGGATCCCATTGCTTAGACCAGGGGTGGGCAAACTTTTCCGTGCAAGGGCCACATTCAGAAATTCACAATTCACAAAGGGCCGCATAGTATATTAAGTAAAATAATTACTTCACCCGGTTATGATTCTGGGCGCCCCATATAGAACATAGAACAGTACAGCACAGAACAGGCCCTTCGGCCCTCGACGTTGTGCCGAGCAATGATCACCCTACTCAAGTCAACGTATCCACCCTATACCAGTAAGTAACCCAACAGCCCCCCCCCCATTAAACTTAAAAAAAAAAAATAAAATAAAAAAAAAAAATATTTTTTTTAAAAAAAATTATTATTTTTTTTTTTAATGACTTGGTGGGCCGCAGAAATACCTTTGGCGGGCCGCATGCGGCCCGCGGGCCGTAGTTTGCCCACCCCTGGCTTAGACGTTCAGGACGAGCATCACCTTGACGGTCACCGGGAGGGAGTGTCCTTCCCCCATACCCCCGCGGTGCCAGATGTTCCATCATCTGGCAGATGTGTCAAACTGTCTCTCTACTCAGCCAAAGTCTCCGATGACATGCCCGGTCCATAAGGTCCTCAAATGACAGGCGGTGCCGATACACACAAAGCCTCATCCACCTCGACCTGTTTGACAGCCGGCCCTCCAACCTGTGCAATCGCCCCTGCCCCTCTGCAGCCCATTCGTCTGCAGCCCGTCTATCTGCAGCCAGTCCACTGCTGCCTGCTCCGCTGCTGAAGCTGCCCCCTCCTCTCCAGCTGCCCCTGCTCACGCGGCCGCAGGGCATCCCGTAGATCTGCGAACATCACCACGGCGGCCAGCATTGCTGGTTGAACGCCAAACACGATTGTCTGCTGGGCGTGGAAAGCCGACAAGTTAGCATGGCGCATACTCCTGTACCCAACCAGGTTCCATGGGCTAAACGGTGGCCCCGGTTGGCACTGCAGACTCATCCACGCATGTCCCTCCCCCACCCCTGCCCCGTCGGTATCCGGCACCGTCGGTGCCCCCGGCCCTGCCGCCCGTCCCTGCTGCCAGAGGTACCATTGGCTGGCACTGCCCTCACTGGGGGCTTCTGTGGGTGTTACCTTGGGTGGTCCCTCTGTGGGTGGAGGCAGGTTGCTGGGGTGTTCGGGGCGGGGTGTGCGCTGTGGCGGGGGCGGGGTGCGGGGGTGGGCACACCCATACGGCCAGTGTCACTGTGTAGAACTCGAGGCCGAGGTGGGTGGTCAGTGGCTGCGCAGCAAAATGGTTGCCGTAATGGCGGTCGGTGCCTGGGCACCATTCCAGTCATGTGCTCGGCCTGTCCCCATCCTACCCTTCCCCTCTCCTCTCCCGGCCCTGGCAGGTGTCCCCCAACCGCAGCCAGCCTGGCCGGTGTCTGGGCCGGCAGCCCGCACTCACTCCATGCCATTTCCTACCTCCTGTCTCTCTCTCATTAAGCAGCCATGATGCCAGCTTCATGCCTTTTGAGAGCACAAGTGAACCACGCTGTCGGGAACTCGGCCTATCAGTGGAGTGACTTTTGGAGACGGCGGAGAATGGGAGGTTGGATTCTCCATTTTGAAGACAAAGTCCCCACGCCTGTGTGAAAACGGTGGTGTTTTATGCCAGGAAAATAACCACGATTTCCCGTTTTGCTGGGGGCTAGCAGGGAGGCAGAGTAGAGTTCGCACCTCTAGCTGCCGATGCGGCCCTCAGCACTTCCAGTTCAGAGGCCGCGCATGCTCCATGGCGGACTCAGCCCACGGACCTGGACCGCCAAAGCAGTGCACCCCTTCGGCTGCTCGCATGCCCTGAACCGCCCATCCACAGTGCCCCCAGCTCCGAATGAATACCTCTCTGCCTGCACACCGGCCCTCCCCGACTGTGGTGGACCCGGGCTGAGTCCGCAGTCACCTCGCGAGGTTACCGAACGACTGGGACCATGAGAGTCCCACACCATCGGGAACTCGGCCGGTCGGGGATGGTGCATCGCAGAGCGCGCCTGACGCGGTGGACAATCAGTGGAGAATTCAGGGGGCGGAGAATTCAGGAGAATTTCAGGGGGCAGAGAATTTTAAAATCGCTCACAATTCTGCCGCCGAATCGGATTCTCCGCCCCCGCTAATGATATGCCGACTGTACTTTTACCCCACGTGGCGAGCGATGCATTTACACCATTTTAACAGTACAGAGCATCCCGATTTGCGTCAAACCGGCGCCTACTGTGATTTGGCGGCGGAAGCTATTCTGCCCCCAATCACAATTTTGGTGTCGGCAAACGAAGAATCCAGCCCTTAATCTCGGATATGGGGAATTCTGCAACTCATCTCTGGAATCAATCTGGTGAACCTCCTCTTAACTGCCTCCAATGCCACAACAACTTCCCTCAAATAAGGGGACCAAAACTATGCAGAATACTCCAGGTGTGGTCTCACCAATGCCTTGTATAGTTGCAACTTCTTTACCTTTATATTCTATTTCTTTAACTATAAATGCTAACATTCTAACTTCTTGTGATTCATACAGCAGGAGACACAGACTCCTCTGTGCCTCAGAGTTCTGCAATCTCACCATTCAAATAATATGTTGCTTTTCTTTTTTCCTGCCGAAGTGGAGGAGTTCATTTTCCCACATCATCTTCCATTTGCCAGATTCTTCCCCGCTCACTGAACCTATTTATATCCCTTTGAAGGCTCATTATGCCCTCTTTACACTTATTTTCCCCAATATCTTTGTGTCATCAGCAAATTTAGCAAGCATACAATGCAACCAAGGCGTTGATATAAATTGTAAATAGTTGAGTTCCCAGCACTGACCCTTGTAGAAGTCCACTCGTCACATCTTGCCAACTCAAATATAACCCATTTATACCTGTTGGCTAATCGATTCTCGTTTCATGGTAATATGTTACCCCCTCCACCATGAGCTCTTATTTTGTCCACTCTCTTTGATATGGCACGTTGTCAAATGCCTTCTAGAAACCTAAGTACAGCACATTCGCAGTTTCCCTTTCATCCATGTTGCTTGTTAATTTCTCAATTAACTCCAATAAATTAGTCAAACATAATTTCCCTTTCACGAAACCAGGTTGTATCTGCCTGATTGCATTGAGATTTAAGAAGTGCCCTGCTCTAAACTCCTTAATAATGGATTTCAGCACTTTCCCTATGTCAGATGGCAATTTACCTGGCCTGTACTTTCCTGTTCCTATCTCCCTTCTTTCTTGAATAGAGGAATCCCATTTTCTATTTTCCAATCCGATGGGACCTTTCCACAATCGAGGAAAGTTTGGAAAATCAAAACCATTACACCATGACCCAGCAGAGAATCGAACCTGGGACCCTGGCGCTGTGAAGCCACAGTGCTAATCACTTGTGCTACCGTGCTGCCCATTGTATTGACCATTGCAAACCATTGTATTGAAAAGACAAAATTGCAACAAAAATGTAACTATAGCAAGATTAATGGCTAGCCATGATGTGAGAAAGTGCATGAAGGTATCAGATTATGCCAGGGAAACATTAATTAATCTTGAGTAAATGACTAATGTTTAATGAACTAATCACCTATTAAGTGATTGATACCTCTTTGAACAAACCAGGAAGCCTCAGCTGAGAATTAGAACCAATGAAAAATAAACAAGGGACAAAACTATAGATAAGGATTTCCTTAAGAGTAAGATCAATTGTTAAGTTCTGAATTCTTGCTTTCCGAAATTCTTGAAGCATCTGTTAAATTACTTTTGTTTTAAAGTGATTTATTTCTATTTTTCTTATGATTATGTTTTAACGCTTTTCGCTACGTTATGACAAGTTTATGTATTATTTTGATTGATTCAGTTCTCATGCAAGTGCAAGAAAGTGATTTAGCAATAAATTTGAATTTTGGACACTTCCAATCAACCGGACTCTTGACCCTTATTTGGAAGATAAATAAGAGATCCTACAATGCCCTCATAATTGTCCTTAATTAAGTTTAAATCCACTGTTCTATCCCTCAAACTGAACATGTAATTCAATCATATTATGATCACTGCCACTTTGAAGTGTCTTCACTATGAGGTCATGAATTAATAGAACATAGAACATAGAACAGTACAGCACAGAACAGGCCCTTCGGTCCTCGATGTTGTGCCGAGCAATGATCACCCTACTCAAACCCACGTATCCACCCTATACCCGTAACCCAACAACCCCCCCCCTTAACCTTACTTTTTAGGACACTACGGGCAATTTAGCATGGCCAATCCACCTAACCCGCTCATCTTTGGACTGTGGGAGGAAACCGGAGCACCCGGAGGAAACCCACGCACACACGGGGAGGACGTGCAGACTCCACACAGACAGTGACCCAGCCGGGAATTGAACCTGGGACCCTGGAGCTGTGAAGCATTTGTGCTAACCACCATGCTACCGTGCTGCCTAATTAATCCTGTCTCATTGTAGATTACCAGATGTAGTTTGGCCTGCTCTCTCATTGGTGCCAGAATGTAATTGTGTGATTCTTTGCTGCTCTAAGAAACAGTCCTGAAACCTCTCGACTGAATAATCAAGGACACATGAACACATCATCCAGTCTAACTTTGCCAATCTGATTTATTCAATCTCTATGTAGATTGAAATCACCCATTATTATCCCAAAACTTTTCGCACGAGCTTCCACTATTTATTCCGTATAGCCTGTCCTACAATGTGCTTAATGTTAGTGGGCCTATAAACCACTCCCACAAGTGACTTCCTGCCTTTACTATTTCTTATATCTGCTAAAACTAATTCTACATCATGATCTCCAGGACTAATGCCATTTCTCTCTATTGCACCAATATCATCCTTAATTAAGAAAGCAACCCGACCATCTTTTCCTAGATTCCTGTCTTTCCTAAATGTCATGTACCCTTGAATATTCAGGTCCCAATCTTTATTATCCTGCTGTCATATCTCTGCAATGGCCATCAGATCATACATTTCTAACTTATTTTTGCGTTGCCAATTCATCCGTTTTGTTACAAATGCTGCATGAATTTTATTTCACTATTTTAGTAACCTCTAACCTTATCAGCTCTTAAATTTGTACACTCTGTCCCTTTCTGCCACACTCTGATCATTATTTCCCTGATTATTTCCAGCATTTTCTGTTTTTATTATTTTTCAAGGGACTTGTTAATGCAGGAGATATTGAAGGACTTTTTGAAATGGTCATGATACAGAACAAATGTTCCATGATACTTATAACCCAATCTTAGATATGCGTAGATTCTGCGTCGGTTAGTATGGGCCACTTCATTATTGGAGCAGTTGTGAATAGAAGTGAGTACAGTGGAATAATCAGCAAATATCAACATTATTGGCCTTAAGATAAAATAAAGGTATCTAATGGACAGTTAAAGATGGTGAGTTAAGTAGGCTTGCCGAAGGATTCCTGCAGTGATGTCTGTCACAATTGATGCCTTTACACACATTGCCATCTTCAGTTCCATGAGGTATAAGTCCAGCCATTGAAATGTTTTCCCTGCTTGGAGCTTGCTCTATTAAACATTGCAAAGATGTTAAGAGGAGCTACTGTCAACTTTCCTCACGCATTTAGGTCTTATGTGCTTGTCTGGATCAAGGTTATGATGAAATCTGGATGGTCTTGGTGGAAGTTGATAGATAGAACAGTACAGCACAGAACAGGCCCTTCGGCCCTCAATGTTGTGCCGAACAGTGATCACCCTACTCAAACCCACGTATAACCCAACAACCCCCCCCCCCCCCCCCTAACCTTTACTTTTTTTTTTAGGACGCTACGGGCAATTTAGCATAGCCAATCCACCTAACCCGCACATCTTTGGACTGTGGGAGGAAACCGGAGCACCCGGAGGAAACCCACGCACACACGGGGAGGACGTGCAGACTCCGCACAGACAGTGACCCAGCCGGGAATCGAACCTGGGACCCTGGAGCTGTGAAGCATTTATGCTAACCACCATGCTACCGTGTTGCCCAAATGAATGAAATGAATGTCAGTGAACAGATTATTGATGAGTAGCTGTCATATAATGAAGACATTACTGATGAATCCTTCCTTCACTTTACTATTGATTTGAGAAAGGCCATTGGATAATAATTGACTGCATTAGATTTATTCTGCTTTTTGTCAATGGGGCAAATTTGGGCCATCTTTAACATGGTCAGCTAAACCGGATTAGCTTGGCTAGGGAGTGACGAGCTCTGGAGCACAGAACATCAGAATTACAGCCAGATTTTTGTTAAGTCTTGTGGAGTGGCATAATTATCTATGAAGATTAGGCTCACAGATCAAGTAGGATTTTCCACCCAGTTCTTTTCCAAAGACTTCCGCCTTTCTTTCAGTCATGTGCTAGGCTCCACCACCATTGAGAAAAGGGATGTACATGGAGTGTTTCCATTCTGTTACTTGCCTGATTATCCACTATCAATAATGACTGAATTTGGTAGGGCTACAAATCTTTATTCTAATCTAGTGTTTAACTTGCATGTTGCTCTGCAGAGCAGTTCATAGGTTGGTATCTCATTTTAAACTATACATAGTGCTGCTAGAGGCCCTTTGATGCTGCGCATTGAACCAGGATTTCATTCTGCAGCCAAGCATTTGGAAGGAATATTTATTCCCTGAAAACCACATTATGAAATCATAAAACTGTGGTTAAAGAAATGGATTATGAATTTGTCAGATATAGTACCTGAAGAAAATCTCCCCCTCCAGCTATCCGGAAGTTAAGCTAACAAACATTGCTGACTCCTGAGAGCCAAGAGGGTCCATATGGTATATAACCTGACAGGAGTGATTCTTTTCATTTTAATCAGTCGTACATAACATATCATTAACTATCCCGGCAGATCTTAAAGCATGACAACTCTATTACCAATTCACTGGTGAGCTTGAACCTCATTCTGAACTGCCTCATCATCATCCCCAAGGAGCAGATTCCATTGAGATAGACACACTACATGAGGTACTACTTGCTGAATTGTGTGTTCCCTACAGACAGCTCGGTTGCCCTCTCTCCCTGTATCGCTGTAATAAACCCAGAATTGGCCTCTACACCCAGGTTGAAACTCTTCTACTATTGTTTGCCCCTTTAATTACGCTTGCTAGCTCTGGATTTGATCTGAAGTGAAATGTTCACATTTCAAATTGACCTTGCCATTCAAAAGCTTGCAGACATTCATCATTAATGGTTTTAATGTATTCACAAGTGAAAATCTATTTTCTTTTGCACCTTTTGCTCGCCTTGTTTACTGCAAAATTGAAACAGTGTGATATAACGAGAGAAGCACCAAGTGTGGTAGTGAGCAAGAATTACCGGGTGCTTCCCAGTGGCCGACCCGGCAATACTGCGACCGGTATCTAACGGCAATTAGGGGCCGGTAATGATGCCCAGCGGGCTTCACCTCAAAATTGGCTGCCCCACCGGCTGATTTGCCTGGACCGCGATCGGCAGCTCTCCACTAACGAGGGGAAGCAGCTCTTAAACCAATGCCTACAAACAAACTTCAGACAGTACGCAGCCATGCCACCCTGCAGACCAACTCTACATTTCAGAGATGCCAAACTGGCCTGGCTCCTGGACATGGTGGAATTGAGATGGTACATCCTGTTCCCCTGAGGGGGTCAGCCACAGGCCAACCGGTGTTGCCTGTGAGGCAGTGAGAGCAGCCATCTGCATGGGGAGTGTCACCAGGAGGACCTCTACCCAATGCCGCATGAAGCTAAACGATCTTCACCGGGCCACACAGGTGAGTTGATATTGGCCCCCTTTCACTGGTTCTATCAGTCACCCCCCGACGACCCAGCATTTGGCACTGCACCCCCCCCCCCCCCCCCCACCCCAGCACGATAGCGCGACTGGGCCCCATCACACCTTGGCACCCAATTGCACACCCCACCCATGCCCAGCAGCAGTGCCCATGCCTATCCCCTGCCATAGCCCTTCGGTGACTCACAATTCCCTCTCTCTGTCCCCGCAGGAGAAGTTGGCGCATAACAGATGGGAAAGGGCCCAGCTGGGCATCCCTTACGAGGAACAGTTCCTGGAGGTCGCAGGGTTGACCAAAGACAGAGCAATCACCGATGCCGAGCTTGGCCTGCGCCGCAGAGATGAGGATCCACCGGCTCCCATCCAGATGACCTCCCACAGGTGAGTTGTTCATGCCAGATTCCATAATGATCCTTCCCTCCCACTGACCACATGTCCATTCTCCTGCACGATCTCAATCTAATGGGGTGTCCCACTTCCCACCTCCCCCACACCACCACCTTCCAGGAGAACACCTCGGAGGAGAGGATGCAACCATTGAGGCATCACAGCTGTCATCCTCACCTCCCAACAAAGCAAAGACACACACCTTGGTGGGCGAAAGTAGTGGACAAGCTTCTGGAGCTCAATCTGGGAGATATGTGATGATGAACCAGGCGTTGGAGGGGAGGCCGATGGTGCTAGTGAATGTTTGTGCACTGGATTGGGATGACGTAGGGTTTGTGAGGGAGCAATTGCAGATTGGCCACGCATGAGTTGATTATGGGAGGGGACTTTAATTGTCTACTGGAGCCAAGGATGGACAGGTCGAGGCCCAGGTCAATGGGAAGACTTTGAATGGCAAAGGGGCTGGGAGAGCTCCTACACCTACTGGGGACATTTAGCGAGGCACTGGAGATGGAAGAGCTACTGGAAACAATGTCACAGGTGACGATTGTGCTAATACCAAAGAAAGGGAATGACCCATTAGAATGTGGGTCATGCAGACCCATATCCTTGGTAAAATCAGACGTAAAAGTGGTGGCTAAGTTAATGGCGGGGAGGGTGGAAGGATGCATTCCGGGGTGGCTGCAGAGGATCTAATAGGCTTCATAAAGGGCAGGGAACTCTCAAGCAATATAACGAGGCTTGTGATCATGACCCTGTTGAGAAGACGGGCACTGGAGGTGGTTTTTTTCTATGGAAGTGGGAAGGCATTTGATCGGGTGAAGTGGCAGGATTAGGGCAGCACGGTAGCATAGTGGTTAGCATCAATGCTTCACAGCTCCAGGGTCCCAGGTTCGGTTCCCGGCTGGGTCACTGTCTGTGCGGAGTCTGCACGTCCTCCCCGTGTGTGCGTGGGTTTCCTCCGGGTGCTCCGGTTTCCTCCCACAGTCCAAAGATGTGCGGGTTAGGTGGATTGGCCATGCTAAATTGCCCGTAGTGTCCTAAAAAGTAAGGTTAAGGGGGAGTTGTTGGGTTACGGGTATAGGGTGGATACGTGAGTTTGAGTGGGGTGATCATTGCTCGGCACAACATCGAGGGCCGAAGGGCCTGTTCTGTGCTGTACTGTTCTAAATCTAAATCTGTTCGAGGTCCTGGAAAGATTTGGGTTCAGGCCAAAGTTTGTGGTCTATTGTATGTTGCTCCGGTGGTGAGCGTATGGACCAATGAGATGAGCTCACGGAGTTTTGGGTTGTATAAGGGAATGAGGGAGGGATGTCCGCTGTTGCCGCTATTGTTTGCTTTGGCGATAGAGCCCTTGGCGATGGCCCTTAGGCAGTAAGTGTCAAGAAATTAGAACGGGGAGTAGTGAGCACCAGGTGTCGCTGGATGTGGACGACCTGCTATTTTATGTGTCAGACCTGATGGAGAGAATGGGGAGGATTATGAGCCTATTAGAGAGGTTTGGGCTTTCTTGGATTATAAGTTGAATGTGGGGGCAAGTGAGGTGCTCCCAGTGAACGAGTCGAGTCAGAGAGCCAATTTAGGCGGGTTGCCATTTAGGGGTAGCTAGGGGTAGGTTTAGGTATGAAAGGGAAAGGTATTAGGTATTTTGGAATCCAGGTGGCAGGAGAGTGGGCAATGCTACATAAGTGGAACTTAACAAAGTTGAGGAGGAGATAAGGGTAGACTTTATGAGGTGGATACACGGCATCTGACGAGGGCAGGGAGGGTTCAAGTGGTGAAAATAAATGTCCTGCCAAGGTTACCACGTTTCAGATGCTCCCAATTTTTATACCGAATGCCTTTTTTTGGATGTTGGATATAGTCATTTCAGAGGTTATATGTGCGGGGAAGGTACCAAGGTTGAAGAGGGCCCAGCCACAGAGGCAAAGGTAGAAAGGGGGCTGGCATTACCAACCTTGCTGCATTACCATTGGGCAGCGAATTTGGAGAGAGTGACGAGGTGGGGGCAAGGAGAGGGGTTTGGAGTGGGTTAGGATGGATGAAGAATCCTGTTGGGGATCCAGCCTGAAGGCCATGGTGGCGGCGGCTCTACCGCTGGCACTGAGGAGATATACAGAGAGCCTGGTGGTACAGTCCACAATAAAGGTGTGAAACCAGCTGAGGAGACATTTTAGGATAGAGGGGATGTCGGTGTTAACACCGTGAGGTGAGAACCATGGGTTTAAGCCGGGGGAGACGGCCAGAGAGATGTACGGAAAGTGACAAGAAGTGGCGCTGGTGACCACGAGGGATTTGTATCTGGAAGAGTGGTTCACTGACATAGAGGAGCTGAGAGAGAGGGTAGAGCTCCCGAAGGTAAGTGAGTTTAGATATTTACAGGTGATGGACTTTGCACGGAAGGTGTGGAAAGGGTTTCCCAGGCTCCCGAAGTGTGCTCTTTTGGAATGGTTACTGGTTCCGGACATGGAAAGGGAGGGTAAGATTGGGGACATATATGGGTAGCTGGGAGAGTGGGGAGTTACACAGGTGGTGAGTGTTATATTACCCTTGGTGGTAATATGTTCTGTTCTTTGTCTTTTCTTCCAGAATCGTTCGTTGTGTTGATGACAATGAATCCACCAATCATTAGATTGAAACAAAACAAATTTATTGTATAATGATTAAATAAATGAAGTTCACACATGCTACTGAGCTACAGTTAATAATAAAGTAATATTGAATCTGTCTAGCAATAATCAATAATCTAAATAGCTACTAATAATACTATGATCTAACCTTGTATTAACTCTATCTAATCTAATTTCCTTCTCTTGCTTTCTCCTTCACCAGCACTACCCAGTATCCCCTGAGGTCTGATTTATATACAGAGAAGTGGTGGTGCCCTCTAGTGATTGAATTACACAGAGATGTAATAATTAACCCTTCACTAACCTGACTATATACATATCATTACAGCAAGGATCAAGGAGAAAGAGGAAGAGGAGTTGGGAGGAGACATAGGTTGGGGAGTATGGAGTGAGGCACTGCGTAGGGTGAATTCGACGTCCTCGTGTGCGAGGATGAGTTTGATACCATTTAAGGTGGTACACAGGGTGCATATGACTCAGGCGAGAATGAGTGGGTTCGTCCAGGGAGTGGCAGACGATTGCGAGAAGTGTGGGTGAAGACCAGCGAACCATACGCAGATGTTCCAGGGTGAGAGAAGTTAGAGAGATACTGGGCGGGAGTGTTCGGGACACTAGCAAAGATGTTGGAGGTTGAGGTCGGGTTGAGGTTGATGGAAGGGAGGAAGGCCAAGGCTGTGATCATCACCTCTCTGATTACCCGGCAAAGGATTTTATTGGAATGGTGGTTGGCAACACCGCGATGGGTGGCAGCCTGGCTAAGGGATCTGCACGACTTCCTCCAGTTGGAGAAAATTCAGTTTGAACTGAGGGGTTCAGTGGAGGGTTTTGAGACATGGTGTGGACTGTTCATGGCCACATTTGAGGAGTTGTTCATCGTGGAGGGGGGGAAGGGGTATGGGGCGAAAAAGTAGAAACAATTGTACAGACTGTAAAACTGTGATTCTGGGGAGTGTGTTCCCTGGATTATTTATGTTTTGGAACTTTCTGAATACATTTGGAATAAAGTTTATATAAAAAAATGGTGTGTTACTGTTAGGATGTTTCATCTTCACAGTCAGTGGCTTGCTCCATTTGCATTATCAATACAGAAAGGGTGCCTCCATACAGAACAGCTTCATAACATTAACGTCTGCTATCAGCTGCAAGCAGAAACTGCTAAAAGCAGCAGAAGATTAAACTTAAATGCCATTAGCTGAGCATATTCCCTCATTCAATTCAGGAGGTATAACATTTATTTTTATTGTCAAACAGCATGAAGCAGTTGACCAGTGAATTGCTTAACAATCAGCAGTTATACACTATGGCCTGAATTTTCCCCGGGGGGGGGGGGGGGGGGGTGGCAGGACTGTTTCTGGCTCCTGAAACCACCTCCGATGGGAAACTGATTCACATGGGTGGGCTTTTAATTGGCATTGAGACAGGTTCCTTGTCCAGTTAAGGTTGGCAGGTATCCAAATTTGGAGGGCCAATCAGAAACCTTCCAGCTCTAGAGAAGACCCAGCTGCAGTACAAAGTAAATAACTGAGACACTGTTGGGAGCACTGCCATTGCAGCCTGTCCAACTCCAGGCATGGAGGAAACTGGAGATTTACCGGAATATCCCAGTCGGTTTCCTTAATTCTTCCTCCACAATGAATTTAATTACCTATCTTGTGTGAGCACATGGCCTTCCAACTGGAACACGAAAACAGCTGAAGTTGGGAGCAGGGTTAGGAAGCTGCTACATTGGCTGGCCTCATCATTTTCATGTTTTGTCTGCCTCTGTTCCGGATGTCACTAGGGTCTACAAATTCAATCCAATAATTCATCATTGCATAATGCCCTTTAATCTAGACTATAGTTTTAGCAGAAAAGCAATAGATTAATGCATCAAGATCCCAATTAGAATGCTCCATCTACTTCACCGCAATTCATATAATCAATATAAAATGTTCCTGCCATCCATTAAACACGGTCACAGTACACAAGTTCATATGTTAGTCCATTTAGGCATTCAATTAATTTCTCCTCAACGTCACAGTCATAGAACATAGAACAGTACAGCACAGAACAGGCCCTTCGGCCCTCAATGTTGTGCCGAGCCATGATCACCCTACTCAAACCCACGTATCCACCCTATACCCGTAACCCAACAACCCCCCCCTTAACCTTACTTTAATTAGGGCACTACGGGCAATTTAGCATGGCCAATCCACCTAACCCGCACATCTTTGGACTGTGGGAGGAAACCGGAGCACCCGGAGGAAACCCACGCACACAGGGGGAGGACGTGCAGACTCCACACAGACAGTGACCCAGCCGGGAATCGAACCTGGGACCCTGGAGCTGTGAAGCATTTATGCTAACCACCATGCTACCCTGCTGCCCCTCTAAAGTCAGATAGCACAATAATACTACTGGCTTAATAGAATACCTAGATTAGGTATGGCATGTACCTTTAATCCCCCTGAATCTATCAATCTGAAATAAGTGTCAAAGATCAGATTCATACAGTTTGATTACACTACTAATGATCAGATACTATGACAAACTAAATACCCTGCCACCTTATTAAATTACCAGAATGTACCTACATGAAGAAAGAATAATTACATTCTGCTATTGAAACTCTGAATGTATACAGTGTGGTAAAGTGGCATGGCCACATCGAGTAGGATGAAAAGCATTCAAATTGGCTAAGGTTGCATGGCAACTTGTGCAAAACATCCTGAAGAACTCAAAGCTGAAAATATTCCATTCACCAAAAAAAAAGAGCAATTACACTTCTTAAATAGCATTCAGTCATATTTTGACTTTTTTCCCTTTGGCTTACAAAAGCTATATATTGGGCACCCACACATCCCAATTTTTGACTCTAAACATTAAATTCATAACAAAAGCAAACACCAAAAATTTGTGTCCAGAGGCACCTTATTTTATAAATTAACCCTCCTTGCTCCTAACTTCCTTATTTCAAACTTCGGTTCAGTTTTGCCATGTTATATATACACTGGTATGGTAAATGTAGTAAGATAGGGTTACCTTCCCAAGTGCCAATTTGGTCAGTTAGTTTTTCCTGCTTTCCCACTAACAAAGGTAAAATTAACAGGTTAGGACGAGGTCCTTTCAACCTTTTCAATTTTACTTGATGCTCACCTTGGGCTGGATTCTCCGATTCAGAGACTAGGGGCGAAATTCACCGAAGACTTACGTGACGCACATTACCGGCGGGCAAAAGCGGCGCTGGTGACTCCGGCGTCGGGGCCTGCTTATAAGCACTAAATCTCCCGTCCCGAAAGGGCCAGCAGCGGAGTGACACTGTACGCGTCAGTTTCACCTGCTGCGGAAGTGGCGCGTCGGTTGATGTCGGGCGACATCATCAACGTCACCCGGCGTTGGGGGGTACTGGTGTTTGGGGAGGGGTACCGGCGTTTGGAGGGGGGTACCGGCGTTTGGGGGGGTACCGGCGTTTGGAGGGGGGTACCGGCGTTTGGGGGGGGGTACCGGCGTTTGGGGGGGTACCGGCATTTGGGGGGGTACCGGCGTTTGGGGGGGTACCGGTGTTTGGGGGGTACCGGCGTTTGGGGGGGTACCGGCGTTTGGGGGGGGTACCGGCGTTTGGGGGGGGTACCGGCGTTTGGGGGGGGGTACCGGCGTTTGGGGGGGGGTACCGGCGTTTGGGGGGGTACCGGCGTTTGGGGGGGTACCGGCGTTTGGGGGGGGTACCGGCATTTGGGGGGGTACCGGCGTTTGGGGGGGTACCGGCGTTTGGGGGGGTACCGGCGTTTGGGGGGGTACCGGCGTTTGGGGGGGTACCGGCATTTGGGGGGGTACCGGCGTTTGGGGGGGGGGTACCGGCGTTTGGGGGGGTACCGGCGTTTGGGGGGGTACCGGCGTTGGGGGGGTACCGGCGTTGGGGGGGTACCGGCGTTTGTGGGGGGTACCGGCATTTGGGGGGGTACCGCCGTTTGGGGGGGGTACCGGCGTTTGGGGGGGGTACCGGCGTTTGGGGGGGTACCGGCGTTTGGGGGGGGGTACCGGCGTTTGGGGGGGTACCGGCGTTTGGGGGGTACCGGCATTTGGGGGGTACCAGCGTTTGGGGGGGTACCGGCGTTTGGGGGGGTACCGGCGTTTGGGAGGAGTTGCGGCGTTGGGGGGGGTTGCGGTGTTGGGGGGGGGTGTTGCGGCATTGGGGGGGGTTGCCACGTTGGGGGGGTTGCGGCGTTGGGGGGGTTGCGGCGTTGGGGGAGGTTGCGGCATTGGGGGGGTTGCGGCGTTGGGGGGGTTACGGCGTTGGGGGGGTTGCGGCGTTGGGGGGGTTGCGGCATTGGGGGGGGTTGCGGCATTGGGGGGGTTGCGGCGTTGGGGGGGACCGGCGTTTGGGGGGGTATCGGCGTTTGGGGGGGGTACCGGCATTTGGGGGGTACCAGCGTTCGGGGGGGGTACCGGCGTTTGGGGGGGGGTACCGGCGTTTGGGAGGAGTTGCGGCGTTGGGGGGGGGCTTGCGGTGTTGGGGGGGTGTTGCGGCATTGGGGGGGTTGCGGCGTTGGGGGGTTGCGGCGTTGGAGGGCTGCGGCGTTGGGGGGGGTTGCAGTGTTGGGGGGGTTGCGGTGTTGGGGGGGTGTTGCGGCATTGGGGGGGTTGCGGCGTTGGGGGGGGTTGCGGCGTTGGGGGGGTTGCGGCATTGGGGGGGGTTGCGGCATTGGAGGGGTTGCGGCGTTGGGGGAGGTTGCGGCATTGGGGGGGTTGCGGCGTTGGGGGGGTTGCGGCGTTGGGGGGGTTGCGGCGTTGGGGGGGTTGCGGCGTTGGGGGGGTTGCGGCATTGGGGGGGTTGCGGCGTTGGGGGGGTGGGTAGGGGTGGGGGGGTGGGGGGGGTGGGGGGGTAGGGGTGGGGGGGTAGGGGTAGAGGTAGGGGGGTAGGGGTAGGGCGTTGGGGTAGGGGGCAGTGGCGTGCAGAGGGGGGGGCGACGGTGCGTTGGCCCCGGGCATCCATTGGATGGGGGCATCAGCAGATCTTCCTCAAGGCTCCCCTTCCTCCCAGCTACCTTGTCTTTGTTTGAGAGAGAGCGCGAGGGAGATTGTGGGGACAGACAGCGAGAGAGAGACAGAGAGAGGGAGTCCCGTCCGTCCTCTGGCTAAGAGCAGGGCTTTGGTGAGTATATTGCAATCTGCCTAAACCCAGGAATATTGCCTGGTTAGAATGCAGAGGGAAATGCTGGGATCCCGGGGTGGGAGATGTGTCTGGTTCTGCGCTGTGAACTATAAAGGCAGAACCCAGAAACTTTGCCAAAAGTTTTTCCCTCTCTCTCTCCGCGCGTTTTTCCTGTTGTTGTGAAACTGACCTGAAATCGCAGAGGCTGAAGCTGAAATAGACAAATCCAGACACATCTGCCACCCCGGGATCCCAGCATTTCCCTCTGCATTCTATGCCGCAACCCACCCCCCCAACGCCGCAACCCCCCCATGCCGCAACCCACCCCCCAATGCCGCAACCCCCCCCAACGCCGCAACCCACCCCCACAACGCCGCAACCCACCCCCCCAACGCCGCAACCCACCCCCCAATGCCGCAACCCCCCCAACGCCACAACCCACCCCCCCAACGCCGCAACCCCCTCCACGCCTCAACCCACCCCCCCAACGCCGCAACCCCCCAACGCCACAACCCCCCCAATGCCGCAACCCCTCCCAACGCCGCAACCCACCCCCCCAACGCCGCAACCCCCTCCACGCCTCAACCCACCCCCCCAACGCCGCAACCCCCCCAACGCCACAACCCCCCCAATGCCGCAACCCCTCCCAACGCCGCAACCCACCCCCCCAACGCCGCAACCCCCTCAACGCCTCAACCCACCCCCCAACGCCGCAACCCACCCCCCCAACGCCGCAACCCCCCCCAACGCCACAACCCCCCCAACGCCGCAACCCCCTCAACGCCTCATCCCACCCCCCCAATGCCGCAACCCACCCCCCCAACGCCGCAACCCCCCCCAACGCCGCAATCCCCCCAACGCCGCAACCCCCCCAACGCCGCAACCCACCCCCCCAACGCCGCAACCCACCCCCCCAACGCCGCAACCCACCCCCCCAACGCCGCAACCCACCCCCCCAACGCCGCAACCCACCCCCCCCAACGCCGCAACCCCTCCCAACGCCTCAACCCACCCCCCCAACGCCGCAACCCACCCCCCCAACGCCGCAACCCACCCCCCCAACGCCGCAACCCAGCCCCCTCCAAAGCCGCAACCCACCCCTCCAACGCCGCGACCCCCTCAACGCCGCAACCCACCCCCCAACGCCACAACCCACCCCCCTCCAACGCCGCAACCCACCCCCTTCCAACGCCGCTACCCCCCCTCCCCACCCCTCTCCACCCCTCTCCAACGCCTCTACCCCCGCACTCGATGTAGGTAACTGAACGGCGTCAACCATCATCAATGGTTGACGCCGTTATAAACCTACTTTGATTTCCGCCGACGTGACCCATGGCCACGTCGGTGGGACTTCGGCCCATGCGGGCCGAAGAATAATTCACCCTAAAAATAAAATGACATCCCGCCGGCGCCAGCTGTTCTCCGAGGCGGGCGGCGGGATTTGAACAACGTCGTTTTATGGTGGGTGGTATAATTCTTAACATGGCGGGAGCGGGAATAACGCCGCCGCCGGCCGATGCTCCGACCCTGCGTGGGGTTGGAGAATTTTGCCCCAGGTGCTGACACCGGGACTGAATCGGCAATGTTCTACAACGACAGAATCGGAACCAGTCCCAGAGCAATTCAGGATCCGTTAATGGGCCAGCAACGGTGCCACTTGGAACTCGAGAAATTCACCAGGGTTGGGATTGGCACTCAGGAGGCTGACAGGCTGCAGCTGCAGATAAGCATTCCTCTCCCCACACACACTCATTCCAGCCAACAAGATGGCAGCCTGAAGAGTGGCACCCCAGTTTGCAGATGCAGAGCTTGAGACCCTGCTGGGTGCCGTGGAGGAGAGCTGGGGCACCTTGTTTCTCAACGTGGGAAGGAGGCTGCCACTCACTGCTGTACACCAGGCCTGGGTGCAGGTGGCAGAGATCATGAGCGCCTTGGGCCCCACCATCAGGACCAGCCAGCTGAGCCGGAAAAAGCTGCATGACCTCCTCAGGGTGAGTATCATAGAATCATAGAATCATAGAATTTACAGTGCAGAAGGAGGCCATTCAGCCCATCGAGTCTGCACTGGCTCTTGGAAAGAGCACCCTACCCAAGGTCAACAAATCCACCCTATCCCCATAACCCAGTAACCCCACCCAACACCAAGGGCAATCTTGGACATGGCCAATCCACCTAACCTGCACATCTTTGGACTGTGGGAGGAAACCGGAGCACCCGGAGGAAACCCACGCACACACGGGGAGGACGTGCAGACTCCACACAGACAGTGACCAAGCCGGAATCGAACCTGGGACCCTGGAGCTGTGAAGCGATTGTGCTATCCACAATGCTACCGTGCTGCCCTGCACCATGCCCTTGGCATGAACCCCTATCCCACACACCCGTAACCCCCCACTGGAGGGCGATTGAACCCCACCCACCAGCAGTCCGCTTGCACTCACATTCCACCCTGCACTACATGCCAGCACCCATACTGTCTGCCATGGCTGGGTGCCCTGGTCACAAAGGCCACCAGCTACCCACCCACTGTGCTGCCGTGTCTGACTGCCGAACACTCTGCTTTTTCTGTTTCTCCCCCGTCCCCTCAAGAGAAAGTGGTGCACAGCCACAGGAAGAGAGAAAAGACTGCAGGGGGCCCGCTGGACCTGTGGCCCCTTACCACAGTGGAGTGGCAGGCACTTTACCAGGTCAGTGGGCCAGGAGAGAAGGCAGTCACCGAGGTGGAGGTCGGCATCGGGGAACAAGTGAGCCTCCGCTGAATTGCGGTGGCATAACCCCCACACCACTCCCACCCCACCACTCCACCTCCCCCACACCACCCCACCACCCTCACACTACCACACCACACACCCCCACACCACCCTTCCCATACCACCACACCATCCCACCACCCCCACATCAGCCGCCCCACACCACCCCACCATCACCACAACACCACACCATCCCACCACCCTCATACTACCACACCACACACCCCCACACCACACCACCCTTCCCATACCACCACACCACTCCACCTCCCCCACACCACCCCACCACCCTCACACTACCACACCACACACCCCCACACCACACCACCCCTCCCATACCACCACACCACCCCACCACCCCCACATCAGCCACCCCACACCACCCCACCATCCCCACAACACCACACCATCCCCACACCCCCACACCACACCACCCTTCCCATACCACCCCACCACCCCCCACATCAGCCGCCCCACACCACCCCACCATCCCCACAACACCACACCACCCCACCACCCTCACACTACCACACCACACACCCCCACACCACACCACCCTTCCCATACCACCCCACCACCCCCACATCAGCCGCCCCACACCACCCCACCATCACCACAACACCACACCATCCCCACACCACCACACCATCCCCACACCACACCACCACACCACCCCACCACCCCCACATCAGCCGCCCCACACCACCCCACCATCACCACAACACCACACCATCCCCACACCACCACACCATCCCCACACCACACCACCCTTCCCATACCACCACACCACCCCACCATCCCCACATCAGCCGCCCCACACCACCCCACCATCCCCACAACACCACACCATCCCACAACCCCAACCCCACTACCCCACATCCCTCTAACCACCCCAACTGCAACAGGGTGGCACTACGCCGCATGGGATGCCCGAGACACAGCCCGGTTGCTCCATAGGATGGCCCCAAAGGGGACCCAGGTCACAGGGCGGGAATCACAGCAGGCCACCTCTACCCCTGATGTACCACCTGCGGATCCACCAAAACGTAGCGTTAGGGCCCGGAAGGCAAGAAAGGTAGACACCAGTTAAGTTGGCACGGGTGCAGCACACAGATTAGTGTTAGGGGCTAGGACACAAACCTGTAGATACATGTTCACTTGTTCACAATAAACACCTGTTCATAAAAGTTTCAACCTGCCTTGATGCTGTCAGAGAGTTTGAAGGATGGGCTGGGCTGGCTGCAAAGGGGTGATGAAGGGAAGGGGGATAATAACAATAATCGCTTCTTGCCACATTCCGGCGCCTGTTTGGTGAGGCCATTATGGGAATTGAACCTGCACTGCTGGCCTTATTCTGCATTACAAGCCAGCTATTTAGCCCACTGTCCTAAACCAGCCCCATAGGCGGCTATGGAGGTGGATAGGTGGCTGTTGGAGGTGAGCACGAGCCAGGGCCCTCAGGTCAACCAACGTGCACAGCCTGGTACCCAGCCCCACCCAATTCATTGGAACTGTGTGATGAAATGGCCAGCTCGCAAGCAGGGATTACACAGGTGGACGGTGGAACATGCTACTGTGGGCAGGAGTCAGACATTATCAAATCATGCGGAGCACCAGAGCTCATCGCAGAGCAGGTTGTCATCATCCTCCATCCCATGGACCTGCTGTTACTGTCAAACTAGAAACTTACCCCATAATGAGACAGGTAGGAATCACAGAGGGGGTTGCAGGTCCAGTATGGGGGGTCAGGGGGGATTAGAGCATCCCGCACGTGCCGGTCCTGGCGTACACGTTGTGCAGCCTTCTGTGCCTGCCCAGGTCTCATGACCTGTCCATCATGACCCTCCCCTGCAGCCTCCTCAGCGGTCGAGGATTGGCGTTCATCCCCCTCCTCCAGCACGTCGCCGCTCTGCTATGTGATGTTGTGGAGGATGTAGCAGGCCACCACGATGTGGGGGACTCTCCTAGCGCTATACTGAAGGGCTCTCCCATCGCGGCCCACGCTCCTGAACTCCATATTCAGGATGCCGAAGCACTGCTCGATAACAGCCCTGGTCGTGGAATGGGCTTCTTTGTCAGGGGGTCTCAACGTTGGTCTGTAGCCTCTGGATAGTCGTCATCAGCCATGACTGTAGCGGATAACTCCTGTCGTCCAAGAGCCAACCCTCACCTGGGGGACTTCCTCTAATGTGTCGAGAACCATTTAGTGCACATTGCCCAGTTATTCTGCACAGACGTGCATGATGTGCATCTCGTGGTCACACCAGCTACATGTTCATGGAGCAGAACCACTTTCGGCGTGTGAAGACCATCCCCTCATGCGCCAGTGCTCATAGGGGGACATGCGTCCCATTAAGCACTCCCTGAACTTGGGGAATCCTGGCAATGGCAATGAATCCCACTGCCCGGGCATCCTGGTAGGCCCGATCCACGTTGAAGCCGAGCGGGTATACAGGACCTCCGTGAGAGAGCGGATGCACCTGTGCACTGAGGTCTGCGATTCCCAGACAGGTCCCTGCTCGACACCTGAATGGACCCATGATGAAAATGTTCAGTGCAACCGTCAACTTGATGGCCACCGGGAACGGTTGTCCTCCCCCATACCCCTGCAGTTCCAGGTGCGCCATAATCTGGTAGATACGTCTTTGACCACATGCCCGGTCCAGCAATCATAGAATAGAACCCGAGAATCTCTGTAGTGCAGAAGGAGGTCATTTGGCCCATCGAGTCTCCAGTGACCCTTGGAAAGAGTACCCTACCTAGGTCCATGCCCCAACCTATCCTGGTAACTCTGTAACCCCGCCTAATCTTTTGAACACTAAGGAGCAATTTAGCATGGCCAAACCACCTAACCTGAACTTGTTTGGACCATGGGTGGAAATCGGAGCACCCGGGGAAAACCCACGCAGACATGAGGAGAAAGTGAAAACTCCACACAGTCAACCTAGGCCGGAATTGAACCTGAGTCTCTGGCACAGTGAGGCAGCAATGCTGACCACTGTGCTACTGTGCCACCCCGGTCCTTGAATGTCAGGCGCTGCCGGGCCACACGAGGTTTCATGTGCCACCTCTTTCCCAGTTCCTCCTTGGCCTGTTGGGCGGCAGACTCTCCATCCTCTCTGGCTGCCAGCGCTCTGCTGGGGCAGGCTCCACTGCTGCAGGGTCCTCCCCAAGCAGCTCCAGCTTGTACAGCCTCAGCGCATCCCCCAGGGCTACGGCGACCAGAATAATGCAACCATTCTGAAATCTAATATCTGCAGGGGATGAAAGGCACACATGTTAACATGGCGTGTACCCCCCGTGCCCAACCAGGACCAACAGGCTACATGGTGGCCCCAGCCTGCACTGCCACCCTTCCCCCCCTTCCCCCTGTCCATTCTCCCTTCTCCCCCATCCCCACACCCACCTCGAGCCATTTCCCCCTGGCACTCTGCCCTCCACGCTGCACCTCTGGCTCCGTTAATGATAGGCCAACGGCGTTTACTTTATGTGCAGCGTAGAATGCATTCACATTGCTGTTGAGGGACCGGAGCATGGCATTCCGTTGGGCACTTGGCGCCAGCCTTGACTTTCAGCTGACTCCCGATTATCCGCCCGAACGTGTTTCCCAATTCTGCCGTTGGCCGACGGAGAATTCCGCCCCTTACCTTTGGCAAAAATTAACACCCTTGTCCTACTATTTTGTGAAACAGGGTGAAATGCTGTCTCTGTCAATGAATACAATATTATAATAATGGTGAGTAATAGCAGCATGACAGAATATTTTGGCATAAAAGCTAATGAGGTCAGAATATGAGCAGTTTTTGGACTGTTTGGAAAATGATATGCTAATTATATCTACGGGTCACAGTATTAGGCTTTCATTTGTACTTAAAAATGATGAGCATAAATGAGCTGTGCTTTTCAGCAGCTGCAGTTACATATTAAGTAAGCCATTTTTCTACTTGCCTACCTGATTTAGAAACTGAGAAAGATGTCTTGTAATCTCCTATTATAGCACCCTCTGCCTGGCTCCTCATTATTCAGAATATGTTCAATTATTTGTAATTAAGGTAATGAAAAGGACAGTGGCAGTAATGAAGGTAATTGGAGGCAGCCTACTGAGAGAAATCTAAACTGTTTTCGATTCATCAGGACACATCACAAATGATAAGCATTTATTAAATGGTAAAAACCTGAAAATTAAAGACAGCCCCTGTACAGTTGTAATAAGGTCTGGAAATGTTAGCACTATTTCAGGGAATGGCAGTTTTAATTACTGTTTGTCTCCTGAACTGCTATATTTGAGACAAATGGTAACTGAGGGATAGCAATCCTCTTGAGCAAAACAAGAATTTGGAGCCAATTTGCATAAAGTAATCACCACTCTCAGCTTCCTCAGGCATGAGTTTTCTAACAAACTAATGGTGTGTACTAAAAATATATATAGTTCTTATTCAGATATATTTAACAAGGTTCTTCGGATCGCCAGCCTATCAATTGACAAAAAAATACATATTTTAAAAGATCAGCTGGTATTATTGAGATTCACAAAATTATAATAAAAGATTAAATCTGTTCCACTCACAAGAGAGATGGGGCCAATTGCACCTCCACTGTTTGGGTGGTAACCTAGTCGTATAAATTCCCATGTCCAGGTTTATAATCTAAACTCCCATTGTAAACTTTTCTAAACTGTAACTTTACCCTCCTGTCAATCCCCAATCCCATCATTCCTCCTTTGCATTTCCTCTAAAGTTCCCCACCTCTCAGGCGCGATTCTCCGCTCCCGGGAAAAATCGGGAGGGCCGTCGTGAACTCGGCCAAGTTTCACGACGGCCTTGGAGGCCGCTCCTCGCCCCCTATTCTCCCCTCCCGGCGGGGCTAGGAGCGGCGCTCCATAACTCTCGGCCGCCGGGCGGCGCACCGAGAGTGACGCGACGGCGGCGCCTATGTGACGTCAGCCGCGCATGCGCAGGTTGGCCGGCTCCAACCCGCGCATGCGCGGCTGACATCACAACGGCTGACAGCTCGAACCCGCGCATGCGTGGTGGCCGTCTTTCCCCTCAGCCGGCCCGCAAGACGTGGTGGCTTGATCTTGCGGGGCGGCGGAGGGGAAATAGTGCGTCCGATTGAGACGCTGGCCCGACGATCGGTTCCTGTCCTTTTCCTTGTCAATTTCGCACACTCCCCTATGCCTCCTATAAGACTATAAGACATAGAAGCAGAATTAGGCCACTAGGCCCATCAAGTCTGCTCCACCATTCAATCATGGCTGATACTTTTCTCATCCACATTCTCCTGCCTTCTCCCCATAACTCCTGATCCCTTTATTAATCAAGAACCTATCTACCTCTGTCTTAAAGACACTCAATGATTTGGCCTCCACAGATTCACCACCCTCTGGCTGAAGAAATTCCTCCTCCTCTCTGTTTTAAAGGACTGTCCCTTTAGCCTGAGATTGTGTCATCTGCTTCTAGTTTTTCCTACAAGTGGAAACATCCTCTCCACGTCCACTCTATCCAGACCACAAAGTATCCTGTAAGTTTCAATAAGATCCCCCCTCATCCTTCTAAACTCCAACAAGTACAGACCCATAGTCCTCAATCATTCCTCATATGACAAGCTCTTCATTCCAGGGATCATTCTTGTGAACCTCCTCTGGACTCTTTCCAAGGTCAGCACATCTTTCCTTAGATACGGGCCAACTTTGCAGTCCTCTGGGATCCTTTCTGCATCCAGTGATTCCTGAAAGATCACCATCAATGCCTCCACAATCTCCTCAGCTATCTCTTTTAGAACCATGGGGTGTAGTTCATCCGGTCCAGGTGACTTATCCATCGTGAAGACTGTTGCAAAGTAACTTTCAAGTTTGTTTGCCATTTCTTTCTTTCCTATTATTAATTCTGCAGCCAGTGGTCTAATGTTTATTTTTGCCTCTCTCTTACCTTATATATTGAAAAAAACCTCTCACTTCTCCTTTGCAAATTTGATGCCCCTATCCTGTAACCAACCTTCTGTTCCCTTGTCCTCCTGCCCTCTGCTCTTCACTGTGTTCACCTTCCCTTTCCTTAATCTCACTGACTCTACTCCTCCTCTTTGCTCTACTTCCTTTCTTTCATATCCTTCCCTTTCCTGCCAGCGCTCTTCTTTACCCTTCCTTCAAGCCTGAAATAAGTTCTCCTCTTCCCCATCCTCGCTCTCCCACCTTCTCTCCTCCCCATTCTCCATCTCCATTCTTCTCTCCCCTTCCTCAATCCTACCTTTATTTTCGTGCTCAGTGGGAGAGAATCTTACAGATGACAGTGAGTAAGGTGGTAAGGGCAGATAGACAGAACAGGCCAGCTCTCAAGCAGTTTCACCAGCATGGTGAAGAGTGATGGGTCTCAGAGCATTCCTAGGCAAAAATATAATGACGCCTACATCAAGAACGGGCGGTACAAGTGTCTCAGGCAGTATTGCAGCCATGTTCAAGGAGGCAAGGAATTAATGATAGCAGAGAGTGAAAGCACGGGGAGTGGAACAACTCGAAGGCCAGAGAAACCTATCAATTATTTAACATTTTTAAAAAACCGAGTGACACAGTAAGATATTACGAATTATGTTTGACTAAAGTCTCAACTGAGACATAAAAAATTGAAAAGGTTAAACACATTAATTGCCTTCTGCAAGTTCAACCAAAAATCCCCAGTTAGCAGCTAAGCTGGCGAAAGCAGCTACAAGTGTGGCTGAACAACCATGGTGGTTGTCACTTCCCATTATGCAATCAGTATGACATGTTTATATAAGCATTTCCCATTATAAATGTGGATGTCGGCATTTATAATTGGAAACGCTGGCACAAAATGTGTGACAAAAATGTGAAAACAGGAAATCAAATGATGCAGTCAGGAAATGTGAGCAGATGTAAGAGCTTTAATATGTAATAGATGGATTGCAATGCGTGAAACATAGCAACATAAAGGAAAAATTCAGGAACATGCATTATGCTGAGCAGTCCTGATGAAATGCAGCTTTTTCGTAAAATTGTCAAGCTAAAAATATATGATATATAACAGTTCTTATAACCGTAAGTTGTTCAATAATTAAATAAATGCACTTCTGTTCATTTAAATGAGAAGGATATTAGCAGGATGCCATTATCCAGTGTGTGTATGTTCTTTGCAACGTAACATTTGAAATATTCAGCTGAAATGCATCATGCCAGTCAATTTAACCTAACTCATTAACAGTGCCTAATCCAAAATTCAGATTACATGCGCACCTCTTTATAACGTTTAACCAGTGCATCTTTCAGGCAGAAAATCTGAAAAGAATATAATGTCACATGTCTCTGAGGACCCCCAGTGGAGGATTCTGGAAAAACACTATATAATTGCCCAAGTTTAACTCAAAAATTACTTCCACTCAAATTTTCTAATGTTCTAACATTATTTATTTTTGATAATAAGCAATAACAAGTTTTCTTTTAAAATTAGAAGCAGATTTAATAATAACCTTCAAAGAGAATTAAATAACATTTGAAGATAAACATTTGCAGGGCCATGGGCAATGCAAAGAGGAATGGGTTTATTTAGATAGCTCTTTCAAAGTGCCCGCATGGAGTCAATGGACCAAATGGCTCCCATCCCTACTCTACCACTGTATTTTCTTTCTCCGTTCTTCATTTTCATTCTTCTTCCCCCCTTCCTCAATCCTATCTTGTGTGAGTGCTCAGTGGGGGAGAATCTTACAGACAATACTGGGCGCGATTTGATGGAAATTAAACAGTCTCACGCCGAGTGCCCCACCGATGTCACACTTAGTCCCATTTCCTGCACTAACAAGCTCCGCTCACCAATGCAGAAAGAGACCAGGCATCTGATCTCTGGAACCCCCACTATGTGGCCTCCGGACCCCTCAACTCACCAATAAGGGGATCATCAAGTCGCCTGCACCTCATCTCATAAGAGTAGGGCACTCCTGGGCCAGATTCATGGCATAGGAATGTGCCACCTAGTCAATTAGTCCTGCCACCTGACACCCTGGCAGTGCCATGGTGGCACCATCAGGGTGCCCAGGTGGTACTGTCAGAGTGTTAGGCTTGCAGTGCCACAGGAGACGGGTGACATTGGTGGTACCAGGGTATCACCCTCCCCAGAGCCCAACCACCCAGAGGTCCCAATCATCTGGGAGACCCCTCCAGCCCCCCCCCCCCCCCCCTCCCCCCGACCGGAACACCTGGTCCACGTTTGTGGAAACCAGTGCTAAACAGCATCCAACTGGGGTCTCCAAGGTGAGGCAGCTAGGTGCCGCGTGCCGGGTTGATCCGACGTAGACATATTCAAGTGATACTAACTGCTCACTTGAATATACAAATCTGGGTCCTGACCTCAATTGGCAGGATCCAGATCGCGACGCTTTGCGAGATCTAGTTAGATCTTGCAAGGCTTGACAAACCAGTAAATCTTCCGAGAAACCTCTTGTGAGATTAACTGGCCTTGTCGTGTCCTGGGTTGGGCACGGTGAGGCCAATAGATCGCGTCCACTGAGTATGGTCAGCTCTCAAGCCGTTTCACCAGCATGATGGAGAGTGGTAGGTCTCAGGGCATCCAGTAGCATAAATTCAATGACGCTATATCAAGAAAGAGCAGAACTAGTGCCTCGGGCAGTATGGCAGCCATGTTCATGGATGCAAGGAATCAAAGACAGCGGAGTGAAAGCACGGGTGCTGAACAAACCAAAAGCAAATGAAACCTGACAGTTGTTTCATGTTTTAATGAATAACTTTAATGAATTTAAAATGTTAAGATATATATGAGTCACAATGCAGCATGTGAGTAAGAGACTGCAACTTCAGGGTTTCCATCCTAATCTGTGTATGCCTAGACATGCTGAAGTTGTGGCCAATTTCAGAAGGGTAATGGCATCAACCACTGACAGTTCACTGTAAACTCTAAAACACCCCCACTCTCAAGTCTCACATCTGTACTGCACATGTGGTCTTCCCAGGGAACATGCTTCACCACTATTAAGCCCAGGCTATTAAGCTAATTAACATCATTCATTACTCTATACCTAATTTCCGCCATCGCTTATTGGCTGTGATGCTGAGTAACAGGGATATTCCAATGGTTGAATGGTCTTTACTCATTCCCATTTCTAATCCTGATGCTTTTGCATAAACTCACCAGTTTCTAAAGAAAAAGAACATTTCAAAAATTCCAAGAACATTCGGCCAAATTGTCAATCACTACATCCTATGTAACAAACCTCGTCAATTACAAGCACAGAATTAAGTAATAAGCTTCATTTGTATGCAATCAAAGGAATATTATGAACTGGAACAAGCCGACTTGCAATGGATGCCCAGAGATAATAATTGGGAGAGGAAGCTGACACTAGTGCCCTATAATTGGCAGAGTTTAAGAGTCTGAATGCCAGTCCTAGTTGGCATTCGGGCTCAATTCTCCTTAATGAGTCGTTGGATCATTATCACTGGCATTCAGCTGGTTGCTAGATGGAATACTTTACAGTGGACAAGCAGTTTCATCTTCAGGGAGAGGAAAAAGCTGGCAGGCCTATCCCACTCCTCCTGTCAGCTGGTCCCAGAGCAGCAGTGACAGAAGGCACGGAGCAATCCCAGAATCTGCCAGCCTGCAGCTGTTAGAACTCTAATGGAAGGAAAATAATGGATTTTTAAAGAAAGTAGCAGATTTTCTAAATCATAAGCACAAAGCTCGTTAAAACATACTTTGTAAAAGAATTGCATTGTTGTTTATTTCCCCAGGACAATAATCAAATAGCCATTTACGAAAACAAAAATATGTTCATATTAATATATAATTTACAAGTGAACTGCTTTGAAGTAACAGGTCATCAAACTTAAAACAAAAACAGTAAGTAGTCACAAAGTGCCTTCCCGGTGATACTCTGGTCATCTAGCACTCATAGTAGGTCATTTTTCTGGGGTTTACAACTGTGACTGAGCAAAATGCATAGTCAAATTGGTCGTCATGAAACAAAAGGCTGAACACCAACAATGTGGACTTGTAGAAAAAAATTATTTCCTGAAACACTTCAAACTGGTGCCCTCCCTGCATCTGTCACCAGAGACAGTTGGCTCTTAACACACATTCTGTCTGAACCAATCAAATCAGAAGCTTCATGTCAGCAGGTGTCATTTTATTCCTGTGAAATTCATCAACTCAACAACCCATGAAACATTAGCCGACAGGAAAATTCATTAAAGTAGGTTAGGATCTGGGCCGTGTGCATGGCTGACTTCCGAGAAGTGGCAGGAACATGATGGGGGGGGGGGGGGGGGGGGAGGAAGTGTCTCAGATGCACAGAGCAAATAAACAGAACTCCCAACTATTGCCTGTTCAGACTGATCACAGTCAAGTTCAGCACAATGGAGAACAAGGAAAGTAACCTTTTGCTGAAATGACTACTGCTTGTAGAATTATTTGAGATAAACAAGAATATCGCAGGATATTAGATAAACTCAAATTACACCATGGCATTTGCTACAAGAAGCTCTTACGAATTATGTGCTGTATTTGAGCTTATTTCTCTCAATGGTTGATTATTTCTACTTGTCTGCCAATAAAGTAAAAAATCAATAATATTACTGTCACACAATGGCTGCTTTGTCAATGAGTAATGTGATATCAGAAGATTTTTTGGCATTTGTTGATGAATGCTGAGTTAATAGTTTCACAGTTGCTCAGCTGCTCTTCTCGAACTTTGGCTTGAACCATAGGTCAGCAATTCCCCAGGTAAGATGTTTTTTCTATGCTGAGTTAACTGATCTAAGCTGAAATAGAGGCAGGGCCCCTGTAACTAAAGGCAACAATTTGCATTTATATAAATTCTTTAAAAAAGGAAGATTTACATTTATATACTGCCTTTTCACTGCCTCAGGACATCCCAAAGCACATCCACTCGATAGAGTGCTATTCCAAGTATGGTCAATGTTATTATGTAGGATACACAGCAGCCAATTTGCATACAGCAAGTTTCCTCAAGCAGCAGCCCCAGTGCTACAGAGATATTGTGCTTAAATCTCTGGTGTAACACTTGAACTCACAACCTTCTGACTCAGAGATAAGCTTGCTGCCATTTGAGCCATGGTTGGCAGATGGTACAATAGTAAGAGGGTAAAATGTCCCAACTGATCTCTCAGCCTCTGAGCTAGGGAGGAAAACAGAACTGTTCAGAACCCCCACTCTTTATAACAACACAGTGAGTGACCTGTTGAAGATGCAGGTGTGTAGACATTGAATGAAGTCAGCTTTTAGTAGCAACCACCGGTACATATCCTGTCACAAAAAAATAGATTGCAAGTACAGCGAATGATTAGGAAGCAAAATGGAATGTTGACATCCATTGCAAAGGCAATGGAATATAGAAGTAGGGAAGTTTTACTGCAGCTGTACAGGGCTTGCTGAGAGGGTACCACCCAGCCCTAACCTGACCAGCTGGGGGTTTCCAATGGCCTCTGAGGTCCCCCTAGGTGCCGTTACACCTGGCACACATTTGCATGAACCAGTACAATACAGCACCCTGGCGAGGTCTCGCGGGTGCGGCCGGTGAGTCCTGGGCACCAGGTGAATTCGGCATCCGGGTATCACTTGCCCCATAGCCTTGTATACCTTGGCATCACAAATGCACATCTAAATACTTCTTAAATGTTTTGAGGATCTCTGCCAACCCCACCCTTTCAGGCAGTAAGGTCCAGACTCCCACCATCCTCTGGGTGAAAATATTTTTCCTCCCAACCCCTCTAAGCGTGCCTTAAACCCATGCCCCTCCACCAAGAGGAAAAGTGTCTTCTTAAATACTTTATCTCTGCCCCTCATAATTTTATACATCTCAATCATGCCCCCCCCCCTCCCCCTCAGTCTCCCCTACTCCATGGAAACTCACTTCATAGCTAACACTCTTCAGCCCAGACAAAATCCCGTTAAATCTCCTCTGCAACCTTCCCAGTGCTACCACATCCCTCCTACAAAGTGGATTCCAGAACTGTACTCAGTAATCTAGCTGTGGCTGAACCAATGTTTTTTATAGTTCCAGTATAACCTCCCTGCTCTTAAATTCTATGCCTCGGCTAATAAAGGCAAGTATACCATATGCCTTCTGAAACACTTTATCTACCTGCCCTGCTTGCTTAAGGGACCAGTGTACATGCACACCAAGATCCCTCTGAACCTCAGAAGCTTTCCAGGGTCCTGCTTTTCAAAACATATTCCCTTGCCTTGTTGCCCGGCCCAGGATCATCACCTCACACCTATCCGAGTTGAATTCTATTTGCCACTAATCAGTCCATCTGACCAGTCTTCCTGTAATCTAAAGCTATCCCCCTCACTATTTATCACCCAAGCAACTTTCTTATCGTAGAACCATAGACTCATAGAATTTACAGTGTAGAAGGAAGTAATTAGGCCCATTGAGTCTGCACCGGCCCTTGGAAAAAGCACCCTACCTAAGCTCATGTCTCCACGCTATCCCCGTAGCTCAGTAACACCATCTAACCTTTTGGACACTAAGGGCAATTTAGCATGGCCATTCACCTAACCTGCACATCTTTGGACTGTGGGAGGAAACCGGAGGAAACCCACGCAGGCACGGGGAGAAAGTGCAAACTCCACACAGGCAGTCAACTGAGGCCGGAATTGAACCCATCTGTAAACTTACTGATCAACTCTCCTACATTCAAGTCTAAATCATTTATATAAACCACAAACAGCAAGGGCCCCAATATAGATTTCTGCGGGACCATACTGGACACAGGCTTCCAGTTAGAGAAACACCTCTCGGCCATCACCCTCTGCTTCCCGCCCAGGTGGTCAAAAGCCTAGGGCCCTGCCAACGAAATGACATGGAACGCTCAGTCACTTCCAGCTCCTCACGCCGAACATCGAGAATACGGTGTTGTAGGACCAGTGATTGGTGGGCCCTACCGTCCCTGGCCTCACAGACAGGATACATTGTGCTCCATCAAATCTGATGCACCTAATCGCCAAATCAAGATTATATAAGATTATGTAAGCATGCCAGCCAATTCTCAAACTCAATTGTGAATTCATCTCCAGTCTCTCACCAGTAACTGGGCCACCTCCCTCTGCCAAACCTGTCACGCTGCCCGACACACCATCGAGTAGGATTTTGATGATATGAAGGTGGCCCCTAACCAGAGATAGCGCTCTTTCACGTGCAAGAACCATATCATGTGTCTCCACCGCTCTTCTAAAGGTACGCTGTAATGTTGCTCATTTTACTGGAGTGTATTAACACGCCTCCGTTTAAAGGCCGTGTGCTTAACACTACTATGGCTCTGTGTATGTAATTATGCTCAGGAGTCGCCAGGTGTCGTATTTAGACACCTCACAAGTATATCAAGGTCAGGTTCAAAGTAATAAATCTGTACACCAATTAGTAAGTCCAAACGATTGATATTTATTATGACAAATATAATAAATACACATGCATACGCTAAAGAGACTAACTTACTTCTAATACTAAACAACTAAAATACTTATCTAGACAGGAACAGGCAAGGTCAGGGAGCAAGGCCTTCGTCCCATTCTTGGTCTGCAACTCTCAGGTACTTAAAGTTGTCAGGATCTAGCAAGGTCTGGACCACGTAGCGATCGTTGTATTGGCACTTACAGTTCGATGGCTGATGGCTCAATGGCTGGTGATGGAACTGGAGTCAGGATGCGATGTATCAGCAAAGCGGAGCCGGAGCAAAAGTAGCAGTCAGAGCCGGAGCCAAAGCAGACCGAACCATGTGCGGGGTCTACTTTTATAGTTCCTAGAAGTCCGTGCCCCTTCAGGGCGGGCCTTTTACCTGCCATGTATCGATTGGGCCTTTCCCAATCGATATCTTCTAAACCCCCCAATCTGAGGGTCGTCCCTCGATGGGTGGGCTGTCCCTATGGTTCTTTGTGTTGGATACTGTGGTGCCGTTTTGTCTGGGCGTCTTCTCAAAAGTATCCATTCATACTTAAATGTTTCTATTGTGTGGGGTCTGGATCTGGATTGCCTCATTACTATGTAGATCTTGTTGCCATTTACACCTTTGGCTGAAACTCTGCACCTGGCCACAAACTGGTTTCTGTACGTGCAGAATGCTAATTAGTCTTCTGCAAACTGCTTGTCCTTGCTAAGACTGTTTTTCCCTGCAGCCTTAGCAGTTCTCCATTTTGTAGCCCAGTGTCCATCTTAGGTGGCTACATTCCCTCCTTGTGATCCTCACAAGAAATTGTGAAGGATCACCTATGCATGTTTCTTCGAGTGCCTTTGGGTGCCCTCTTTGGGTTCCCTGACCTTAGCAAGTTCCTGGGCGTCTACGCTGTCTTTAACTATGGCAAAAAAAATTCTTATCTGACATTTCTACTTGGCGCTATGTCAAAGGGGACATGCATTACCAATAACCGGGAACCTCTACCTATCACAAGTACTATCCTTATCTTACTTTAAACATTTTATTACAGTCTAAAAACCTTATCCATTCACACCACATTACATATCACTTTCTGACTCGGCAGTCGAGTTCAGAACAATATAATACATTGGTATCCTTTATTAACATAGTGCTTTATTAATTTCCTAGGCATCAAGGGGTTGGGGGGATTGGTGAAAACCGAAAATAGGGGATTGAACTACGTAGATGGTTGAGGGGCAGGAACGGGAGGCTCTCCTTTTCCACTTCCTCAACCTGAGGGTCTGTACAATAATGCAGAGAATTGCAATCACCAACAGTGATTCAATCACGTACGACATTGAATACCATGTCATAAATTTTGTGCACCAGGTCTGAACTTCGCTGATCAGAGCTGAGCACGGGGAAGTTGGTGTGAGGGAAACATTGACGGCGGGGGTTGTGGGAGAAACGTGGCTTGCTTCCACATATACAAATACAACATTTAACAGTAATAGGTAGGCTTCCATCATGGTCTTCTCTTCGTTCTCTTTGTCCTCTGTATGGCCGATCCTTGCCGTGAACCCTCTTTCGACTCTTCGAAAGCTATGGGATCAAGCACAGTATCTGTCAATACACAGTTTAATATCCGTACTTGCTAGTGTATCTGTCCTCTCATTCCAATTGACCCATTAAATGACTGGCCAAGTCACACCCTGTGACTCCCCTCATTTTTTTTTCAAAAGCGAATTTAGGAGCAGAATACACATAACAACGTTCCTCCTGCGAGCCGTCTCGCAGGCTTTGCCAATTTACCATCCGAATGTTCCTGGATGTAAATAGCATGTGGGATGGCGGCCTAAGGGCTACCTAACGAAAAATGAAAGCAAATTTGGAAACAAAAAGGTCGAATGGGTTGCGTATGGGCCGCTACTGGTAAGATTTGGATGGGATCCCCAGGTAAGGCGTGCTGTGCCGTACCCGAGCTTGGCTGACCAAAGTGGGTTCTCAGACAGGGCGGGTCCTCAGTGCCGTTTCTCCACTGCCTGAGTAACCTGGAATGAACGGGCAAGAATGTGTTAACCGTGGGTTTGCAGCCTCTATTCACCTGAATAGAGGGGCACCTGAAAAACAAGGGAGGAGCCAAGATGCTCCTTGTGAAAAGTTGAGCTGAGCTCCAGACATTTTTGCCGATCATGTGAGGTGGTCACAATCTTTTCAGCTGAAAAGATCTGCAATCAAACCCTTAACATATCAACAAGCAAACAAACATAAACTGACAAACAAAACATACGTGCAGGTTCCATCAGAAAGGATATCGCTTCCCTCAAGCGGTTCCTATTTTACATCATCTGGACACCTCACTTTTCCTCTGCCTCTGTGAACAGGGTCACAAAGGGGTTGCCGTATCGGGAGTCAGACACCGCGTCGTCCTGCTCTCCCGGATCCCACACCCTTGTGTGGATCAGGCATGCAATTTTGGAATTATGTGACCGGGGGTCACTTTCATCGTTACAGACAAGTCTGTATGAATTGTCCCTGTGCCATAGTGTGGGGTCTAAACTTGAATGGGCATTGTCGGGGTAGTCGGGGTCGGGTGGTGGGTCTGGATATTTAATATAGGTGACTTCCATGGGGTCACTGGAGTCGGGGTCGTAGTCGCTACAGTGGGGGCTGTAGGGTTGAGTGCTGTGGCTGTCCTCAAAGTCAGTGTCAGTATCGCTGTCTCTGCTGTGGCAGCTTGTGGGCGTTTCGGGGCGTGGTCTGTTGTGGTCAGTGGGTGGAGTCGTGGGCGAGTCCGATGATGAACTGGTCTGTGAGGGGGATGGTGGAAACGTGTCTCTAGTGGGCGGGGAGAGGTGTTCTGCTGCGTCTAGCAGGACATGGTGTGCGTGGTTAGACTGTGTTCCATATGCCTTCAGTTGGTTAATATGGAACCACGCAGTCTTTCCATTGGGGTATTTTATCCTGTAAACTGAGGGGCTAATTTTGTCCGAAATTGAATATGGGCCTGAAAATTTTGGTGCCAAAAAACTGCTGGGGTTATACACAGATAGCATTACCTGTTGCCCAACCTGGAATTCTGTGGGGTGTACGTTCTTATTAAAGCAGGCTGTGCTTTGTCTGCGGCGTTTTCCAATTGAACTGCGGCTGCGATCTGTGCAGACCTCACAGTCTCAACTAGGTCTTTAACAGCTTTCTCGTGCGTGAGTGCCGTCACTTCGGGGCTAGTCATGTCCAGTCCTAAAAGGAATTCTGTACCTTTCATAGGGCGTCCGGTCATGAGTGTGTGTGGGGTGAATCCTGTTGATGTTGAAACCGTGTTTCGGATAAACATTAGTGCAAATGGGAGTACTGAATCCCATGTAGAATTGTTCTCTTGAACCATTTTTCTAAGGGTCGATTTTAGGGTCCGATTCATGCGCTCTACAATCCCGCTGGACTGTGGGTGATACGCAATGTGAAAATTTTGTTTAATGCCGAATATGGTCAGGACGTTCTTCATGACACGTCCTGTGAAGTGAGATCCCTGGTCCGAGTCTATACTTCTAGGTAAACCCCATCTCGTGACGATGTGGTGGGTCAGGATCTTTGCAGCTGTCTTAACTGTATTCGTTCGTGAGGGGAATGCCTCTACCCATTTGGTAAAGGTATCAATTACAACCAGCACGTATTTATAGCCATTCCTACAAGGGGGCAATGGTCCTATAAAGTCGATCTGGAGGTTTGTCCAGGGGCCATTAACTGGTCGAGTATGCCGAAGCTGTGCCTTCTTGGAATACCTCTCCGGGTTATTCTGGGCGCAAATAAGGCAATTCTCAATGTAATGGGTTACATCGGTCCTTAGGTTAGGCCACCAACAGAGTTGCCTGAGGTGCCGCGTGGTCAGGTCGATCCCTTGATGTCCATGACTGTCATGGAACAAGGCAATCATTTGGTTTCTGTCCTGCTGCGGGACTACATAAAGCTGGTCCTTGATGATCACACCCTCATGTGTGGTCAGAGCGTGTTGGAACTTATCATACTGGGGCACAAAATTAACTTTAAAAATCTCCCTGAGATCTTCATCTTGCTTCTGTGCCTCTGCTAAATCCTTAATGTCTGTCAGTGAGACCTGAACTGCGCTCACAGGGGCGCTAGCTAGTGCGCTAGCTGGGGGTGTCCAAAAGTGTCCTCGCCTGGAACCTGCTTTTGCCAATGCGTCGGCTTTTACATTTCCAGGGGGGGATGACCTATGGTGGCTTCTAACTTTTATAATGCCAAAGGTCCTATCCTTCGCTTTGTCTAGGATGTGGCGGAGTAAAGGGGCTGATGGAAGGGGTTTCCCGTCTGCGGAGACAAAACCTCGTGTCCTCCACAGGGGTAGAAAATCTGTTAAGCTGTTGCAGACATATAGACTGTCCGAGTATATGTCTGCCGGGCTGGGGAAAGAATCGGGGTGGTCCACTATATAAGCTATGGCCGCGAGCTCTGCTTCCTGCGCGCCTAAGTGACCTGGCAATTTTAGTGCTATTTCTTCGAGTGCGCGACCCTGCGCATCCTCGACATAGATGCCGCATCCAGTGATACGCTCACCATCTAAAACCGTGGATGAACCGTCCACGTATATCTTCAGTGGGCCACACGTGTCTGTGTGTTGGGGGCTTTGTCTTGGGTTCCCTATCTTCCTGGGGGGGTGTCTTCGCTATGAAGGGTCCTGTGTTGTGTAGGGGTGCTACAATTTCACATTCATGGGGCTGTCCTGGATATTGGAGGTTGTCAGCTAAAAATGTGTGTGCCGGGTCCGTTTTACCGTAATATCGCGTCCTTGTAAAAGTAGTGTCCACCTAGCTGCCCTAATCTGGCTAACTGAACCGTCCTTCAGTCGACCGTCTAGGAGTAACTGTGTGGGGGTGTGCTCGGTCAAAATGGTAATGGGGTTGAGTCTGGTAATGTAGGAGAAGTATTGAACTGCCCAGAAAACTGCTAGGAGGTGCCTCTCGCAGGCTGAGAATCCTTGTTCTACTGGGTCTAAAAGTCAAGAGGCATAAGCCACTGGTCTTAGCTGCTCGTGCCGTTCCTGAAGTAACACGGCCGAGAGGGTCAGATCTGTGCTCGCTACCTCTATTGCATAGGGGGAGAGTTGGTCTGGGACTTGTAGCGCGGGTGCTGCGCTAAGGGCTCTCTTTAAATCTTCCACAGCCTCTGTATTCTGCGGAAGCCATTCCCAAGGGGCTCCTTTCTTAAGGAGGTATGAGAGTGGGGCTGCCTTTGTCGCGAATCCATCGATATGGTTCCGACAGTACCCAACCAGTCCTAAGAATCACCGGAGGGCTGAAACATTCTGGGGAAGGGGCAATTTGATAATCGAATCAATCCTTTTGAATTCGATCTCGCGTTTGCCGTGCGTGATGACTGTACCCAAATACATCACTTTGTGTTCCAAAATCTGGGCCTTTCTTGGGTTAACTTTACAGCCAATTGAGGTTAAAAGTTCCAGGAGCTCGGCCAGAAGCGTAATGTGCTCTGCCTTTGTGTCTGTCTGCAGTAGTAGGTCGTCCACATACTGTACCAGACATTCGGGGCGGGAAAATTTTTCTAAACCATTCGCCAGCTGTCGGTGGAAAATGGAGGGGGAATTGTGGAATCCTTGTGGGAGGCATGTCCACGTATACTGCTGTGTTTTGAATGTGAAGGCAAATTTGTACTGGCACGCCTTTGCCAATGGGATTGACCAGAAGCCATTGCTAATGTCCAATACCGTGAAGAATTTGGCGTTGAGTCCCTGCTTGAGCATGGTCTCGGGACTTGTTGCTACCGTGGGGGCTACTGCTGGGGTTACTTTGTTGAGCTCCCGATAATGAATGGTCAGACGCCATGATCCATCGGGCTTTCTCACTGGCCAAATAGGGGCATTATTGGTCGAGGCTACTGTTCTAAGTACCCCTTGCTCCAATAAGCTACCTATTACTTTCTCTATTTCTCCCTCTGCTTCTAGGGGATATCTGTATTGTTTCTGTGGTCGGGGGTCAGGTCCGGTAACGTGAACTTGTCCAGTCATTCTGCCGCAGTCGTACCGGTGACTGGCAAATGAAATGAAATGAAATGAAAATCGCTTATTGTCACGAGTAGGCTTCAATGAAGTTACTGTGAAAAGCCCCTAGTTGCCACATTCCGGCGCCTATCCGGGGAGGCTGGTACGGGAATCGAACCGTGCTACTGGCCTGCTTGGTCTGCTTTAATAGCCAGCGATTTAGCCTTGTGAGCTAAACCAGCCCCTGTCAGGTCGAAAGAATAGTCGCCTACTGCGCTTATCCGATTTGCGTACTCTCCTACTGTGAGAGTAGCGGGTGCTCTGTCTGACCTTGCCATTCGCCAGACACACTGGTTAACTGGGTCGAAGGACAGGCTATGGGCATTCATAAAATCTATACCCAATGTTCTGCTGAACGGGGAAGATTTACTAAAACGACTGGGTGTCTGGTGGAAATGTTCCCTAGCTGGATTGCTACGGGTGCTGTAATGTGTCCCTGTTGCGAGTGTCCTATGAAACCGCTAAGTGTGATGGTGGAGGTGGACGGCCACGTGTCTGCCTGTGCCGTGGTGGTGGAATTAATTGTGGTGCGGGACCCTCCTGTGTCCCAAAGTAACTCTATGGGCTTCCCTCTAACCTTAGCTGTGACTACCGGTCTTCCGGATTGATCCCAAAGAGTGTCACAGACCCAAGTGGGGGAGCCCGAACACCGTCAGTCCGTTCCGTCCACATTGGTCTGTCCTGACTGTACCCCTATACTATGGATCGGCTTTGCTTTATTTCTATTCAGAGTGCCTGTCTGCTGGCCTCTCTGTGATCTTTGGGGTGCATTGCATTCCTCAGCCCAATGTCCTAATTGGCCACAGTTGTAGCATTCGAGCGACTTCTGTGGAGGGCTGTTCTTCCCTTCATTTACCCATGCGGGGTTTTGGTGTGCTCTCACTGCCTGAATGTCCGCTGCAGCCTGAGCTTCCTCTGGGGACTTTACTTTGCATTTGCCCTGAACTGATTGCTCCCAGGCGTGGGACAATCTTTTCAGGACCCATTTCTCATTGTGGGCTTCTTCTGAGGGGTCATAACTGTTGCAAGCACTCTGTCCTGCATCTGTGGCATGGGAAATTATGGTGCGCGTCCATTTAACCATGTTTTCACGGTTCAAATGCGCTCTATTTAAATCGCAGAAAACTGCGTTAAAATGGATCCACAGCCTTCCTGCAAATGCTGTGGGATGCTCTGTTTTCTTTTGTCGGCACTTGTTAAGTCCTTCAACTGGGTCACCTCGGTTATACCCTATGGCATCTAAAATGGAGGTGTGCATTTCCTCTAGGGTTCCTCCTCCAACGTTCTGTGGGTCGGGGAGGGCTGCTACTACGGACTGGTCTAAGCTCAGAACCGTGAGCTTAACCTGCTCTCTCTCGTCCAGGCCGTACATGGTTGCCTGCTGTTTCACTTTTGCGAAAAATTGGTGGGGGTCTGCGGTGGGGAGAAACCGAGTGATTTTCTCACACGCGTCCCTGAGTTGGGTTACAGTTAAGGGGGTAGTCCCTCTAAGTTCCATATTCTCCTTCTCAATGTCCCTGACATCCACTTTGCTCATCCTATTTCGTTCTTCTAATTCTGCCCGGAGCGTCTGAACGACCTCCTCAGTGCCTCGCAACTGTGCCAAACAGGACACGATTGCCATCGGCTTGCGTGATTTACTAAGGTTTTTCTTATGAATATGAGAGAGGTTCTCCCACCAAGTATGTCCTATACTTCCGGGACCTGTCTCCTCATTCATACAGAACTCTTTCCAAAGGGGCCATCCCTTTCCTTGCAGATACTTGCGGAGTTCCAGCTCCCACACGGGACACTGACCTACTCTGCTACTGCTGGTCGCTGCGACCACAAACCGTTCTGGGTTCATGAGGCGTTCCATTGCCTGCATGGCCATTTTATCTTTCTTGCTTAAATTTGGAACAGGGGGTGTTGAGGTTATGTTTTACAAGATGGGTAAGGCTTACGCTATGTTCCGCTCACAAAACTCCCGACAGTTCGTCGCAACAAAAGCTCTCAGGTTTTCCTTACAACCCTGTTAGTACGCATGCACAAAACACACTTCCGAATTATCTTTATTCGTTTGAACACCTTGATTACTTGTGATTTTTCCTTTTTCTTTACTCAGATTTCTAATTCAAATTTCTGGGTCCTCGACGGAGTGGGGGTGCCACTTGTAACTGCGTCCCATCAGGATGTCGCCACGAAATGTTGCTCGTTTTACTGGAGTGTATTAACACGCCTCCGTTTAAAGGCCGTGTGCTTAACACTACTATGGCTCTGTGTATGTAATTATGCTCAGGAGTCGCCAGGTGTCGTATTTAGACACCTCACAAGTATATCAAGGTCAGGTTCAAAGTAATAAATCCGTACACCGATTAGTAAGTCCAAACGATTGATATTTATTATGACAAATATAATAAATACACATGCATACGCTAAAGAGACTAACTTACTTCTAATACTAAACAACTAAAATACTTATCTAGACAGGAACAGGCAAGGTCAGGGAGCAAGGCCTTCGTCCCGTTCTTGGTCTGCAACTCTCAGGTACTTAAAGTTGTCAGGATCTAGCAAGGTCTGGACCACGTAGCGATCGTTGTATTGGCACTTACAGTTCGATGGCTGATGGCTCAATGGCTGGTGATGGAACTGGAGTCAGGATGCGATGTATCAGCAAAGCGGAGCCGGAGCAAAAGTAGCAGTCAGAGCCGGAGCCAAAGCAGACCGAACCATGTGCGGGGTCTACTTTTATAGTTCCTAGAAGTCCGTGCCCCTTCAGGGCGGGCCTTTTACCTGCCATGTATCGATTGGGCCTTTCCCAATCGATATCTTCTAAACCCCCCAATCTGAGGGTCGTCCTTCGATGGGTGGGCTGTCCCTATGGTTCTTTGTGTTGGATATTGTGGTGCCGTTCTGTCTGGGCGTCTTCTCAAAAGTATCCATTCATACTTAAATGTTTCTATTGTGCGGGGTCTGGATCTGGATCACCTCATTACTATGTAGATCTTGTTGCCATTTACACCTTTGGCTGAAACTCTGCACCTGGCCACAAACTGGTTTCTGTACGTGCAGAATGCTAATTAGTCTTCTGCAAACTGCTTGTCCTTGCTAAGACTGTTTTTCCCTGCAGCCTTAGCAGTTCTCCATTTTGTAGCCCAGTGTCCATCTTAGGTGGCTACAGTAATCCCTTAATATGAGTTTTAATGATCTACACTGCAGTGACAAACTTCTCCATCAAGACATCTTCAAAAGTGGCCATCATCCGATGCAGGTACCACCACCAAGCCGGAGCCCGCTCGGCAGCAACTGTGCAGATAGGGAATACCAAAGTGCAGTTGAGACTGCAACCAGTTCAGCTACGATGTTATGGAATTTTGGACAAGGCCCTTAGAGCTTTTTGGCCTACTCCTGTTTGTACGTCCTATGTTTCTAGTCCGATGTTCTGCAGTGCAGATTTAGAGCGCCACTGCTCTTTAAGGGAACTTGACACCACTCCTGCAACAACAACGTCGAGCTTCTCCCCCACATACCTTGTAATGCAGTAGGAGATTCCACCCAGGGAATTATATTAGAACCATGACAGGAGCAGATGGAAGACAAGCCCATCAGAACCCTGCCAAAAATAAAAGATTCAACATCTTCTATCTGAAGCTAGAAAATCTATCAGCAGCTTTCCTCTGGAAACACAATCTGACACTTGAGTATATTAATGATTAGTTTCCAAGGTTTGTCAGACATACATAATGGCCTGTTCACTATCAAGTTTCCAAAATTTTAACTGGGCCCTTGAATTTGAGACAAATTGGTGAAAAAAGCATTTCATGCTGTCTTATCGATTAACTAATTAAACAACAAATGTAATCAACAAACTTTACAAAGTTAGTAATGAAAAAAGTCAGCCACCGGAGGTTATCAATGAGCTCCACTCCACTATAGTACATGGCCATTTGATCAAAGAATCCCTACAGTGTAGAAGGAGGCTATTCAACCCTTTGAGGCTGCCCCAACCCCCGAAAGAGCACTCTACCTGGATCTACTCCAACCACCACCACCCCTTTTCCCATAACCTAACCTGTACATGCCTGGACACTAGGGGGCAATTTATCATGGCCAATCCACCTAACCTGCACATCTTTGGACTTTGGGAGGAAAGCGGAGCACCCGGAGGAAACCCACATAGACACGGGGAGAAAGTGCAGATTCCGCACAGACAGTCACCCAAGGCCAGAATTGGAACTGAGTCCTTGGAGCTGCGGGGCAGCAGGACTATCCATTGTACTATCATGCCAATCCTTCAGCTGAGCAGACAAAGGTTCCAAACCCACCTTGGATATTTTAGGTACAGGACTTCGGGTTCGGGGCCTCACGGTAGCATGGTGGTTAGCATCAATGCTTCACAGCTCCAGGGTCCCAGGTTCGATTCCCGGCTGGGTCACTGTCTGTGTGGAGTCTGCACGTCCTCCCCGTGTGTGCGTGGGTTTCCTCCGGGTGCTCCGGTTTCCTCCCACAGTCCAAAGATGTGCGGGTTAGGTGGATTGGCCATGCTAAATTGCCCGTAGTGTAAGGTTAATGGGGGGATTGTTGGGTTACGGGTATACGGGTTACGTTGGTTTAAGTGGGGTGATCATTGTTCGGCACAACATCGAGGGCCGAAGGGCCTGTTCTGTGCTGTACTGTTCTATGTTCTATGACTTATTAACTACTACAGAACTCAGACAAATTTGAGCCTGGTTCCTAAATCAGTAGATCTGGCACATGCAAACTACTGGAGAGAGTGAACATACACAAGTGCCATTCGATTATCAGAGACTGAATACACACAGTTCTATTGAAAGCATTCACGCGAACACAGAAGCTTGTTGAACTTCAACACATTGGTTACAAATATGTAGAGAATGGGCAAAATAATTAGATTGTGTAAACAATAGGTAATCATTAGGGAAGATCCAATGGTCCCACTGCAGAACCTAGCCAATCTAATTTAGTTAGGCAGGGGGAGATGATTTCAAGGGATAAGCTACAAGTAATAATGTTGCAAGTAATGATGTTGTGTATTGTACGCGCAGGATAAAAGAATGGAAATGCTGAAGCATGTGGGTTGAAGGCAATAATCAATACAGGTTTACTAGATGGCTGGGAACTGTACAAAGGCTTGGTCTAGACTGAGGGAAAGCCTGTGAAGTAGCCGACAATGTCACAGATTATCACGTGACTCAACTTTTAAAGTGACCATGAAAACAACACAACAACCCACAAATATCATATTAAGGGTGAAATGATAACTAGGGAAAGAGTAGGGCCCACTAAGGACCACAGTGATAATTTGTGAGCGGAGCTGGAGGACGTAGGTATCATTGAATCATAGAATCATAGAATCTACAATGCAGAAGGAGGCCATTCAGCCCATCGAGTCTGCACCGGCCCTTGGAAAGAGCACTCTACCCAAGCCCACACCCTATCCCCATAACACAGTAACCCCACCCAACCTTCTTGGACACTAAGGGAAATTTATCATGGCCAATCCATCTAACCCGCACATCTTTGGACTGTGGGAGGAAACCGGAGCACCCAGAGGAAACCCACGGAGACACGGGGAGAACATGCAGTCTCCGCGCAGAAAATGATCCAAGCCTGGAATTGAACCTGGGACCCTGGAGCTGTGAAGCAACTGTGCTAACCACTATGCTACCATACTGCCCAGGTAGGGTTATAAATTAATACTTTATGTCATTGTTCACTAGTGAGAGGGATGACGTGGGTATAGAAATCAGGGAGGACTGAGATAAAATTAAAGAAATTAACATGGACAGAGAGGAGGTTCTGAGTGAACTGAGAGGCTTAAAAGTCGATAAATCACCAGGGCCAGATGAAATATGTCGCAAGCTGATGAGTGAGGCAAATGAGGAAATAGCAGGGTTGTTGGCAATAATTTTCAATTCCTCTCTAGCCACAAGAGAGGTGCCGGAGGACTTGAGGATAGTCAATGTGGTACCATTATGCAAGAAGGAAGGAAGGGTTAAACCAGGAAACTACAGGCCAGTCAGTCTAACCTCATTGGTAGGGCAATTATTGGAAGCAATTCTGAGAGTCAGATTTGATCTGCATTTGGAGAGGCAAGGATTAATCAAGAACAGTTTTGTTAAGGGGCGGTCATGTCTGACCAACTTGATTTAAATTTTCGATGAGGTGATGAAGTGTGTAGCCGAGGGCAATGCATTTCATGTAGTCTACTTGAACTTCAGCAAGGCTTTTGATAAAGTTTCACTTGAGAGACTGATAGCCAAAGTAAGAGCCCATGGGATCGAAGGAAATTTAGCAAATTGGATCCATAATTGGCTGATTGGCAGGAAGCAGAGGGTGATGGTCGAGGGGTGTTTTCCTGACCAGAACCCTGTGACCAGTGGGGTCCAGCAGGGATCGGTATTGGGGCCCTTACAGTTTGTGGTTTATACAAATGATTTAGACATGAATGTGGGAGGGTTGTTCAGTAAGTTTGTGGATGATACTAAATTGATGGGGTGGTAAATACAAGAGGATTTGGATGGGCTGATTAGATGGGCTGATCAGTGGCAAATCAGAATTCAATCAGGATAACTGCGAGGTGATGCACTTGGGCAGGATAAACATGGCAAGGGAATACACGATGAACTGCAGGACCCTGGGAAGCACCAAGGATCAGAGGGACCTTGGTGTGCATGTACATCAGTCCCTTAAGGTATTAGGGTTGAACGAATGTTTCACATCTGTGATCACTCAAGAGCATGAGGAGGTAGTTATGCAACTTGGAGAGAGAGATTGTGAGGTTCTTGAGCAAATTGTCATAGGGAGTGACACGGTATTGGATGTACTGGTGGGCTTAAAAGCGGACAAATCTCCAGGTCTGGATGAATTTTGTCCCAGGCTGCTGTGGGAGTTGAGGAAGGAGATTCCCGGTGCTCTGACCCAAATGTTTAATTCCTCTCTAGCCATGGGGGAGGTGCCAGAGGATTGGAGAACAGCTAATGTGGTCCCACTATTTAAGAAAGGCTGTAGAGCAAAGCCAAGGAACAACAGACCAGTGAGTCTCACATCAGTGGTTGGGAAAATAGTGGAGAAGATTCTGAATGAGAGAATCTCTCTCAACTTGGAGAGGCAAGTTTTGATCACGGATAGTCAGCATGGCTTTATCAGAGGGAGGTTATGCCAAAAAAAAATTTGGAGCATATAACTAAGTGTATCGGCGAGGGCAGTGCAGTTGATGTAGTTTACATGGATTTCAGCAAAGTCTTTGACAAGGTCACACATGGGAGACTTATAAAGAAGTCAAAGCACATGGGATACAGGATGGTTTGATAATATGGATTAATAGTTGGCTTAGCAGTAGGAGACAGAGAGTGATGCTAGATGGCTGCTTTAGTGTCAGGAAGCCAGTGACCAGAGACATTCCACAGGGATCTGTGCTCGGTCCTCTATTGTTTGTCATTTATATAAATTACATAGATGACTATGTGGGGTGTAGGATCAGTAAGTTTGTGGCTGACACGAAGATGGGCCGGGTGGTTAACAATGAGGTTGAGTGTCTTGGGTTACAGGAAGCTATAGACGGGATGGTCAAATGGGCAAATACGTGGCAGATGGAATTTAACTCTGAAAAGTGTGAGGTGAAACACTTTGGAAGGAGTAATTTACCAAGGATGTTTACGATGAAAGGTCTGACATTGGGAAGTTCCAAAGAACTAAGCGACCTTGGCGTGTTTGTCCATAGATCTCTGAAGGCAGAAGGGCAGGTTAATAGGGTGGTGAAAAAGGCATATGGGACACTCAATGTTATCAATCGGGACATAGATTACAAAAGCAGGAGGTCATGATGGAGCTGTATAGAACTTTGCTGAGGCCACAGTTGGAGTACATTGTGCAATTTTGGTCGCCACATTCTAGAATTAGAATTTACAGTACAGAAGGAGGCCATTCGGCCCATCGAGTCTGCACTGGCTCCTGGAAAGAGCACCCTACCCAAGGTCAACACCCCCACCCCACCCCCATAACCCAGTAACGCCACCCAACACTAAGGGCAATTTTGGACACTAAGGGCAATTTCTCATGGCCAATCCACCTAACCTGCACATCTTTGGACTGTGGGAGGAAACCGGAGCACCCGGAGGAAACCCACGCACACACGGGGAGGATGTGCAGACTCCACACAGACAGTGACCCAAGCCAGAATCGAACCTGGGACCCTGGAGCTGTGAAGCGATTGTGCTATCCACAATGCTACCGTGCTGCCCACAATGCTACCGTGCTGCTCTAGGAGGAATGTAATTGCACTGGAGGGAGCGCAGAGGAGAGTAACCATAATGTTGCCTGGTATGGATCATTTAAGTCAAAGAGAGGTTGGATAGGCTTGGATTGTTTTTGTTCGAGCCAAGAAGACTGAGGGGTGACCTGATTGAGGTATACAAAATTATGAGGGTCATAGACAGGGTGGATAGAGAGCAGCTGTTCCACTTGGTTGAAGGGTCGGTTATGAGGGGACATAAATCTAAAGTGAGGGGTGGGAGGTTTGGGGGGATTTGCGGAAAACACTTCTACCCAGAGAGTGGTGCCAGTCTGGAATTCTCTGCCTGGGAGGGTGGTAGAGGCGGAATGCCTCAAATCCTTTAAAAAGTACCTGGATGAATACTTGGTGCGCCATAACATTCATGGCTATGGGCCAAGGCCTGGCAAGTGGGATTAGGTGCGCATCAGGACCTTTCAGGTACCGAAAACAACCTCTCGCTACATGTCAGAAAGACCAAGGAACTGATCATCGACTTCAGGAAGCATAGCACGACGCACACTCCCGTCTGTATCAATGGCTCCGAAGTGGAGATAGTCGACAGCTTTAAGTTCCTGGAGGTCACCATCACCCTTCCATCAGGCAGAAGGTATAGAAGTCTAAAGACCGCACATCCAGACATAGGAACAGCTTCTTCCTCACAGTTACTAGACTCCTCAACCACTGCCCCTCAGACTGATCTGTTCCCTGTAAGAACACTATTCACGATGCCCTATGCTGTTCTTGCTCATGAATTTGCTTTTTTTGGCCCCTTTATCCGTATTGTAACCAATCTATTTGTCGATGTACCATTTGCCAATGTACTCTGCTGATTATTCTCTTTGTCTACTATGTACGTACTGTGTACATTCCCTCGGCCACAGAAAAATATTTTTCACTGTACTTCGGTACATGTGACAATAAATCAAATCACACCACTTCTTGCGTCGGTGCAGACTCGATGGGCTGAAGGGCCTCTTCTGCACTGTAGTATTCTGTGATTCTATGATTGTTTGATTCTGAGAGTATGTAGATAAAGTGGTTAAGAAGGCATATGGTATACTTGCCTTTATTAGCCGAGGCGTAGAGTTTAAGATTGGGGAGTGTAGTGATATCATGGTTGTGTTGTAATTCACCGACTGACCACTAGGAGTCTCATTAGTATATAAGTGAATATTAGAGTCAGGTGACCCCCTCAGACTGGTTGGAGGAAACTGAAGAGAGAGGTCGCTTGTGCTTGATTTTACTGTTATTCATCTGTTGTTTTGTAAATAGTTTACCCAAAGTTAATGTTCATAAATCATTTCTGAATTTAGCTACAAGTGTTTTTGTAACATAAATCAGGCCATCTGACAAGAACATTACCGGGAGGTTATGCTGGAACTGTATAAAGTGTTGGTTAGGCCACAGCTAGAGTATTATGTGCAGTTCTGGAATCCACATTGTAAGAGTGATGCGATAGCACTGGAAAGGATGCAAAGAAAATTTACCAGGATGTTGCTTGGCCGGAGAGGTTGGAGCAGAGGTGACTGAGGGGGGACATGATTGAGATGTATAAAATTGTGAGGGGCATAGTTAACGTAGACATGAAAAACCTTTTTCCATTGGTCGAGGGATCAATGACCATGAGGTATAGATTTAAAGTAAGGGGCAGAAGGTTTCAAGGGGATGTGAGGAAATGCATTCCCCAGAGGGCAGCGGGAGTCTGGAACCTACTGCCTGAAAGGGTGGTGGAGGCAGAGATCCCGATAACATTTTAGAAGTATTTAGGTGTGGACTTGTGATGCTAAAGTATGGAAAGCTATGTGCCAAGTGCTGGAAAATGACATTAGAATAGTTAGGTGGTTGTTTTGGATCAGCGGAGACCCGATGGGCCAAAAGACCCTTTCTGTGCTGTAGACCTCTATGACTAGGAGGCATGATGGAGCTTGCTGCGTATGGGATCAGCCCCTCATGCAGCAGAGCCTTTGAGGACCACTGGTTAATGCTCAACAAATACCAGTGGGCAGGGCCTGTGTGACACACACTCCCGCTCACGAGTACGTCAAAAACATATTGGGCTGCCATTGACATCTTAGGACCCTAATCCCAAACCAAATGAGACTTCTGTCTTTTTTCTGCTGAAATCTAGGCTGCCCATATGCAGCACCCCACCCCCAAATGACCAAAATTGTAACAGCCTCAATGTCCGCATGATAGGGGTGGCAAGTTGCATTTTCATCTTGTGCCTGCCCTCTTTGCAGAGTGGTTAACAATGTTTTAAATGCTGCATTTTCCTGTCCTCGAGAGGTTATATGGTCAGTTCAAACTGACTTGAAGGGGTTGAACTTCTCTCACTAATGGGTTGAACTTCACTCACTAAACTATGTCATTTCAACAGAGCTCTGGCAGGAATCTCATCTGTAGACATAAATGGGGTTTCCACTGAACTTCCACCGTGGTAATTGTGGTGGAGCAAAAGAAGCTCTGAGAAAACTCACAAACCATCAATTTACACCACTTTCTAAAGTCACTTTCTAAATTTCTTCAGAAAACTTCGACAAATATTTTGCTCCAAAGTCAGATTTTGCAACATCTTATAATCCTGTGAAGGAGAGGTGCTCCGAAACCAAAATGCACATTTCAGAATTGCAAATTCTTCAAAAGAGTTTCCCAGTGCCCACTTAAAGGAAAATCAACCTGATGGTCGTAAAGTATTCAGCTGCACTGAATAGAAAATCTGAGTGTAATCTACCCTCACTACAACAGCACTAATCAAACACTACTTCCAAGTGACTTGAATGAAACGTGCAAATTATTTTATAATTATACTTTTGGCCAGTTCTAGCTAAAGATGACACCATATTTTCTGGATATCAGGCCAGCATTTAAGTATCAGCTCCAACTTAAATGGCCCTTTATCTATCTACCCATTAAAAGCATATCTCATAGATTGGAACTCAGTGCTGAAAACACCTTCTTCCATTAAATAATCACTCTCCCAATCACCTCTAAAACAGTTAAACTAAAATAGTTCAGTTCAAATCATGGGAATAGCTTCGCTCAGTATCCTCTATGACACTTCTCTGTGAAAGTAGTTATTAGATTGAATCCTTGAGAGGTAATTTTCTGAGTCCTCATTGTAAGGGAAAATGTTTTGCTCATTGCACCATTTATCAGAAATTTGAGAGTCTGCTGTCTGCAGTTTTCCAACGAGTGGCTGAAATATGTGGGATTACATTGTCCGAATTTCTGATGCGCTGTCCGTTGTACAGATACAGAGGCTGGCATAGTACACCACCACCAACACTCCCACCAACATCCCCACCATACTTTCAGGCAATAGGCTGACTAGCCACTTAAAAACCCCTTTCCACCATTACCACACTGCAGCCTTGTCAGGCAGGGCTGGGGTCCCTCTTTTTCAGGCAACCCGAGCCCCACACAGGACTTCCCCATTAGCAGGGGCCACCCCTGCTTGAAGAATCTCCTCGGATTCTCCATCACCCTTCCCTCAGCTCATGTCCTGCCTGACTGGCTGCAGTTAGATCCCCACATTACCTTTAATCCTGGCCTCCTCTGATCCCTGGATCTACAGCAGGTCTAGCAGTGGCCACCGCTTCTGGTGGTGCTGCTGAGGCTGAAGAGCTGGACAGCCCTTTGATTCAGGCAAGTAACTTCCAGATGACCATAAAATTGAGTTGTGGTTTCAGAGCTGGCAGAGATATATTCACTCCCACCTCTGCATTAAATCCCAACTATAGCGGGTTTTTTGGTGGAAGGGTAAACAAATGCTGAATAAGTGTTAATAAGACATATCTGTTTAAAGTGTTTTGGTCCTAATTGCTGATTACCACAATTTGAACTAGCCTTGATATACTAAAATAGACTTAAGACATAAGAACTAGGAGCAGGAGTAGGCCATCTGGCCCTTCTAGCCTGCTCTGCCATTCAATGAGATCCTGGCTGATCTTTTGTGGACTCAGCTCCACTTTCCCGCCCAAACACCAGAACCATTATTCCTTTATTCTTCAAAAAACTATCTATCTTTATCTTGAAAATATTTAATGAAGGAACTTCAACTGCTTCAATGGGCAGGGAATTCCATAGATTCACAACCCTTTGGGTGAAGAAGTTCCTCCTAAACTCAGTCCTAAACCTACTTCCCCTTATTTTGAGGCTATGTCCCCTAGTTCTGCTGTCACCCGCCAGTGGAAACAACCTCCCCGCATCTATCATATCTGTTCCCTACATAATTTTATGTTTCTATAAGATCCCCCTGCATCCTTCTAAATTCCAACGAGTACAGTCCCAGTCTACTCAACCTCTCCTCATAATCCAACCCCCTCAACTCTAGGATTAACCTAGTGAATCTCCTTTGCACTCCCTCCAGCGCCAGTACGTCTTTTCTCAGGTAAGGAGACCAAAACTAAACACAAAACTCCAGGTGTGGCCTCACTAACACCTTATACAGTTGCAGTATAACCGGCGTAGTCTTAAACTCCATCCCTCCAGCAATGAAGGACAAAACTTCATTTGCCTTCTAAATCACCTGTTGCACCTGTAAATCAACTTTTTGCGACACATGCACTAGGACACCAGGGTTCTTCTGCACAGCAGCATGTTTTAATATTTTATCATTTAAATAATAATCCCTTTTGCTGTTATTCCTACCAAAAAGTTAAGCTAACTGGCCTATAATTTACGGCTTTCTGTCGACCTTTCTTAAACAGTTGTGTCACGTTTGCTAATTTCCAATCCGCCGGGACCACCCCAGAGTCTAGTGAATTTTGGTAAATTATCACAAGTGCATTTGCAATTTCCCTGGCCATCTCTTTTAGCACTCTGGGATGCATTCCATCAGGGCCAGGTGACTTGGCTACCTTTAGCCCCGTTTGCTTACCTATCACTACCTCCTTAGTGATAACAATCCTCTCAAGGTCCTCACCTGTCATAGCCTCATTTCCATCAGTCAGTGGCATGTTATTTGTGTCTTCCACTGTGAAGACCGACCAAAAAACCTGTTCAGTTCCTCAGCTATTTCCTCATCTCCCATTATTAATTCTCTTCTGCAGCCTTTGCATTCAAACACACAAGTTTATAGTTTATAACTCGAGTATTGTGACCCATTCTAGGCACTATGCCTTAGGAAGGATGTGAAGGATTTGGAGATGCAAAAGAACTTTACGCTAATAGTTCCAGGAATGAAGAATTTCAGTAATACTGATATATTGGAGAAGCTGGGGCTTCTCCTTGGAGAAGAGAAGGTTGAGAGACATTTGATAGACTCTACATAGAATATATAGAAGACCAGAGGACACCGATTTCAGATGAATGGCAAAATGCGACGTGAGGAAAAATATTTTTATACAATGAGCGATTATGATTAGGCCTGGAGTGTACTGGAGGTAGATACAATCAGGACTTTCAATGGGGAATTGGATAAGCACCTGAAGAAACAAATTTGTAGGCTACGGGGAAAGTGCAGGTTGTGGGACTTGCTGAGTTACTCTGCAGAGAGCTGGCATGAACATGAAAGGCCAAATGGCCTCCGCCTATGCTGTAACCATTCCATAATTCTATGAAGCGCAGATCAGACACAATTTTCATAGGTTCCAGTAATTCATTGAAGGTGTGTACTATGTTGGTTCAGACACAGCGACACATTTCAGGATGGCTCAGAGAGCTAGTAAGAGGGTGCCCAGGTTCTCGGATGTGGCACTGCAGGTCCTGGTGATGGAGGCCCAGGGAAGGAGCGATGTACTATAACTACAAGGAGAAAAAGAGCCCACTTTGGCCTCCTGTTCCTCTCTCCTGCAGCAGATGGTGATACTCTTCTGCATTCTCTCGCACAATAATACATCATGTGCCCAACAGGTCTATAACCCCCACACCCCAAGAGCCTTGTGACCCATCCGCAGCAAGGGAGCAGGTCCACATGAAAACAAGTCTTCAGTGTGCTGAGCCTGGGGAGTCCTTGTGCCTGCTGAGCCCACACATACAGGACGGTGATGATGACTTACAGTGAGGGATGCTCCACTGAGTCCGTCAATTCAGGAGGGGGGTGTGGTATCATAACTATCAGCATTACAAGGGTTCATGTGGTGTCAAGAGTAGCCACTAGAGGGAGCTGCAGATACAACTATATAAAGCAGTAATGGTAGACTTGAGGGGAGGAATGTAAACAGGAGACAGCTATTGAAAGTCATAAGAGCAGTTAGTGTGAGAAGGTTAGATTATAGTTTCTACCAGTAGTGAGATTAGCAGTAGATGAGTGTACTTAGATATCATTAATCAATTCTGTACTCTAAAGTTCAAAGTGTTGAAACTTAACTTTGTAGTGTAAATAAAATCATAGTTTTTTAAAGTAAAAACTATACTGTGGTCTTTGTGGGACACTACGCCAACCATTCTAAATAAGCAACACAAAGAACACCACAGTGATGATGACTCACATTGAGGAAAGGTCTGCTCAACCCGTCAATCCAGGAGGGTGATGATGATTCACATTGAGGAAAACTCTGCTGAACCCGTTAATGCAGGAGGGTGATGACTACTCACATTGAGGAAAACTCAGTTGAACCCATTAATGCAGAATGATGATGATGACTCACATTGGGGAAAGCTCTCCTGAACCTGTCAATGCAGGAGGGCGATGATGATTCACATTGAGGAAAACTCTGCTGAACCCCTTAATGCAGGAGGGTGATGACGACTCAGAACGAGGAAAACCCCGCTCAACCCGTCAATGCAGGGGGGTGATGATGATTCACATTGAGGAAAGCTCTCCTGAACCTGTCAATGCTGGAGGGTGATGACGACTCAGAGCGAGGAAAACCCCGCTCAACCCGTCAATGCAGGGGGGTGATGATGATTCACATTGAGGAAAGCTCTCCTGAACCTGTCAATGCTGGAGGGTGATGACGACTCAGAGCGAGGAAAACCCCGCTCAACCCGTCAATGCAGGGGGGTGATGATGATTCACATTGGGGAAAGCTCTCCTGAACCTGTCAATGCTGGAGGGTGATGATGATTCACATTGAGGAAAGCTCTGCTGAAGCTGTCAAAGCAGAACGATGATGATGACTCACATTGAGGAAAACTCAGTTGAACCCATTAAAGCACGAGGGTGTTGATAGCTCACATTGGCAAAAACTCTGCTACCCTGTCAATGCAGGAGGGCGATGATGACTCACATTGAGGAAAACTCTGATGCTCCTCAACTTTTGCTTATGTCTGACTCCTGTCTGTCTGCTGCCAACATTCTGACTTCCCAGTTCGTGTGCGAGTGCCGCTCGGGATTACAACCCTTTGTCCCGAGGCACTAGAGGGCAATTGGGGTCTAGGATGTAGTGTTGACTGATTAATACCAGAGTGCTTCCAGGATGTATGGTACTCTCAGTTTGAGAGGGCCTAACCATTTCCCTTACATTGAGAGCAAAGCTGAGTCCAGATGGGGTAGAAATCTATCCCATCAAAGAGTCAAAGAGAGTAAGGCATTAAGGTTGTAAACAACAAGAGATTTTAATAAGGTGGCAAGTGCAATTGTGACATTGTATTGTGACCCCCAACTCTGAGCACCTAACTTCACCTGTGCCTACTCTTTGCTCCTACAACGCCTTACTCTTGCAAACCCTCCCACTACCTGTAGGTGTATCCCTCAGATGCATGTCAGAAGTGGAGACGGCCTGCTTGACTTCCACGCTGTGTTTCCTGAGATGCCCTTGCCAGGCATTCTTTGCAGAGTGGGGACTTGGAGAGCTCCGGCTTACTCTCGGTGGCATTGGTGTTGCCGCATCACCCTGTTCTTCCTACTGCCCCTGAGTTGTGCCGGTATCAGGAAGAGAGGATTTCGAACGGCTGGTTGCTCCCAGGCTCTCCTGGGTGGAGGGATCTAGGCTGTGCTCCAATGCTTCCTCCTCCGTCCGAGTGCTTGTGGGCCCGTCGGCGACTCCATGGGATGGAGGGGCAGCTAGTGTGAAGCCTCAACATCATCTGGCAGTTTTCTGTTGCAGGCCAACCTCAGTATCTTTGCAGGCCCCCTCCTCGAAAGGAGTCAAGAGCTTTAGTTTGGGCATTCCGCTGCCTGTACTCTTTCTCTCTCTCTGTGGTTGTGGGCTATCTTCTCCTGCAGGGTTACCAAAGGGAGCCGGAAGCCAGGTCGATTTACTTTCATTCTACACTGAACCCCTGTCCTCTTGGTCAGGCTGCTGGCACTGACCATTGCTGCCATCAGCTCCCAGGTGGATTGGTGACCTTCCTGCGGTGGGGCGGGGGGGGGGGGGGGGGGGGGGTGCTCTTGTCAACCCGTGGGTAAATTGTGGCCCACCTCTACTTCACGGCATTGTACATTTAAGTCCGGGTACCCTCAGAAAATCTGGGAGCTGGTCTTCCAGCTGCGATCCTTCTTCCTTGACTGTGAACAAATGCCGTGGAGCCGTTTTGTAAAGTCTCGGGCAGGCGAACATTCGTAAGCCATGTCTGTAGCAAACAATTTGGTTTTATTCAGGTTCCTATACACTCCTCCTACTCCCTGAATGGTCTTAAACACCTGGCCCTCACCTGGGCCGGGGTATTTATATCCCAGCAGTCCCTGGAACAGAGGGGTTAGCTGTGGTGAATGTGTAACCACTATAAAATTCACACTGTACATTATTGTGTCCCTGTGGTCTCCATCTGTGAGCCGTTGCGCAGCTCTGCCCACAGGGGGAGATGAGGAGCATGTACAGGGCTCCGCCCTTGGCTCCGCCCCCAGCAGGAAGTATAACTTCTGTGGTCTTGCGAGCCTGCCTTCAGTTCAGCATAGTCGCAGGCAGGCTCAGTTGTAAGCCGATTAAAGCCACAGTTTACTTCAACTCATGTCTCTGAATGAATTGATGGTCGCATCAATTTAATCGACTTAAAAACTACTATGGAATCAGCCCTCCAACCTGACCGACTGGAACTCGATCCACAGGCCGCAGAAGCGAAGGAAATTTTTTTGCATTGGCTTCGGTGCTTCAAGGCCTACCTGGCTGCGTCGACTACCTCCGCTGTTACAGAACAGAAACTCAGTCTTCTCCACGCACGGGTGAGCCATCGTATTTCAACTCAACTTGATGTAACTGACGCTTATACTGAGGCCCTCGCGATACTCGACCGCCTGTACGTGCGGCCTGTGAATGAAGTCTACGCGCGACACATCTTTACAACTCGCCGCCAGCGCCCTGGGGAGTCGCTAGAAGACTATCGGCGCGACCTTAAAGCCCTAGCACGCGACTGTAACTTCCAGGCCGTGACAGCCTCCCAGCACATGGTACTCGCCGTCCGAGGCGTGTATGTTGCAGGGGTCCGATCCAGTTATGTGCTGCAGCGTCTTCTCAAGAAAGGGGCCCAGGACCTGGAGGACACGGTAAAACCAGCAACCTCGTTAGAGGTTGCTTTCCAAAGCCTAACCGCGTTCCCGGCCGATCACGCGACCCCATTGTGGACCCCCGCCCAGAGACTGCCCCAGGCCTGCGCAGCACGGCCACCCACCACGTAGGGCTGTTGCGCCACTTTTACGGCCAATCCCAACACCCCCAGCAGCAATGCCCGGCCCGCAACGCGACCTGCAGCAGCTGCGGGCGAAAAGGACACTTTGCTAAAAACTCGAACCCTAACCCGAACACTCGCTCCTCCGACTCCCAGGCCCACAGACCCCGCAATGTGGCAGCGTGTCTGCCGACTCCGCCTCCGTATATTATGTGCGACTCACGGGGGCCGCCATCTTGGCAAACCCCCCACGCGGCCGGCCGTGTGCGATTCATGAGGGCCGCCATCTTGGGTGCCATCTTCCTCGCCGCTCGCCACGTGTGATCCATGGGGGCGGCCATCTTGGATGCCATCTTCCTCGCCGCCCGCCACATGCGATCAACGGGGGCCGCCATCTTGGCCATCACCTGCTACGCCACTCGAAGGGTACGACCTCCGCGGACAGTCATCACAGGACCGCTCCAGCACCGCCGACCACGCCACCGACTACCCGCAGCTCAGTGCAGTCACTTTAGATCAGTCATGGCCAAAGCACCTCAAGAGCTCCATGATGTCTGTCCAGATCAACGGATACGAGACACCGTGCCTGTTCGACTCTGGGAGCAATGAGAGCTTCGTTCACCCAGATCCGGTAAGGCGCTGCTCGCTCCCGATATTTCCGACACAGCAAACTATCTCCCTCGCCTCGGGGTCGCACTCCGTTCAGATACAGGGGCACTTAGGGGCCTCACGTAGCATGGTGGTTAGCATCAATGCTTCACAGCTCCAGGGTCCCAGGTTCGATTCCCGGCTGGGTCACTGTCTGTGTGGAGTCTGCACGTCCTCCCCGTGTGTGCGTGGGTTTCCTCCGGGTGCTCCGGTTTCCTCCCACAGTCCAAAGATGTGCGGGTTAGGTGGATTGGCCATGCTAAATTGCCGTAGTATAGGGTTAGTTGGGTTACGAGTATACGGGTTACGTGGGTTTAAGTGGGGTGATCATTGCTCGGCACAACATCGAGGGCCAAAGGGCCTGTTCTGTGCTGTACTGTTCTATGTTCTATGTTCTCCTGCGACGCTAAAAATACAGGGCGCCAACTACACCAATTTCCAATTATACGTGCTCCCAGACCTCTGCGCCCCCCCTCCTCCTAGGACTGGATTTCCAGTTCAACCTCAGGTGCCTAACACTCAGCTTTGGCGGACCCCTTCCCCCACTCACTATATGTAGTTTAGCAACTCTGAAAATCGACCCCCCCCTCCACTCTTCGCTAATCTCACCGCCAACTGCAAACCAGTGGCCACTCGCAGCAGGAGGTATAGTCTGCAGGACGGGGTGTTTATCAGATCCGAAGTCCGGCGTCTTTTGCGTGAAGGAGTCAGAGAGGCCAGTAATAGCCCCCGGAGAGCTCAGGTGGTGGTCGTCAAAACAGGGGAAAAGTTCCGGATGGTGGTTGATTACAGCCAGACCATTAACCGGTTCATGCACCTCGATGCGTACCCCCTCCACCGGATTGCAGACATGGTAAATCAGATCGCCCAGTAACGCAGTGGATCCACGGTAGATCTGAAGTCTGCATACCACCAGCTCCCAATCCGCCCGGAGGACCGCCACTACACGGCGTTCGAGGCAGACGGCCGCCTTTTCCATTTCCTCAGGGTTCCCTTTGGCGTCACAAATGAGGTTTCTGTGTTCCAACGAGCAATGGACCGAATGGTGGACCAGTACGGGCTGCGGACCACTTTTCCGTACTTGGATAACGTCACCATTTGCGGCCATGACCAGCAGGACCACGAGGCCAACCTCCACCGATTTCTCCAAACCGCCCAAAAACTCAATCTCACAAATAATAAGGAGAAATGCGTTTTCCGCACAACCTCGGCTACGTCGTGGAAAATGGGGTCCTAGGACCCAACCCTGACCGTATGCAACTCTTACAACTGCCTTTCCCTCACTATTCCAGGGCCCTCAAGAGGTGCCTCGGATTTTTTTCATACTACGCCCAGTGGGTCCCCCAGTATGCGGACAATGCCAGCCCACTATTTAAGGCCACACTCTTCCCACTGTCAGCCAAGGCTCGCCAGGCCTTCTACTGCATTAAGGCGGACATCGCCAAAGCCACCATGCGGGTGGTAGATGAGTCCGTCCCATTCCAGATGGAGAGCGACGCCTCAGAGGTCGCTCTCGCTGCCACTCTGAACCAGGCAGGGAGGCCAGTAGCGTTCTTTTCCCGAACCTTCTCCGCTTCGGAACTTCGACACTCCTCAGTCGAAAAAGAAGCCCAAGCCATTGTAGAAGCCATACGGCACTGGAGGCACTACCTCGCTGGTAGGAGGTTTACCCTCATAACCGACCAGAGATTAGTTGCCTTTATGTTTGACAACTCGCAGCGGGGCAAAATCAAGAATGACAAAATCTTGAGGTGGAGGATTGAACTCTCCACCTATAATTATGATATCGTATATCGTCCTGGGAAGCTCAATAAGCCCCCAGATGCCCTGTCCCGCGGCACATGCGCCAGCGCGCAAGACGAGTGACTGCAGGCTATCCACAATGACCTCTGCCATCCGGGGGTCACCCGGCTCGCCCATTACATCAAGGCCCGCAATCTGCCCTTCCCCACGGAAGAGGTTAAAGCCGTCACCAGGAATTGCTCGATCTGCGCGGAATGTAAACCGCACTTCTATAGACCAGATAAGGCCCACCTGGTAAAGGCATCCCGGCCCTTTGAACGCCTGAGCATCGATTATAAAGGGGCCCTCCCTTCAACTAATCGCGACGTTTATTTCCTCAACGTTAGAGACGAATTCTCCCGTTTCCAGTTTGCCATCCCATGCCCCGATATGATCTCCCATACAATCATCAGAGCCCTACACAGTGTCTTCACCCTGTTTGGTTTGCCCAGCTACGTACACAGCGACAGGGGTTCGCCCTTCATGAGCGATGAGTGCGTCAGAACCTGCTCAGTAAGGGCATTGTCTCAAGCAGGACTACCAGCTATAACCCCAGGGGGAACGGGCAGGTGGAGAGGGAGAACGCGACGGTCTGGAAGACCGTCCTACTGACCCGACGGTGCAGGAATCTCCCGACCTCCCACTGGCAGGAGGTCCTCCCCGATGCGCTCCATGCTATTAGGTCCCTCCTTTGTACGGCCACGAATCAGACTCCTCATGATCGCCTATTTGCCTTCCCTAGGGGAACTACTACGGGGGTCTCGCTTCCGCCCTGGTTGACGACACTGGGCCCTGTCCTCCTCTGAAAACACTTTCGGACGCATAAGACCAACCTCCTGGTAGAGAGGGTCCTGCTCCTGCACTCAAACCCCCGCTCCGCGTTTGTCGAACACCCCGATGGCCGACAGGACACCGTTTCCCTCCAGGACCTGGAACCCACAGGATCTACTACCACTACCACTACCATTACCGCCGATGTACCTCCCACACTACACCCCACCTGACCTCCCATGCCCTGCGCCCCTGCACCTATTTGCTTACCGCACCCCCTTCCACCCGTCACACCGGTCCGCAGGAACGAAGCTCTGGAAGAACCACCCCCGGACTCGCACCGAACATCCTTCCACAGCCATCCGAAACGGCTGCAACACCAGTGCTTCGTCAGTCTCAACGCCGATTCGGGCGCCGGACCGACTGAACTCGTACACCAGTCACCCTCGCCAGACTTGATCTTTTAAGAGGGGGTGAATGTGGTGAATGTGTAACCACTATAAAATTCACACTGTACATTACTGTGTCCCTGTGGGCTCCATTTGTGAGCAGTTGCGCAGTTCTGCCCACAGGGGGAGATGAGGAGCATGTACAGGGCTCCGCCCCTGGCTCTGCCCCCAGCAGGAAGTATAAGTGTTGCGGTCCTGCGAGTCCGCCCTCAGTTTAGCATAGTCACAGGCAGGCTCAGTTATAAGCCGAGTAAGGCCACAGTTTACTTCAACTCATGTCTCTGAATGAATTGATGGTCGCATCATTAGCCCCACCCCCTCATCTGGGTAAATCATATTCAGGTGTGGCCGCAGGGACTCTGATGTTGCAGATCCCTGGGTCTCCTGTAGGGTTTTAACACGTTTCAATGCAGAGCCCCATTGATTGAATTGTTCAGATGACCCCCGGGACATGCGAATCAGATGCTTTGTGCCTCAGGCGTGGCATTTTTCATATGGGGAAAACAGCTTTCTCAAAGTGCCGAAAGATTGCAATCCAGATTGCACCATCAGAGCCGCCAGGATTCACACCGGTTTCTGGACTGAAACTGACACTCTGCCACTTGTTGGAAAAATTCTGCCCGCCATGTTTACTCCCAATCAGCTAGTTGCTGTTAGGGGCACTTTCCATCAAATAACCTACAGCCACCTTCATAAAGGCTGGCATGTAACTTAAGTAGCAATCTGCCTTTAATGATCCTCAGGGTGGCCATTTCTTGCACAATTTTCAACTCCTTTACCAACTGTCATCTTTCATGAAACATGGGCTAAACCAACGTTTCAGCATAAGCTTCTGCCTTGACCATCTCGGGCCCCAAAGTATCCAGGAAAAATCATCCCATAAACGAACCCCTCTGATTTCCACCTTTCTGTGCTTTCTTAGGTATGTTCCAATTTGTTGCTGTTAATTCTATAAAATATGCATGTCCAAATTGGCAATGTTGTTCCTGATGAAAGTACACTGGGAGCGATCTAATGGCCTCCTTACGCCTCGCTAGATCTAACGAGATCTCACAAGGCATTGTGACCATTGACACCGGGATCCAGGTTTGCATATTAAGTGTGCAGTTAAGCTCACTTAAATAATTTTATGCCACGGTGCGGGATTGAATGGCCTTGCCTTGGAGATCCCGAGCATGCTCCATTTGGCATTTGTTTCCACAAGCATGCACCAGGATAACCGGCACTTAGGGGGGGGTCCTTCAGGCCAACGGGGGCCCCTGGATGGTTGGGCTTTGGGCAGCTGGATGCCCAACTGACACTGCAAGACAAGCAGAGGCACTGCCAGGCTGGCAATACCAAGGTGCTCATGAGGTATCTTGCCCATGCCGGGGATTGGCCTGGGGTTCTTTACCCATATGAGGTGGGGTGCAGGGTGCTCGAGGACCCCTAAATGGAAAATTGGGGTGTAGAGAGGTCTGGAGGCCACGGTGGACTGGGGGGGTCTAGAGATCGAGTGCCATTGATCTCTTACTTCAATGACAAGCTGGGCTCGTTATTGCAGGAAATGAGGCCAAGTGCGGCCTCAGTGAGACATTCCTCGCCAAGGCCCAGAAATGAACCATTGTCCCGATTAATAGCGGGGTCGTTCTTGGTGCTGCAAGCACTGGATAACACACCGCTAAATACGCCCGACACGTGACTCTGTTTCATTTCCATTAAACCGTGCCCGCTATATTTCTCTTTCAAATGCTGATCCAAGTTACTGCCCTGATAATTCACTTCATGCTCAACTGCCTCTAAAGCACCTGGGATAATCTTTCAGGGAATTTCTATGTCCAGACATTTCTGGGTAACAAAGTTATGCAGGGGACATCAAGCTACAACTGTAGATGAGACAGGCTCTGGATCACACTATAGAGCCCCTTCTGATTTATCAGTGTTGCAAAAGTATCCCTATAACACTCCCAATGGCACTTTCAGTGACAGTGCTGGATGCAGCATCGCGTGCTCCCCATCTGCTTATATTGCAATTTTTAATAGGGGCCAGTGAAGGGGTTAACAGTAAAAACTTGCAATGTTATGTGCATCCCATCTATTGTATCAGACACTACAGAGGAGGCTGCGCCCAGTTAAATCTGAATAACACCATCATAAAATTCAAGAATCCCTACAGTGCAGAATGCGACTATTCGGCCCATTGAGTCTGCACCGACCATCCAAAAGAGCACCCTACCTCGACCCAATCCCCCGTCCTATCCCCATAATGCCACCTAACCTTTGGACACTAAGGGGCAATTTAGCATGGCCAATCCACCTAACCTGCACATCTTTGGATTGTGGAAGAAAACCAGAGCACCCGGAGGAAACCCACGCAGACACAGGGAGAATGTACAGACTCCATACAGACAGTCACCTGAGGTTGTAATTGAAACCCGGTCCCACGCGTTGTGAGGCAGCAATGCCAACCACTGTGCCACTGTGCCATCCTGCTGATGCTGTCATCATGCTGCTGTCTTGTTGCCAAACTGGGTGAATCACAGAATAATACAGTGCAGAAGAGACTCTTCGGCCCATCGAGTCTGCACCAACACATGAAAAACACCTGGGTAAAGGGGAAAGGATGAAGTGTTGTAGGGTGCAGCTTCCCCAAGAGGGGCTTTATTCTCCTTATCTCCTGCCTATCCAGTATTTATTTTCCATCCTCTATTCCACATCCCTTAAAATTTTACCTATTATTTATTCTCAGAACTTCTCAAAGTGAGTGGAGGTATAAACACCCATGCCGTAATTTTGCACCCTTGTTCACCATGAGCGTAAACGGAAATGTGGGTGCAAAATCCCGCGTCACTCGGGACAGGCGAGATACCTGTTTACAGGGCTCCACTCATGTCACTCAATTGGTACATATGAAAATACAAACCAAGAAACATCTGGCGACGGGGAAGTGCTGAGCGGACGCATGAACGGTGGCTCTCCTCTTGGAAAGATTGAGGACTAAGAAAATCGATTGCGCTGAAAAATCTCTAGATTGCAGGCCTACCGGAGGGCACCGAGGGCAGGAACCCTACAGAGTACGCAGCCCAAATGGTTGGAGGGGAAAGTTTCCCCAAATCCCCAAAATTGGACAGAACCCATAGGTCACTCCGGCCAAAGTCCAAGGTCAGGGAGAAGTTACAGGTCATCATAGTGAAACTGCACCTGTACCAAGACCGGGAAAAGATCCTGAACTAGGCAAGACATACAAGGCAAATGGGAAGGACACTCGATCCGGGTGTACCAGGACATTGGGGCAGACCTGGCCAAGCACGGGTGAAATTTAACGAAGCACGGTAGCACAGGTGGCTAGCGCTGTTGCTTCACAGCGCCAGGGTCCCAGGTTCGATTCCCTGCTGGGTCACTCTCTGTGCGGAGTCTGCATGTTCCCCCAGTGTCTGCGTGGGTTTCCTCCGGGTGCTCCGGTTTCTTCCCACAGTCCAAAGACGTGCAGGTTAGGTGGAATGGCCATGATAAATTGCCCTTAGTGACCAAAAAAGATTAGGAGGAGTTATTGGGTTCCGGGGATAGGGTGGAAGTGAGGGCTTAAGTGGGTTGGTGCAGACTCGATGGGCCGAGTGGCCTCCTTCTGCGCTGTATCTATGTTCTATGTAAAGCCAAGGTGGCCCTTTATATGAACTATGTGTGTTTCGGCTGTACCCCGACAAGCTCTGGGTGACTTTCCAGGGCAGGGAATACTAATCCACCGCACCGGCAGAAGCAGGTGAATTTGTGCACAAGCACAAGCTGGGAAGGCAACAAAACCAGCAGTGATCAGACACATTTTTTTGCCGGTCAACAAAAAAATGTAGAGATCATTTGCACAAGATTGAACTGCCTCACCTTCAAATATGACGTTGGGACTCAGAATGGAGGGCATGTGAACAGTAGGTCGCAGAAGGAAAGGGGGGAAGAGACAGGCATTGGTCAAGGGGGAGGTATAGATCAACCCGGGGGGAGGGAGGGGCACTACCATAGCAGGTGAGCTAGCATAAGGAAGTACGAGCGAGGGAGGCTTGTAACACAGCTCCCGACGGGGAGAGGGTGCCTGGCGACAGGGGAAGAGAATACTCCAGGTGCGGGGGAGGGTTCAATCGGAGGGTAAACTGAGGTAAAAAGGCTGAGGGGGAAAATCTCTTATGGATGAGGGGGGACAGGGAAAGACAGATCCAGGAGAAAAGCCGAGAATGGGGAGAAAGGGTGCTGGTGTGGTTACAACAGATCACACATGGGGACAAGGAAAACAAAGGCACCACAAACAGCACCTTTGGAGGGCCCTCAAACAAAGGGAAACCCCAGAATGCAGGGGAACATCCACATGACATATGCAATGGTGGTGGCCATATTTGGTGGCCCCTAGACAAAGGAAAACCCCAGAGCCCGGGGTACAGTCACATGGTGAGTACGGTGACCACAGACATTTTTGATTGCCCCCCTAACAAAGGAAAGTTTCTGTGGTAAACTACTGTTGCACCTATATTAGGTGATGTATGGTAGGACCTGTACTACAGGTACATCGATCGTCCCTGTCTGCTGGCTCCGGAGTATAAATGTGTGTGTCCTCCATGATGCAGCCATTTCGCCAGCTGCTGTGAGAGGCCACACATCCTAGAGCAATAAAGCCTCAGTTGTATCCAACTCTTGTCTTTGTGCAATTGATTGTGCATCAATTTATTGCTCTAAGATTTTCAAAAGATGGACGTCCATATCAAGCCGGATCGCCTGCAGCTGGATCCGCAATCAAGCGATGCCAAAAGGGACTTTCAGCACTGGCTAGCTTGTTTCGAGGCTTGCACCAGCTCGGCGCCAAGCCCTGTCTCAGAGGCTCAGAAAATACAGATACTGTACTCAAGGTTGAGCTCCAATGTCTTTCCGCTGAGCCAGGACGCGCCAAACTCCGCTGAAGCCATGACGCTTCTCAAAGAAAATTATGCTCAGAAGACAAACACGCTCTTCGCCAGGCACGTACTCGCCACTCGCTCACAACTCCCTGGTGAGTCCATAGAAGACTACTGGGGGGCCCTAATCCCACTCATCTAGGACTGTGACTGTCAGACTGTTACGGCCATGGAACATTCAAACCTCCTTATGCGGGACGCTTTTGTTACAGGGATTGGGTCAGACCTAATACACCATCGACTATTAGAGGGGGCCACGCTCGATCTCGCAGAGACAAAGAAGCTAGCGCTCTCTACGATGGTCGCCTCAAGCAACATTCAGGCCGACACCCCCAGCCGCGAGGCCCACCCCTCCTACGCATCGTGGACCGCAGAGACGGCTGCCCCAGCGGGGGCCTTACCCAGCCAATACGCCTGCGCGCGTCAGCCAGCGAACCCCGGGGGCCCGATGTTACTTTTGCTGCCAGCAGAAACACCCCGCCAACGCTGCCCGGCTCACACTGCCCTTTGTAAGGCTAATGGTAAGAAGGGGAACTTCGCCGCGGTGTGCCAGGCCCGTGCAGTCGCCACTATCGCCCCCACACCCCTCGTTTACAGACAATGGGCGCCGCCATCTTCACCTCCCTGGACCACGCGCGGCCAGTGGGTGCCGCCATCTTCTCCCCATCAGACCACGCACGGCCAGTGGGTGCCGCCATCTTCTCCCCCTCAGACCAAGCACGGCCAGTGGGCGCCGCCATCTTCTCCACCTCAGACCACGTGCGGCCAGTGGGCGCCACCATCTTCTCCACCTCAGACCAAGCGCGGCCAGTGGACGCCGCCATCTTCCCTCCGCGCAACACGTGCACCACATGGGCACCACCATCTTGTTCAACCCCCGCCACGTGCGGCCCATGGGCACTGCCATTTTGTTCTCCTCAAGATCTTCAGGCGCCGCCATCTTGTCTCCCCACGGCACAAGGGCACTGCCAGCGTTCCAGGACCTGTGCCCCCCGGACTCTCCATCATCCTACACCAGCGACGACCGACCACGACTCGCCTCAGTAACCATCGACCAGTCTTTTCCGCACAACCTGGCCACCGCATCGACCAGCGTGAAAATCAACGGACACGTGACCTCTTGCCTGCTGGACTCCGGGAGCACCGACAGCTTCATCCACCCGGATATAGTAAGGCACTGCTCCCTCGCAGTACACCCCGCCAACCAAAGAATCTCCCTGGCCTCTGGATCCCATTCCGTGGCGATCCGGGGGTACTGTACGGTCACACTCACGGTCCAGGGTGTAGAATTTAGTGGCTTCCGCCTCTACGTCCTCCCTAACCTCTGCGCTGCCCTGCTACTCGGCCTGGATTTCCAGTGTAATCTCCAGAGCCTAACCCTGAAATTCGGCGGGCCCCTACCACCCCTTACTGTGTGTGGCCTCGCGACCCTAAAGGTCGATCCGCCTTCCCTCTTCGCAAATCTAATCCCAGATTGCAAACCCATCGCCACCAGGAGCAGACGGCACAGTACCCAGGACAGGACCTTCATCAGGTCCGAGGTCCAGCAGCTGCTTCGAGAAGGCATCATCGAGGCCAGCAACAGCCCCTGGAAAGCCCAAGTGGTAGTAGTTAAAGCTGGGGAGAAACACAGAATGGTCGTGGACTACAGACAGACCATCAATCGGTACACGCAGTTCGATGCGTACCCACTCCCACGCATATCTGATATGGTCAATCATATTGCACAGTACCGGGTCTTCTCAACGGTAGACCTCAAATCCGCCTACCACCAGCTCCCCATTCATAAATCGGACCGTCCAGACACTGCCTTCGAGGCAGACGGTCGCCTCCATCACTTCCTCAGGGTTCCTTTCGATCCTTTGGTCTTCCAAAGGGAGATGGACCGAATGGTCGACCGGTACGGTTTACGGGCCACCTTTCCGTACCTAGACAGCATCACCATCTGCGGCCATGATCAGCATGATGCCAACCTTGCCAAATTTCTCCACACCGCCACTCTCCTAAACCTCACCTACAACAAGGAGAATTGCGTGTTTAGCACGACCCACAGAGCCATCCTCGGCCATGTGGTTCAGAACGGAGTTCTGGGGCCCAATTCCGACCGCAAGCGCCGCCTCATGGAGTTTTCCCACTGCCCCAAGGCCCTCAAGCGCTGCCTGGGGTTCTTTTCATACTACACCAAGTGTGTCCCAAACTATGCGGACAAGGTCTGCCCACGCATACACTCCACGCATTTTCCCCTGACAGCCGAGGCACAACAGGACTTCGCCCGTATTCGCTCAGACATAGCCAAGGCTGGGATGCACGCAGTAGACAAGACACTGCCCTTTCAAGTAGAGAGCGACGCATCAGACGTCGCCCAAGCCGCCACCCTCAATCAGGCAGGCAGACCCGTGGCATTCTTTTCCTACACCCTTCATAACTCCGAAATTCGGCACTCATCCATCGATAAAAAGGCCCAAGCTACGTTGAAGCTGTGTGGCATTGGAGGCATTACCTGGCCGGCAGGAGATTCACTCTACTCACTGACCAACGGTCGGTGGCCTTTATGTTCAATAACACACAGCGGGGCAAGATCAAGAATGATAAGATCTTGAGGTGGAGGATCGAGCTCTCCACCTACAATTACGAGATTTTTTATCGCCCCGGCAAGCTCAACGAGCCCCCAGACGCCCTATCCCGAGGTACATGTGCCAGCGCACAAGTAGACCGACTCCGGGCCCTGCACGACAGCCTTTGTCACCCGGGAGTCACACGGTTGTACCATTTTATAAAGGCCCGCAATCTGCCCTACTTCGTCGAGGAAGTACGGACAATCACCAGGGACTGCCAGGTCTGTGCGGAGTGCAAGCCGCACTTCTACCGGCCGGACCGTGCGCGCCTGGTGAAGGCCTCCCGCCCCTTTGAACGCCTCAGCGTGGATTTCAAAGGGCCCCTCCCCTCCACCAACTGTAACACGTATTTTCTCAGTGTGGTCGATGAGTACCCCAGATTCCCCTTCGCCATCCCATCCCCCGACATGACGTCTGCCACTGTCACTAAAACCCTCAACACAATCTTCACTCTGTTCGGCTTCCCCGCCTACATGAAATGAAAATGAAATGAAATGAAATGAAAATCGCTTATTGTCACGAGTAGGCTTCAATGAAGTTACTGTGAAAAGCCTAGTCGCCACATTCCGGCATCTGTTCGGGGAGGCTGGTACGGGAATTGAACCGTGCTGCTGGCCTGACTTGGTCTACTTTCAAAGCCAGCAATTTAGCCCAGTGTGCTAAACCAGTCCCTGGTGGCAGGGGCATCCACAGTGGCAGGGGATCCTCATTCATGAGTGATGAGCTGCGTCAGTTCCTGCTCAGCAGGGGCATCGCCTCCAGCAGGACGTCAAGCCCTGGGGAAACGGACAGATAGAGAGGGGGAACAGGACGGTATGGAGGGCCGTCCAACTGGCCCTGCGGTCCAGGAACCTCCCGGCCTCCCGCTGGCAGGAGGTCCTCCCTATGGTGATTTGCATCACTGTAGATACACAAGGGGTTAATGTAAGTACACATAGACTAGCTAGACACTAGAGGGAGCACCAGAGACATGACACACAGACACTCAACCAATAGGTCAGTAAGATAGGACACGACCAATGGGCATTCACGATACACACAGAGATGACACTACCACGAGGGCATTACACCAACCCATATATAAAGGACACAGCACACGTGATCTTCCTCTTTCCAGTGGAGACACTCAGTGAGTACAGACACAGGGTTGATTGAACCTCACACCCACCACGTGGATTGTAGCAGACTGGTTCGTCAGTCTGAGTAGCTATAGAAGGATTAACAGTAGAGTCGAATCCAAGTAGGAGAATTGTAAATAGTTCAATAAACGTGTTGAAGCTATCTCCACGTCTGAAACTTCCTTTGTCAGAGTGCACATCAAGGAAGCAGCTCATGCTACATCAAGAGCATAACAAGACACTCCCTGATGCACTACACTCCAGTCGGTCACTACTGTGCACCACCACTAACAACACACCCCATGAACGACTTTTTGCCTTACCCAGGAAGTCCACATCCAGGGTGTCGCTCCCGACTTGGCTCGCAGCTCCAGGACCCGTCCTGCTCCGTAGGCATGTCCGACTCCACATGGCGGACCCGTTGGTGGAGGTGCAATTGCTCCATGCAAACCCCCAGTATGCCTACATGGCGTTCCCCGACGGCCGCCAGGATACTGTCTCCCTCAGGGACCTGGCACCAGCAGGTTCCATGCACACACACCTCCCTCGTCCGGCACCACTCTCCCCTCCCCCTGACGCTCCCAGCAGCAACCCCCCTAGGACCATCCGTTCTCCCCCTGCCCACGCCCGAGGATGAAGAGGATTTTGGCACGCTCCCGGAGTCACCGAAGATCAGACCAGCATTGGCATCACCGCCACCACGGCATCGCTCCAAGTGGCACATCAAGGCCCCGGACCGGTTAAACCTCTAACTGGTCCACTGGACTTCAAAAGACATTTTGTTTCTCTCCAATATTGTAAATGTATAACTCATTTGTTGTATATAGTTCTCCACCACCCCCGCCGGACTCAATTTTAACAGGGGGTGAATGTGGTAAACCACTGTTGCACCTATATTAATTGATGTATGGTAGGACCTGTACTACAGGTACGTCGGTAGTCCCTGCCTGCTGGCTCCGGAGTATAAATGTATGTGTCCTCCACGCTGCAGCCATTTCGCCAGCTGCTGTGGGAGGCCACACATCTTAGAGCAATAAAGCCTCAGTTGTATTCAACTCTCGTCTTTGTGCAATTGATTGTGCATCAATCCCGAAGTGCAGGAGAAAATCCACAAGGTAAGTATGATTTATCCCCCAGGAGAGGGAGGTCAGGAACCTCCCATCAGAATGGGGGGTTCCTGTTCCCCCCCCCCCCTATTAACGGCGCAGTGAAAAGATACAGAGTCTTCGCCCACCTGAGAAGGACCGACTGTGGGTAAGAAGGAGCTGGATGGGACAGGTGAACCATTCGCGCTATGGCACGAGGGATAGGGGGAGTGTCCATACTGCTCAAATAAGAGGACAGCATTTACAGCGATGAGGACAGTTACGGACCAAAGGGGCCGGTACGTCATGGTTAGTAGTGTCCTGGAAGGGACACCAGTGATCCTTGTAAACGTGTACGCTCCTAACTGGGCCGGCGTGGAATTCATGAAGAAAACCATGGCAGAAACACCAACGTCGACACACACTGACTCAGCAAGGGGGGAGGAGGATACTTTAACTGCATACAGGAGGTCCTACAAATGAAAAGAAACATGGGAGGCCTGGCCCTCCCAAACCTACAGTTCTACCACTGACTGGCCACCGCAAAAAGAGTCAGGGATGGGTGAAGGAACAGGGAGCAGAGTGGGTGAAGATGGTGTTAGAGTTCCTGCACAGAGACGTCCATCCGAGCCCGAGTCACAACCTCTCTCCCATGCCCCCGGCCAAAAACGCGAGAAGCCCAGTGGTAGTAGCCACGCTCTGGACGTGGTACCAGTGAGGCCTAACCAAAATGTCCACCCTGACCCCCATCTGCAACAACCACAGGTTTACCCCCGCAATAATGGATGCCACATTCAGAAGGTGGAGACAGGACAAGAGGGCACTGACGGTAAGAGCCATGTACACGGACGACAGAGTAACGACCCTGGAGAAACTCACGGACACATTTCAATTGTCAAAAGGAACGAGTAACGACACATGCAAATCAAAAACTTCCCCCGCAAGGAATTAAACAGCATACCCCCAGATACCAGGCCATTCGTTAATCAACAAACTGCTGGACACGGGCGATCTGAGGAAGGGACACTGTGGGGACCTGTACAGGCGACTATTAGAGGAGGTGCCCTCCCCCTTGGATGAGATAAGGGGAAAGTGGAATGCGAACTCCGCATAGAAGTAGGGGGAGGACTCTGGATCGAAGAAATGCGCAGGGCAAACTCCTCATCCACATGTGCAGGGATGAGCATAACGCAGCTAAAGGTGGTACACAGAGCGCACCTAACCAGAACCCAAACAAGTAAGTTATTTCAGGAGGTGCAGGACAAATGTGATTGATGCCAGGGAGGTCCAGCCAACCACATCCACATGTTCTAGGCGTGGCCCAGACTTGCCAGATACTGGATGACCTTTTTTGAGGCAATGTCCCGGGTTGTGGGAGTGAGGGTGGAGCTATGCCCAAAAGTGGTGGTCTTTGGGGTGTCAGACCAGAACTCTTCATGGGGAGGGGGCCGACACCCTAGCCTTTTCCTCCCAGATCGCGCGCCGGAGAATCCTGCACAGCTGCACATCGGCAGCACCACCCGATCTGGCGGAATTTCTCAAACTGGAGAACGTAACATTTTCCATCCGAGGGTCAGAAGAGACGTCTGCAAATTGTAGAAGCCATTCACCAACTTGCTCCAAGATCTGTTCGTAGTCGGCAACCAATAGAGAAAGGGGGAGGAGGGTAGACACAAGTGAGTCACGGGATAAAGCTGAAAAGGAAAAAGGAGGATAGGGAAGGAGGGGAGATAGGGTGAGGGGAGGACACACAAGGGAATTGAGAGGCATACGGGCCTAAAACGGTAGATAGACATCTATAAATATGTGGCCGGGGCAAACTGGGAACTGCAACAAAGGTAGGCCGGACTTCCAGTGCCGGCTATGAAGGAGTAAGTCGCAAATTTGGTGGCTTCCGCTTGGGTCGGACTTTTGGACCTTTTCCCCCGATTTTTTACCAGACCTGATTTGAAAAATCGATGACAGAGGCAATTGTGTACTGGATTCCCACATCGGTCCATGGAGAGGAGGACTAGAAGTGCTCGCAAAGGCAGAGACAGATGGACAGAGAAGGCTTGGGCTGAAGCTGCAGGGGGAGACAGCATGGAGGATGACCAGCCATTCATGGAGGATGGCTTTTCGACCCAGCGGTCAACGAAGCAGCTGATGCAATTTATCCAGGAGGGTTTCGCCAAGCAGAAGCGAGACTGCTTGGACCCGATTGAAGAGGCAATTGCGCAGCTGGAGCTTAGATTGGATGCCCAAAATCATGCGATACAGAAAGTAGAGAAGGCGCTGGCTGACCAGGAAGAACATCAAACTGCGGGGGAGCTGGAGGTGCGGATGCTGCTGAGAGACCAGCAGAATAAACTCCTGGGGAAGGTGGAGGACCAAGAGAAATCTCCTGCCGGCAGAACTTGAGAATCGTTGGGCTGAAGGAGCGGACGCTGGGGCATACATAGCGGACATGTTCGAGAGGCTGCTGGGGGTTAGGGCATTCTCCCGGCCCTTGGAGGTAGACAGCTCACAGAGCGCTCGCGAGGAAGCCATGAATGGGAGACCTCCCGAGAGCAATGGTGGTGAGATTCCACAGGTATTTGGATAAGGAGCGTATTTACAGTGGGCCAAGCAGACACAGAGCTGCAAATGGGAGAACAGTGTCCTGCGGATCTAACAGGTCCTGAGTGCGGAGGTGGCCAGGAGAAGAGCGGGGTTTAACCAGATCAGGTTGACCCTTTTTAAGAAAAAGGTGAAGTTCGGACTGCTGTATCCGGCCCGTCTGTGGGTCACGTACGAGGAGCAACATTATTATTTCGAGTCACCTGAGGAAGCGCTGGACTTCACGAAAAGGAAAGGACTGGTGGCGGACTGAGAACTTTTGAACTTTGCTGCAACGTTCATGTTTAAAAATGTCTCTCGTCTTTTTGTTTTGTGGACGCTATTTGTAATGCCTTCTGGGGCCAGTTGCAGAGCTGACTGAGTTAAAGTTTACATTTGCACTGTTGGGGGATGGAGGTGTATTTGTTCAGATGCTAGATCTCTTGCTTGATCTTTTCTTTATTTAGCGTTTTTTTTTCCGTCAGGCAATTGTGTTGGGATTGTTTGTCATTTGAATATGTGTTTATGAATGGGAGGGAAAGGGCAGCATGGTGGCCTAGTGGTTAGCACAACCGCCTCACGGCGCTGGGGCATACATAGCGGACATGTTCGAGAGGCTGCTGGGGGTTAGGGCATTCTCCCGGCCCTTGGAGGTAGACAGCTCACAGAGCGCTCGCGAGGAAGCTCTGGGTCACTGTCCGTGTGGAGTTTGCACATTCTCCCCGTGTCTGCGTGGGTTTCGCCCCCACAACCCAAAAATGTGCAGAGTAGGTGGATTGGCCACGCTAAATTGCCCCTTAATTGGAAAAAATAATTGGCTAATCTAAATTTTTAAAAAAAATGAATGGGAGGGAAGGTGAGGAGGGAACAATAGGTGGGAGAATGTCTGGCGCCAGGGGTGTGGGCTACCAAGCTACCTGGGCGGGCTTGCTCACGGAAGCATAGTGGGGGGTGAGCAGATGTTATGCTTATCAAAGGGCTTGATTTACATTGTGCTGTTACTGGAGGGGGGGAGGGAAAATGTTTTGGTGATGAGGGAGGGACTGTTGCTGAGGGACAGAGAGGAGGTCTTGGGTGAAGGCTGCCAGGAGGCGGGCCGGTGGAGGCGTGGGGCGCGGGCTGGAGACTGGCCCAAGAAAGGTGATGGTTGATCGGCGAAGGGGGGGGGGGGGCGATGAGCCCCCCAACTAGGCTGATCACCTGGAATGTACGAGGGCTAAATGGGCCGGTCAAGAGGGCACGCGTGTTCGCGCATTTGAGAGGACTGAAGGCGGACATGGTAATGCTGCAGGAGACGCACCTTAGAGTAGCTGACCAGATTAGATTAAGGAAAAGTTGGTTCAGACAGGTTTTCACTCAGGACTGGACTCGAAGACCAGAGGGGTCACAATCCTGATCAACAAGCGGGTGATATTCGAGGCGGGAAGAATCGGATGTGGGAGGCCGGTACATTATGGTCAGTGGGAAATTGAAGGGGTTGCAGGTGGTACTGGTAAATGTGTATGCGCCAAACTGGGACGATGTGGAGTTTATAAAGAGGATGCTGGGGATGATACCCGACCTGGACTCGCACAGGTTGGTCATGGGAGGGGACTTCAACACAGTTATTGACCCTGGCTTGGACCGGTCAAGCTCGAAAACGGGCAGCATGACAGCAATGGCAAAGGAACTTAAAGGGTTCATGGAGCAGATGGGGGGGGGGGGGGGGGGGGGGGGGGGGGGGGGAGATCCATGGAGATTTGGGCAGCTGAGGGTGAAGGAGTTCTCCATCTACTCACACGTGCATAAAGTGTACTCCCTGATTGATTTCTTTATTCTGAGCAGGGCCTTACTGACGGGCGTGGTGGACATGGGGTACTCGGTGATCACAATCTCAGACCATGCCCCGCACTGGGTTGACCTACAGGTTAGTAAAGACAGTAACCAGCGCCCGCACTGGAGTATAGACGTGGGTCTCCGAGCTGACGAAGAGGTGTGCGGGCAGCTGAGGAAATGTTTTCAGAACTACCTGGAAGTCAACGACACGGGGGAAATTTTGGCAGCGGTGGTCTGGGACGCATTAAAGGCGGTGGTTAGAGTGGAGCTGATCTCGATATGGGCCCACAGGGAGAAGGTAGACAGGGCAGAGACCGACTGACTGGTAAAGGAGATACTACAGGTCGACAGGAGGTATGCGGAGACCCCTGAAGGAGGGCTTTTAAGGGAACAGCGGAGGCTATAGGCAGAATTTGGCTTGTTAACCACAGGGAAGGCGGTGGAGCAGCTGAGAAAGGTGAGGGGGGGCGATTTATGAGCATGGAGAGAAGGCCAGCAGAATGCTTGCTCAACAGCTTAGAAAGAGGGAAGCATCCAGGGAGATAGGGAAAGTAAATGATGGCGATGGGAACCTGGTTGGAGATTCAGCAGGGGTGAATAAGGCGTTTAAGGAGTTTTACAGTAGGCTGTATGGGTCGGAACCCCCAACGGGGCCGGAGGGGATGAGGCACATCCTAGGGGGGCTAAATTTCCCGAAGGTGGATGGGAAGCTGGTAGAAGGGCTGGGGGCCCCGATCGGGATGGAAAAGATAGCGGAGGGTCTGAAGGCCATGCAGTCAGGTAAAGCCCCGGGGCCGGACAGGTACCTAGTGGAGTTCTACAAAATGTTCTCTGGGATATTGGGGCCGTTGTTGATGAGGGCATTCAATGAGGCAAGGGAGGGTGGGGTGCTTCCCCCGACGATGTCACAGGCCACGATTTCGCTGATCCTGAAGCGGGACAAGAACCCGGAGCTATGTGGGTCCTACAGGCCGATATCACTAATGAATGTGGACACCAAACTGGTGGCCAAAATTTTGTCCTCCAGGATTGAGGATTGTGTTCCGGACGTTATTGGGGAGGACCAGACGGGGTTTCTTAAGGGAAGGCAGTTGGTGGCCAATGTAAGAAAGTTGTTAAACGTGATCATGATGCCCCCGGAAGGTAGGGAGGTGGAAGTAGTGGTCACAATGGACGCAGAGAAGGCCTTTGATCGAGTAGAATGAGAATATGTGTGGGAGGTACTGGGACGGTTCGGATTTGGGCGGGGCTTTATTGACTGGGTCAGGTTGCTGTATCAGGCTCCTGTGGCGAGCGTACAGACGAATAGGACAACATCGGACTATTTTAGGCTGCATCGGGGGATGAGGCAGGGATGCCCCTTCTCCCCACTGTTGTTCGTGCTAGCTATAGAGACGCTGGCAATTGCATTGAGAGCCTCAAGGGGTTGGAGGGGGCTGGTCCGGGGCGACGGGTGGAGCACAGAGTCTTGCTTTACACAGACAACCTACTCCTGTATATATCGGACCCAGCATGGGGATGGAAGAAATCATGAGGATTCTGGGGGAATTCGGCCGGTTTTTGGGGTATAAGCTAAATATGGGGAAAAGTGAGGGGCGAAATTCTCCGACCCCCACGACGGGTCGGAGAATAGCGGGAGGGCCTTCCCGACATTTTTCCCGCCTTCCCGCTCTTCTCCCACCCCCCCCCCCCGCCCAACTCCCGACACGAATCGCTGCCGCCGTTTTTTTACGGCCGGCAGCGATTCACAGCTGTTCGATGGGCCGAAGTCCCAGCCCTTTACGCTGTTTTTACGAACGGCAAACAGACCTGGTCTGGCCGTTCGTAAAAACGGCGGGAACAACTCGCTTTTTATAACCATGGCACCGATTGGCACGGCAGTACCACGGCCGTGCCAAGGGTGCCATGGGCCCGCGATCGGTGGGCACTGATCGCGGGCAGCGGGCCCGATGCTCGCGCACTATTTGTCCTTCCGCCGCCCCGCAGTATCCATTCGCGGGGCGGCTGAGGGGCATCCCGGCCCGCGCATGCGCGGGTTTCGCGCAAATACGCGATGACGTCATCCGCGCATGCGCGGGTTGGAGTCTTCCAATCCGCGCATGCGCGGCTGACGTCATATGACGCATCAGCCGGCGCTAACTCCGGCAAGCGGGCTTAACGAAATTCGTTAAGCCCGTGATGCCGGAGCTTGCGGCGTCGGGCTGCTAGCCCCGACCGGGGACCAGAATCGGTTCCCGGTCGGGAAGGGGCGCGCTGGCGTCAAACCCGCCCGGGTTTGACGCCAGCCTTACGATTTCTCCTGTTTTGGGAGAATCGCACCCGAGATGTTTGCGGTCCAGGTGAGGGGACAGGAGAGGCGACTGGGGGAACTGCCATTTAGTGTGGTAGAGGGAAGGTTTAGGTATCTAGGCATCCAAGTGCCGCGGGAATGGGACCAGCTGCACAAGCTGAATGTGGCCCGACTAGTAGACCATTTTAGGAGGTGGGACCCGCTCCCGCTGTCACTAGCCGGGAGGGTGCAGACGGTGAAGATGACGGTCCCCCCGAGATTCCTGTTTGTGTTCCAGTGTCTCCCGATCTTTATCCCGCGGCCCTTTTTTAAACGGGTCAACAATGTGATCATTGGCTTTGTCTGGGCGGGCAAGACCCCGTGGGTAAGGAAGGTAATGCTTGAAAGGAGCCGGGGAGAGGGCAGGATAGCGCTACCAAATTTTAGTAACTATTACTGGCCGGCGAATATAGCCCTGATCAGGACATGGGTGGTGGGGAGCGTCGGTATGGGAGCATGTGAAGGCGGCTTCATGTATGGGCACCAGCTTAGGGGCATTGATAATGGCACCTCTGCCGTTTCCGCCGGCATGGTACTCCACCAGCCCGGTGGTGGTGGTTGCCCTGAGAGTCTGGGGCAATGGAGGAGATATGTGGGAGCAGAGGGAGCATCGGTTTGGTTTCCAATTTGTAATAATCACCGGTTTACCCCGGGAAGGATGGACGGGGCATTCCGGAGCTGGCAGAGAGCAGGGATTGAAAGGATGGGGGATATGTTTATAGAAGGGGAGCTTTCCTAGCCTGAGGGAGCTGGAGGTGAAATTTAGATTGGCGAGGGGAAACAAATTCAGGTATCTGCAGGTGCGGGACTTCTACGCAGGCAGGTTTCAACCTTCCCGCTCATACCACCAAGCGGGATACAGGACAGGGTAGTTTCCAGAGGGTGGGTGGGAGAAGGGAGGGCCTCTGACATTTACAAGGAACTTATGGGGTCAGTGGAGACGCAGACTGGGGAGCTGAAGCACAAGTGGGAAGAGGAATTGAGAGGAGAGATAGAGGACGGTCTATGGGCGGATGTGTTGAGTAGAGTCAACGCGTCCACAATTCAAGGTTGTTCACCAGGCTCACATGACAGTGGCCCGGATAAGCAGGTTCTTTGGTGTAGAAGACAGGTGTGCAAAGTGTGAGGGAGGACCAGCGAACCATGTCCACATGTTCTGGACGTGCCCGAAGCTTCGGGGAATCTGGCAGGGATTTTCAGATGTCATGTCCACAGTGTTAATGACAAGGGTGGCACTGAGTACAGAAGTGGCGATTTTCGGGGTGTCGGAAGATCCGGGAATCCAGGAGGAGAATGATCCAGACGTTCTGGCCTTTGCTTCTCTGCTAGCCCGGAGACGGATATTATTAGCTTGGAGGGACTCAAAGCCCCCGAAGTCGGAGACCTGGCTATCTGACATGGCTAGCTTCCTCTGTTTGGAGAAAATCAAGTTCGCCTTGAGGGGCAATGTTAGGGTTTGCCCAGAGGTGGCAACCGCTCTTCGACTCCTTTCCGGAAAATTAATCGTCAGCAGAAGGGAGGGGGGTTAGTTTAGCTTAGTGTAGTGGGTTAATAATGATGGGACCTGTAAGGGAAGAAGATGGCTTTTGCACTATGTTTATACATTCATATATATATTTTATTTTGTTGTCGCTGTAAAACCAAAAAATACCTCAATAAAATGTTTATTAAAAAAAACAAAGTTAGGCCGGTCAAAGAGGTAAACAAAGATGGCCTCAACAGGTAAAGAAACTCTATGTAAATATATGTACTGACTTCTGTTTGTCTTTTTTACCTCCTTTTATTTCTTGTTCATTTTGAGTTTCTTTCCTCTGGTTGATGCAGTTATGTAAAGTGTAACATATAACATATGAGTGGTGAAAGACAAAATTTGAAAACCCAATAATAACACTGTAAGAAAAAAAAATACAAATTAGGAGCAGCATAAGCCAATCGACCCCTCAAACCAGCTCTATCATTTAATAAATCATGATTTTGGGGCGGCATGGTGGCACAGTGGTTAGCATTGCTGTCTTACAGTGCCAGGGCCGGGTTCAATTCCAACTTGGATCACTGTGGAGTCTGCATATTCTCCCCAGGTCTGCGTGGGTTTCCTCCGGGTGCTCCAGTTTCCTCCCACAGTCCGAAGTTGTGCAGGTTCGGTGGATTGGCCATGCTAAATTGGCCATTAGTGTTCAAAAGGTTAGGTGGGGTTATGGGGCCAGGACGGGGGAATGAGCCTAGGTCGGGCGCTCTTTCAGAGGGTTGGTGGAGATTTGGGTTGAATGTCCTCCTTCTGTACAGTAGGGGTTCTATGATTCTATGACGAATCTGATTGTGCCTCAACTCTAGTATCCTCCCTACCCCTTATACCCAGATTCCTTTGTCAATAAAAAATCTATCTGAAATAAATGAAATAAATCTATCTGAAACAAAAGCAAAAGACTGCAAATGCTGGAGCTCAAATAAAAACAGAGAGTGCTGCAAATGTTTGGCAGGTCTGGCAGCACCTGTAGAGCAAATTTATCTTTTAAGTCCAATATGACTCTTCTTCGGAACATTTCTGAAGCTGAGCTCTTCCAGCATTTACTTTTTATTTAAGAATCTATCTAACGCAGCCTTAAAAATATTCAGTGACCCTCCCTCTGCTTCCCCCTGGGGAAGAGAATTGCAACAGATTAATTACCCTCTGGAAGAGAAAAATCCTCCTCATCTCTGGCTTAAATGGGTGACCGATTATTTTTTAAACTGTATCCTCTAGTTTTAGTCTCTATCAGAAGGGGAATCATTCTCTCAGCATCCATCCTGTCAAGTCATTAGAAGGTACAGCGTGGGTGGCCACAGAATGTTTATTTTCTCCCCGTGAGATTGTGCTTAGCCTGCACTCTGCAGCTTCCCACAGCAGCATGGTCGAGATCAGTAGCTCAGAGTGTCAGGAATCACAATGTAACATCAAGCTGAGCTTTAGAAATCATCTGACTCTTTAGTGATCAAGTATTCATTTACTGGAGAAAGGATCTGACAGTTTGAAGAACAAAGGTCATCTTTTCTTAGATATCCGCATCGCACAAAGCTCTGTCTGCGTTTACAGACATTCAATTACATTGATGTTGTTTGTGGGTTTGATAAATAGTTCACACATAATAAATAACCAATCTACCTAATTCAACCATAAAAAGAACAATTACGCTCAGGTCATTTTTAATGCTCTATATTATTCATTTATGGGGTGGCTTTTCAATATTTTCTTGGCATGCCATGATTACTCGAGCATGTGGGTCAGCAACCCTTTAATTGAATGTTAAAGCAGTCATTACGGGCCACTGGATTTAATTATTTCCTCTCTCAGCTAAATTACCAAATCACATTTACTTCCATTAATACCTTCAATTAATACTCAACAGGGGTTCCTAAAAAGGTGTCAGATCTGATATATCAATAATATAGGACTGGCATTTTCCTGGCTAAAGATAAAAAGATTGAAATTTCCATTCTAGTACCTAAACTAATTTCACATTAGCTGTACTGAGCTCCCTCAAGAGGGATTTATGAGGTATGATTACATCACATAGGTGTACAGAACACATGAAGGTGCACTGTGTCACAAGTGAGGATTCAAGTGACTAATCTGTTAAAGAAAGTAACTTCTCTGCAGTATTCATCAGCAAGATTATCAAGCTTGCTATGTGCAAATTAGCTTTGATACAGAACCATTGTGGAATTATCCCACTGGCCCACCCTGCTGGATACTACGATAAAAGAAAATCTGGCATGTATGCAGAACTTTTCACAGTCTCAAAGAACTGCGAGGCACTCCATAACCTTGAATCATGGTTGTATTGTAGTCACTTTGTAATTGAGGTAAAGGTAAAGTTGCCATAGTACCAGATGATCATGGGCTGCTTTCCCTTTTGAGGGGAAATCTGACTGGTGGTGATTAACCTGAGGATCACCAGACTTCAGGCGAAGGCAAGCTTGAGAAAATGGGCCTTCATGAATAACCTCAGCTGGTAAGGCTTTGTAAATCCAACAAACACTGGAGTCATTAAGCTAGGACATGTATACAGGCAAATAATCTGTTTAACAATGTTCGTTAAGCGATAATGTTAGGGAGGACACTAGGTCCTGGAATCTTCTCAGAAACGGTTTTGCTCTGCAACTTCAGTGGAAGTGCAGTGGTAACAATATTTATGCGCATAAGAGGGGTTTGGGCAGTACTTGTAAAGAATTTATCGTGACAGAGTGGGAGCAACACCGAGGAAATTCACAGGCACGGGATCACCACTGTTTTTCTTTCAATAGTGCAGTGGATCTTTTCCATCTGTCTGAAAGAACAGTTGCTCATCTGAAAGACGGGGCCTCCAACAGTATAACACACCCTCAGTACTGCACTGTAATATTGGGGGTCTAGATTGCATGCTCAAGACTCTGGAGAGGAACTTGAACCCATGAGCTTCTAATCAGTCAAGGGTGAAAAGCAAGGATCAGAGTATATAAACTATATGATCATTAAATAATAGAAAAGGCTAGAAAGCAACAATTTCTGAGTTCTCTACCAATGGTCCCGTGATCGTTTAGGGTCTGTGACTTTTTTTTAGAAGGAAGTGTGTACCAACTTAATCCAGAAAACTCAACTTCACTGGTCGAATGTAGTTTGGAAAGGTTGTTTGAAACTGAGGGTTTGAATATGTATTTCTTTTTCTCATTATTATTTTGTCCAGGAGCAAAATGGATCAACCAAAATCTTTTACATGTCATTGAGCCAGCAGGGGTAGCACACCTCTTCCGATTTGGCCTGATATTGTGCAAGGCTGCTCACTGATCCACACAAATGCCCACAAGTGACCTGGTTGCTGCACCAGGGGCAGATCTCAATTTGGAATGGGTTTATTCAGACGGAATTCCACTGCATACCCCTTAAGTCAAACTGATTTGTATATTGCATTGCAATCTCATTCAGATACTGAGTTAGTGAGCTCGAACGAGTAGGGACTGAGAGGATTTACACCAGTTCCTTGGAGTCCAGCTACTTCAGAGTGAGCAATGTTTTGTTATTCAATGAAAACTTTGTATATTTAGCAGGATCAAGTCTGAACCAACATTGAGAATGGAGAAGGTTTAACCCAAAATCAGTTGTTGGCATATCTCAGCTTATAACAACTTAATTACACAGGAGATGAAAATCAACTATAATTATCAAATGTAGCAGCATCATAAATACAGTCAGGATTATTTCTTCTGACTTATCGTTCTGGAGAAATCGCAAATATATTGCTGGCTTTTAAAGCAGACCAAGGCAGGCCAGCAGCACGGTTCAATTCCCGTATCAGCCTCCCCGAACAGGTGCCGGAATGTGGCGACTTGGGGCTTTTCACAGTAACTTAATTTGAAGCCTACTTGTGACAATAAGCGATTTTCATTTCATTTCACTTTTTTTCAATATACATATCACACAACAGTGGGTCAGTGATGTTAGGCATCTTTGAAATATGGTACCGATATTATGGCGGCACATACGCCTTCATGCTCACCCATGACAGAATGCGGTACTAAACCCCAATGAGCATAGTTATGAGGTTGGCGCAGAAGATATGGCATGGTTTCCCATCAGCCTCTTCAGGAGGAAACACACACCGCCCCCATCCCAGATGGGAGAATTCTGCCCCAAGCATTTGAAGCATCAAGATAATCAGGTGCCAAAAGAATCATAGAATTCCTACAGTGCAGAAGGAGGCCATTCAGACCATCAGGTCTGCTAGGCCCTCTGAAAGTGCATCTTATCTAGGCCCACTCCCCCGCCCTATCTACCTAACCCCACCTGACCTCCACACCTTTGGCACTAAGGGGTCATTTTAGCATGGCCAATCCACCTAACCTGCACATATTTGGACTGTGGGACGAAACCAGAGCACCCGGAGGAAACCGACGCAGACAAGGGGAGAAAGTGCAAACTCCACACAGACAGTCACCCAAGGTCGGAATTGAACCCAGGTGCCTGGCGCAGTGAGGCAGCAGTGCTAACCACTTTGCCACCATACTTCAGAGCTGTTTCAGATTGGTCAACTGGTTCATGGAATGGGTGTAATTTTAGTTTTGGTAATATCAGATGGCTGCCCATTCTCCTATGAAAAGAAGGTAGAGAAACAGTAACAATGTATATTGTTACAATCGGGTGAGAAAAGGCGGAATGGCTCCCCTCTTTTCTCCGCTTCACAACTTTTTTTTATAAGGATACGCTTGCTAATTCAGCGAGTATTAAACTGTTTACGTGCTGCGACTGTGAAAGACACAAGCAGACAAGTTTCCTTGACATCTTTTAAAAGGAAAGAAGAGGATTTCATTTATTGTACTTAATCTGATCTAAGAATGATGCAGATGGGTGATTTACCTGTTCATCTGGGGTCAGCATTTGCTGGTCGAATTCTTAAAAAGTCTCTGCCTGCGACATGTGGATAGTCAAAAAGCAGACCTTCAGCTTGGAAAAGTAGATGGGGGTAGAGGAAGAAGCCACACAGGGGTCTTCTGTGCTATTTGTTTCCAGTTTGGCTTGTCACCCTGGTCCTCGGAATAAACAGGTTTTGTTATCTGAGGTCATTTTCAGTCAGGTGCCCACATGATCGATACTCCCATTTTCCACATAAATAATTCGAAGTTTGAAGCTATTGCCACAGAGTCAGACTGGTGGGTGTTCACACCTACTTATACTTAACTGGTTCCGCTGCAGCTGTCTTTGTTAAGTGTCTTGACCTTGAACGAATGTTATGATGGTAGATCCGAACATGCCTCATCCACTACTATCCTGTGGGCATCCCAACATTGCTTTCTCGTGAAGAGGAATTTCGCTATCTATGGGCAAACCTTTCCCGCCGTTCCCGTCGGCGGGATCTTCCGGTTCCGGCAATGGCGTACCACCGTTGCGGGTTTCCCGGCCGAGTGTGGGTGCATAACATGGGAAAGCTCGTAGACAGTGCCACCGGCAAATGATGGGCCACGTCCGATTCAGCGAAACACCAAGCTGAAGGTGAGGAAAATTCTACCCGAATCTTAACCTTAGAGAAGCACACCAACTTTATTAACCTGACCAGGACCTGTCTAGTCAGTGGTGACTCTCTCCCTTCCCATCAAAACTGCCCCTATGGAGCTACATGTTCCTACATGTCCCTGAACCAACCACTACAGTGAGGGTGTTGCCATTGCCTCCACCTGGCCTTTCCTCTTATTGCTCTAACAATTTTCTAGAACCTTATTCTACAAAATCTCTTACTTGCGTTACGGACGGGAGGAGGTCAGTTCAAACAGCACTAATCTTTCATCTTACCACCAGTCTGTAAATCGATGGTGCTTTGAATTGTTTTTTTTTAATAAGCAGTGGCATATTTCCCAGCCCCACAGTAAATTCAAATAAGGGTTAACTCTGCAGGTCAGTTTATTGGACACATTTAAAACCCACAAAAACTGTTGACAATTTCTCACTCTGCATTCATACAGTAAACTGGGGGACGGAGAAAAGGAGCTTATATAGTCCAAGGGCCAGAGAGAAATTAATATTGGTTCACATGAGTTCCAGGGTCCAGAACCAGAGTCCAGTGAAGGATTCTTTCGCAGAGGTCAGCTGGTTGAAGACCAGTGGTGCAAGACTCGTTTTTCAGGTGGTGTTGAAGTCACAAGATGAGGTAGGCATATTGAGATTTAATCAGTTTCGTAGGTGACAGTGCAACATTTTCCCAGCAGGGTCAGGTTAGATGTAGACCAATTGCCCAACCTGGCCAGAGCTTGCATCTGTGCGGCCTTCCAGTCAGATATTGCACAGCAAACTGAGGTAGTCAGTTCCGAGAGTAATTGAACCTGTTTAGCAAGCCAGAGTCTTAGGCCATGTGACTATACTTTTCCACAATGACTCCACCAAAGATGTTTATCCAGTGTCAGGAATTTGTCTTTGTGTTCAGGACTGATAACGTCTCAGTCATGGTGGGTTGAAGAGGGGTGTTACTGGTTGAGGGTCTAGTGTTTGGAAAGTCATGAGGCAGAATTTTCCCAGTTTTCGGTAGAGTGGTGCAACAGGTGGGAAAAATGGCACGGAAGCCATCGGCCTCAACAGCGGCTTTCTCCACCATATCATTCGGTTGATAGCCGAAACATTTGAAGGGGCTGGTCATATGACATAATGCTGGCGGGCAGGTTCTGAATTTGTTTTTAAAAGACATTTTTAATGGATGACTCAATACAACAAATTTAAAATACAACCCCCACGAGAATACCCCCAGAACACCTCCCCCGAACACTCAATGCGCAACACCTCCTCCCCATGGAACACCCCTTCCCACGAAACAACCCATCAGCACGACCTGCTAGCACTGCCCCAGACTGCCCAAGCACAGCCAGGTAACAGTGCTAGGGGGTAATGCCAGGGATTGGTACTTGGAGCAGTGCCCGGCATGGCCATCTCCACACTGAGCGATGCACTCACCTGAACTCCCCTGATGGGTTCTGCTCGCACACCATGCGAAACATGTCATAATTTAGATCACCGTGCCAGCCACTGGGGCTGGTTTCCAGGTGTCTCATCTTACATTCCCTCCCTTCTCTCTTTCACGCCCTTCTGGGAAGTTCCCTGGCTTCCAGCCAATAGGGTTACTGGAGGGGTATCCGCAGCACCCAATGGGATTGCCAACTCCACATATGGAAGATGTGGCGAGATCTTGCCGGCACAAATCCCGTTGTGGTCATCGCGCGAGATTTAGCAACCCTAACAGGATTTGCGCCCTCAGCAAACAAGCCCTCTAAATTCCACCCAACATTTCAGTTTAATAACTTATCATTAGAACTAGACTCTAATGAAAGACCTAAAATGTTAACTCTCTTGCTCTCTGTAGATACTGCTTGGCCTGCTGGGTATTTGTGATTTTGAGCGAGATCTTCCGGCTGTTAACCCTGGCGGAATTTCCCAACAGGAATGTGGTGGATTCAATGGGAAATTCCATTGACAGCAGTGGGATCAAAATATCCCGCTGCCGGCCAGTGGCAGGCCACCGAGAAACACACCACGGGGAGTCCAGGGAATCTGGCCCTTTATGTCTTATAATGTAACTGTGATATACTATTTCTACTTGATATTTCTGGGGCCTTCAGCACATTCAGCCCGTCCATCATACCCCACCTCCTTGCCTCAACGATACACTACCATTATAGCCAAGCTAAATTTCTCCAATGCTATCCTCCCCCATGCTACACAGCCCCCAACCTATCAGGAAGTCTGCAGCCCATATTATTTAAAGCAGAAGGATGCATCCCTGCCCTAATTGAGCTTTCCTGACTCTCCACCTCTCACTTGAAAATTTCACTCACTTTTGAAATCAGTCCACGGCATCGCTTGGCCTTTTTTCAATATTCTCTAGCCTAAGACAAGGGATACTTCATCACGTGACAGTTGCTACAGAGATGGGATATGTTGCATCATCAAGATCACTATATCATAATCTACTATCATGGGGTTTTGGACCCAAGTCCTAGCACCTCTTCCTTTAACCTTGAACTGAAGCCCATGAGATGATGCACCAGCTGTTTCGTCATAACCTTGTTGCCAGTTACAATTTATCGGACACAGGTCCTGTGAAAACATTTTATGCTGTGTTTTTGTCCAGATTCTTTCCAGTCTTTTCAGATTCATTAGATCCAGTGGTTCCCTCCCAGTCGCAGGGAAATAGACATTCTGATGGCCCCTGGCTTTTAGCAATTAAGCAATAATTTGCAAATAATGAAACAGCCTGAGGGGTTTGATCAATGACCTGTGTCTCAGACATGTTGTTCTGAGAAAACCACATCTGCCAACATAAAGTATTGAAGCAATCATAGCTCAGTGAGCGCCATAATAAGCAACTGTTATACTGGAACCATCAGTCATGTTTGGTTACAGACCTGAAAGGATATGACACCTCAGGGAGCAATGTCCTTCCATAAATTTGGGCAGCAATGAATAATGATTTGCAATCAAGTGATGAAAGAGCAAAGGAGAGAGAAAAAAAAAATGTCTTTCATGCATATAAATGTACAGCATGGTTTTAAAAAACGCTAAACTTGGCAACGTTACCTTGTTATGTAAAGTACCCAGCTGTCGAAGTAATTAAGATACAATTTGGGGAATTTTATCACAGAATTTGCTAACCATGCTATTGCTGAAGAACGTGGCATTCATTCCTCCTTCTCAACCGGTCACATTGCAATTTTGCTTTTGCATTTCAACCTAACCCAATAGAAACAGTTGATTAACCTTATGGAATGCACGTGTAAAGAATCACTTTATTAATTTTTCCTCCTGCAATGTGGGAAAAATTAGCATCAGCTGATATGTTGGGAATGATTATAAGTTAATAGATTTTTTTGAATACCATAAAATGGCACAAAAATGTGTGATGCATTAATTATTGAATTAAAGAGAGCACACTGTGGAATTCTGTGGCTCTTTCTCCAGCAATCAGTTTTCCATCGACGCAGAAGAAAACATGTTGGCTCTTTTGAACTCAGACCATCGCCTAATGCTCGATGAACACTTCTTGTGTTAGTAAGTCCCTGCCATCCTGCTCTGTGAGCAGAATGTAAAGTTTCTCAGGAGAGGTATTAGACTGCTAAGAGAAAACAGCAGCAGATGGTCCCAGGTTGTCATGTGCTTCCTATTTGGACAGACGTGGAGATTCCACCTGAACACTTTATAAACTGTGATTCACAGTGATTGGCTGTGCTCTTTAAAGAAAAGGAGCTCCATATGACTGGGTTATGACATGAGCCTCAGATCACAGCTATGAAAAATCAATTAATTTAAAGAGGAAGGACAGAGGGCTTCTTTCAATTACTTAATTATCCCAACTTGAAGGATAAAAGCGGAATTTTAAATTCCAAATTCATTTGGGATTGCCAACTCAAAATGGATCCCAGGACATTTTATCACACGCGCCTCCAACCTCAACTGGCCAGTCAGCCAGAAGCCTCGATTCACATCGCCAATATTTTTAGAACTGATCAATGAAACTGTTCAAAGAAAATGGAAATGAAACACAATGGGGGGGTGGGGAGGTGATTTTCCACAGGCGGGTTTGACAGTTGGAGCAGGAAATCCTGCGGGAGTCCTAAAATGTGTTTTACGCTAGCGGGATTTCCCATTCCAATTGCCCCAGCCCCCTGCCAATGACTTTGGGGATCTCCATTTGAATACATCTACATATTATTATCAGGTCTGAGAATACCCCCCCCCCCCCCCCCCCCCCCCGCTTTGGATTGTTCCCCACGATGTACACCTGGTGAGCAGAACCCTTTGGAGGAGCACAGGTGGGTACATCCCCCAGGGGAAACTGGGAAGTTGATCAGTCTGGAAGGGAGAACAAAACAGAGTATTATTTAAATGGAGAAAAACTGCAGAAAGCTGCAACACTACAGGACTTGGGGTACGTACGCATGAAGCATAGAAAGCTAGCACACAGGTTCAGCAGGTAATCAGGAAGGCTAATGAAATGTTGGCCCTACTTTCAACTGGGTTGGAGTATAAGAGTCGGGAAATCTTGCTGCAACTGTACAATGAACTGGTGAGACCACACCTGGAGTACTGTGAACAGTTTTGGTCCCCTTATTTAAGGAAAGATGTTATTTCATTGGAGGCAGTTCAGAGAAGGATGATCCCTAGTATGAGGGGATTGTTTTATAAGCAAAGGTTAAACAGATACTCTACTCATTGGAATTTGGAAGAACGAGAGGTGATCTCATTGAAACATATAGGGCATGATCTACCTGAATGGGCACAGTCTTACAATATCAGGTTAAAGTCCAACAGGTTTATTTGGAATCACAAGTTTTCAGAGCGTAGCTCCTTCATCAAGTGAGTGTAGAGGTAGGTTACACAAACAAGCATATATAGACAAAGTCAATGATGCAAGATGATACCTTGAATGCGGGTCTTTGCAGGCAATTAAGTCTTTACAGGTCCAGATGGTACAACTGGAGAGAGGGATAATCACAGGCTAAAGAGGTGTGAATTGTCTCAAACCAAGACAGTTGGTAGGACACCCCCCCCCAGACCAGGTGGTGGGGGGTCAAATGTAGTGAGACATGAATCCAAGACCCCGGTTGAGGCCGTACTCATACGTGCGGAACTTGGCTATCAGTTTTTGCTTGCCGATTCTGCGTTGTCGCGCGTCCTGAAGGCCGCCTTGGAGAACGCTTCCCCGAAGATCAGAGGCTGAATGCTCTTAACTGCTGAAGTATTCCCAGACTGGAAGGGAACATTCCTGCCTGGCGATTGTTGCACAATGTACGTTCATCCATTGTTGCAGCGTCTGCATGGTCTCGCCAATGTACCATGCCTCTGGACATCCTTTCCTGCAGCGTACGAAGTAGACAACATTGGCTGAGTCGCACGAGTATGTACCATGTACCTGGTGGATGGTGTACTCACGTGTAATGGTGATGTCCATGTCGATGAACTGCACATCGTGCAGAGATTGCCATGGCAGGGTTGTGTGGTGTCGTTGTCGCTGTACTCCTGAAGGCTGGGCAGTTTGCTGCAAACAATGGGCTGTTTGAGGTTGTGTGGTTGTTTGAACGCAAGTAGTGGGAATGTGGGTATGGCCTTGCCAAGGTGTTCGTCTTCATCGATGACGTGTTGTAGCTCCGAAGAAGATGTCATAGTTTCTACGCTCCGGGGAATTACTGGATGACGAAGGGTACTCTGCCGGTTGTGTCCCGTGTTTGTCTTCTGAGGATGTTGGTGCAACATTTTGCTTTGGCGCGTTGGAACTGTCGATCGATGAGTCGAGCGCTATATCCCGTTCAGCGAGGGCGTCTTTCAGCATTTGTAGATGTGTGTTACACTCCTCCTTGTCTGAGCAGATCCTGTCTATACGGAGGGCTTGTCCGATAGCCCTGAAACAAACCTGGTAGGCCGAGGACAAACCTGATAGCTCGGGGACAAAACCCGATAAGCGGGTCAAACTGGATAGCCTGGGGACAAACCGGATAGCAGGGGGACAAACCGGATTGCCCGGGGGCAAAACCCAATAGCCCGGGGACAAACCTGATAGCCCGTGGACAAACCCGATAGCCCTTGGACAAGCCTGGTAGCCTAGGGACAAACCCGATCACCGGGGGACAAACCCAATAGCCCAGGGACAGCCCTGATCACCCGGGGACAAACAGGATAGCCCGGGGACAAACCGGACAGCCCAGGAACAAAACCGGATAGCCCGGGGACAAACCTGATAGCCGTGGACAAACCGGATAGCCCAGGAACAAAATCCGATAGTCCTGGGACAAACCCGATAGCCTTGGGACAAACCCGATACCCCAAGGACAAACCCGGAAGCCGCAGGAGAAACATGGTAGCCCAGGGACAAACCCGATAGCCTAGAGACATATCCGATAGCCCGGTGAATAACCCGATAGACCAGGGACAAACCCAATAGCCCAGGGACAACCCGATAGCCCGGGGACTTACCCGATAGCCCAGGAACAAACCCAATAGCCCAGGGACAACCCGATAGCCTAGGGAGAAACCCAATAGCCCAAGGACAACCCGATAGCCCGGGGACAAACCTGATAGCTCGGGGACAAAACCCGAAAGCCCTGGAAGAAACCGGCTAGCCCAGGGGAAACTCGGATAACCCGGGAAGAAACCGGATAGACCGGGGACAAACCGGATAGGTCGGGAACAATCCCGATATCCCGGGGACAAACCGGATAGCCCGGGAACAACCCCGATAGCCCGAGAACAAACCGGATAGCCGGAGACAAAACCCGATAGCCCGGGAACAAACCGGATAGCCCAGGGACAAAACCCAATAGCCCGGGGATAAAAACCGAAAGCCCAGGGACAAAACCCGATAGCCCGGGGACAAAATCCGATAGCCCTGGGACAAACCCGATAGCCTTGGGACAAACCCGATAGCCCAAGGACAAACCCGGAAGCCGCAGGAGAAACATGGTAGCCCAGGGACAAACCCGATAGCCCGAGAACAAACCGGATAGCCCGGAGACAAAACCCGATAGCCCGGGAACAAACCGGATAGGCCAGGGACAAAACCCGATAGCCCGGGGATAAAAACTGATAGCCCAGGGACAAAACCCGATAGCCCGGGGACAAAATCCGATAGCCCTGGGACAAACCCGATAGCCTAAGGACAAAACTTAGAGCACGGGGACAAATAGAACAGCCCTGCGGACATACTCGATATCCCGGGGACAAAACTCAGAGCATGGGACAAACCTGATAGCCTAGGGACAAACCCGATAGTACAGGGATAAGCCCGGTTACCCCAGGAAAAACCTGATAGCCCAGGGAAAAAAAACGATAGCCCAGGGACAAATCCGATAGCCCAGGGGCAAAGCCAATGCCACAGGGACAAACCAGATAGCCCAGAGATAAGCCCAATAGCCCCAGGACAAGCCTGATAGCCCCAGGACAAACCTGATAGCCCAGGGACAAACCCGATAGCCCGGGGACACACCCGATAGCCCAGGGACAAACTCGAAAGCCCAGGGACAAACCCGATAGCCCAGGGACACACCCGATAGCCCAGGGTCAAACTCGATAGCCCGGGGACATACCCGATAGCCCAGGGACAAACTCGATAGCCCAGGGTCAAACCCGATAGCCCGGAGACACACCCGATAGCCCAGGGTCAAACTCGATAGCCCAGGGACACACCCGATAGCCCAGGGACAAACCCGATAGCCCAGGGAAAAATCGGATAGCCCAGGGACAAACCTGATAGCCCGGGAACATACTCGATAGCCCAGGGACAAACCCGATAGCCCAGGGACAAACCTGATAGCCCGGGGATAAACCTGATAGCCCAGGGACAAAATCTGATAGCCCGGGGACAAACCAGATAGCCCAGGGACAAACCTGATAGCCCGGGGACTAAACTCGATAGCCTGAGGACAAACCTGATAGCCCAGGGACAACATCCGATGCCAGGGGACAAACCTGATAGCCCGGGGACAAACCTGATAGCCCGGGGACAAACCTGATAGCCCAGGGACAAAACCCGATAGCCCGGGGACAAATCCGATAGCCCAGGGACAAACCTGATAGCCCGGGGACAAAACCCGATAGCCCAGGTACACACCCGATAGCCCGGGGACACACCCGATAGCCCAGGGACAAACCCAATAGCCCGGGGACAAACCCAATAGCCCAGGGACAAACCCAATAGCCCGGGGACAAACCCGATAGCCCAGGGACAAACCTGATAGCCCGTGGACAAAACCTGATAGCCCGGGGACAAAACCTGATAGCCCGGGGACAAACCAGATAGCCCGGGGACAAACCCGATAGCCCGGGGACAAACCCAATAGCCCGGGGACAATCCTGATAGCCCGGGTACAAACCGGATAGCCCGGGGACAAACCCGATAGCCCGGGGACAAACCCAATAGCCCGGGGACAAACCTGATAGCCCGGGGACAAACCTGTTAGCCCGGGGGGAAACCCGATAGCCCGGGGACAAACCTGATAGCCCGGGGACAAACCTGGTAGCCCGGGGACAAACCTGATAGCCCGGGGACAAACCTGGTAGCCCGGGTACAAACCGGATAGCCCGGGGACAAAACCGATAGCCCGGGGACAAACCCAATAGCCCGGGGACAAACCCGATAGCCCAGGGACAAACCTGATAGCCCAGGGACAAACCCGATAGCCCGGGGACAAACCTGATAGTCCGGGGACAAACCTGATAGCAGGGGGACAAGATTCAGAGTTTTAGGACAAACCCAATAGCCCAGGGACAAACCCGAGAGCCCGGGGACAAACCCGATAGCCCACGGGAAAAAAACAATAGCCCAGGAACAAACCTCAGAGCATAGGAACAATCCTGATAGCTCAGCGTTGCGTCACCAGGGGCTTTATTATGTGAGAACTTTGCTTTTGTTTCTGGACAAGAGTTTTCCCTACCAATGTGACCACAGGAAGTCGCATGACAGACTGGTGACGAATCAGAGCAACAAAAATTAGCTGTACAGCCTGATCAAACTACATAAGCAGAGTACCGAGGCCTACATGAAGAAGAGCCCACTGGGTGAATGAAAGGAGGTTGCCTTGAAGAGTGGGGGTCTTGCTGTGTGCGGAAATGTGTGTACAGTTCAGCTCAAGGAAACATTAGGTATTTATTTTGTCAGGTGCATGTACCTCTAAGAAATTAGTGTTTATCAAATAGCTGCAGTGATGTCCGTGTGTGGGTGGAGCTGGGCTGTCTGTCTCTTTACTTTCGTTTTGAGCTGAAAAACTGCCTTGTGGCTCTGCTTTTGGTTTCATTTTCAGTTGGAGAGCTGCATTCAAACAAGGAGCCGTATATCTCTCTCTCTCTCTAAGGAATGTCGCCAGATCACTTGATGATTTCAAAGTAATACCTGTTTCTGTAAGGAATGCAAACCTATTATCTTTGTTAAAAAGGGGGGTTTTGACTTATGGATGTTGTTAGGGAGGTTATTAAGGGTCAGCTATCGAGTACTGTATCTTTTGGGGGGTTATTCGGGTTGGTAGTTGATAAACTGTTCACTGTGTGTTTATAAGATGTTAACTGAATTCATAGAATAAACAGTTTAAAAATACTCCTTGCATCACACCTGTAAAGTGCTCCCCGTAACCAAAATCTATTAAAAGTTGTGGGTCAGGTGAACTCCATGATATACTTTGGAGTTTTCTAAACCCTGGCCCATAACAATTTATTTTTGTTTGGTCAGTGCATGAAGACATGTGAATAAACATTTGCCTTGATATTATAACTGGACAATTGTGAGTTATTGAACGGAGAGAACTCCACCCCACCTATTGCAATCCACAGTGCCTGGTGACATCACATTTGGTGGAGGAGGTGGAGCTAGGTTGTGGGTAACCACAGAGAACTCAGCTCAATAATGGAAGCCTTGATGCAACAACTTGCTCAGCCTACAATGGGCCAACACAAAGCCAACCAGACTCAAGTGGAGACTAACAGTTTGTTGCTGAAAGAACAAGGTGGGAAGATTAAGAGACTTCCATGAGTTTCATATGGTTGAGAATGAAAAGTTTAAGAAACTACACGTTCGTATTCAGGAACTCAAAAAGCACATGGAGGTAGTGGAGACCTTGTACAGTAGGCAGCTAGTGGGGCTTAAATGAGTTTTGGATTACAGACAAGAGGCAGAAAGTGCAAAGGAAATCATTAATAATCTGAGGTGAGAAAAGAACCAACTTCTTGATCAGATTGAACGATATGACAAGAAATGGTGTGAAATAGCTGAGCACACCATGACCACATCTCAAAAACATATCCTGTTCAACAAAGACAAATTTTCACTGAGAACGAAGTGAAGTGCTGAAAGAGCAGTTGAAAAGAGTCAAAGATAAGAAAAACTTTAATAATAATCTTTATAAGTGTCATAAGTACGCGTACATTAATGCTGCAATGAAATCCCCCAGTCGCCACATTACAGCTCCTGTTCAGGTACGCAGAGGAAGAATTCAGAATGTCCAATTTACCTAACAGCACGTCTTTCAGCATGAAAAAGGCACAAAGGTTGGCAGAAGCCTCAGAGAAATTGCCAGTGATGTATAAATTAAAGAAATCCCTGAAAGTCGAGGGGAAACTCAACCGGCACCTTGCAGAATAGTGATTGCAAACAAAGGAAAATGTCGGAGAAGTTACAGAAATGCAGCGCTTTTGAAGTAGAATATGCTGACTTCAGGGCTTTAGCTGCCTCATCAGGCCCAACTTGCTGTCCGGACGAGGCCTTTGAATTTTGCGAGAGGTCTTCATCGAGAATCGCAACGCTCGAAATGTCTTGCAAGATTCAACCCAATCTCATCCAGGTCTCAATCTTATTCGGGGAAATCCAGGCATGCATATTTAAATTAGCCCAATACAGCCGGGGCCCGGTATTCACCAGCCTCACCAGTGAGGCCTCAACTGGTCAGTATTTGGTACGAGATCACAAAGTTGTGAACCAGTCATGATGCCACCTTGGCGGTAGGGGGGTCTTGCTGAGGGGTTGAGGCCCCTGTGTGATTGGGGCAGGGTAGGGTGATACCCTGACGTTCCCCAGGGCACATTCGCACTTCGACCCAGGCACCCTGGCAGGTTGTCCTTGCCAGGGGTCAAGAAACTTTCTTCAAAGAGAGAAAAAGTGCAGAAACAGGATATTGCAATGGAAGCCCCACGCCAGCAACCCCAGCAGACAAATGTTGAGCTGGAACAGCTTAATTTGAACCACTTGGAAAAACGAGCATGACCGATTGATGACTTGTGAAAAAGAGATTGACACAATTGTGGAGAAGTATGGGCTGCCTGTCCTTTCACAAAACATGGCAAAATATTCAGAGCAGAATTAAATATTTAAAAAAGCAGGTAAGACCAAGAATGATTGTTTGGTTTATTCCAAGAGAGGGAGAATATTTCGGCAGAGATAAAAGAAGCAGTGCAGGAAACTGCAGAAGGAGTGTGTGAAGCCACAGAATTGTACGAGGAAATGGTATGAGGCTGCTGCAGAATACTGTGGAGAAACCGTATGAGGAAGCTGCAGAAACTGTAGAGAAACTGTATGAGGGAGCTGTGGAGAACTGTGGAGAAACGGGATAAACAATCAGGGAAAGTAAAGTAGCCCTGGAGGAAGAAGACTAAGATGACAGTGATGATGCAGAAGAGGAAGATGATATTATGCTGCCTGGAATGGATGGTAAAGAGGAGCCTAGCTCTGACAGTGGCACAACAACTGTTCTTGCACAGATCCGTGGGAAGTAGTTGATGGTGACCAAAGCTGGAGATTCCCGGTGTGTTGTTGTGGACAGTGGCGAAACAGTTGACATGAACTATGATCACAAACCAGAAGGTGAAGTGGAACTGGCCTGGATCAAGAATGCTGGTTGAAAAGTTACTTTAGTTGGGAGAGTCAATAGCAGGTTAAACCTCTCACAAGCAAAACATGATCATTTCTACAAGAGGAATAAGGACCTTCCGCCAGAGGAATAGATGATCACGTCACGCTTCCTAATCTCAAGGTGTTGACATTGAATGATAGCCATAAATTTCATGGAATTTGCATGTGACGGTAAATGGAATGATAAGCAGCCATGAAGTAGTAGATTTCATCAGTAAATGTATCACCAAGCTGGATGATAATAGAGAGTTGAGATTGCAACCATCCATATCTGAAGCGCTCTAAGATTAGCACATGGCATATCAGGAGATGGTACTGGATGTGACAGGGCTGCTTGGAGAGTGAAGGCACTCGCTGTTTGCAGAAATGAGCAAACGTTTGGCTCAAGGAAAAGAAAGGTGTTTATTTTTGTTTTGGTGAGTGTCTGAAGACCTGTGAATAAACATTCACCTTTCTATATTATCTGGACAACTGAGTCATTGAATTGGGTGAACCCCATCCCACTTGTCATAATCTCTAGCTCCTGGCAACATCACAATGGGCACAGACCCGATGGCATGGGGGGGCAAGCCCAGTGGCACAAGAACAAGTCGCACAGGACTGTCCTGCCACTGGGGACACGGTAGTTGCAGCCATCTCACCCCAATAATTCAGGTTAGGTTCAAGGCCTGATTGAATTTGGGCCAGAGGTTGGCCTCCTTTTGATATAAACCCAGATGGTGTCAGAAATAAGTGCAAAATCCATGATTAACCTTGTATGTTTTTGAATATCCTGAATGGGTCTCTTAATAAATAAATGGTAACCCACTCAGTGTTACAAAAGCACTTTATGCTTTCATTCCATGTGTTTTGTATAGTATGTTATTTTCAAATCTAGAATAACTATTTTGTATTTGTAGAATGTGCCGTCAGAAACTTCCATCAATAAAGAGAGGAGGAGACAGAAACACACCATGCCTTTGAATGAAGTTATTTATTGATCATTAGACTATATATGACTGGCTAAACACAGCCTTAACATTGGATAACAATGTCCTCTGGGACCCATAAAATGAACTTTCAAAGATAAATAATCCAGCAGCCAACCCTAATTACCTATTTTTATGATTTGCTTTAAGAATGAAAAGCAAAGGACAGCATAATGGATACAATGTTTGAGTAGCTGCCAAAAACATGTGCCACAGAGCGATAGGTTGTGGATTCACCTTCCTCCCTCCAATTCTCCTCAGGGTGAGTTCAGCCAGAAGGTTCAGGGATTCAGGGAGAGGAGCCAAGCAAAGAAAATAAGCTTCCCTGAGGAGGAAAGAGAAGCCGAATGTCGAGTTAACCTGCTACGTGCATAAGTGATCCCATTACAACACTAATATTTCAGTCTCATTGCTTGACTGCCATCTCTTCCTGCCCTGGCCCATGAATCATTGACCGTACAAGTTCTCAGGCAGCCATTTCAAATGCTACTTTAAGGAGATCTTCAGCTACTCTCGGGAAAGTTGTGAAGAATGTTTGGAAACAATTTATTGCAGTGCCTTGTGTGGTTTTTAGGACTTTAAAGGATTTGAAAATACTCATAATTGCTTTTGTCGGTTTTGAACTGCCTTCTGGCACTGTTCCGCCCAAGCCTTTCTGTCAAGTCAAAGAACTAGAGCATTAGAGAGAGCTTTAAACTAAATAGCGAGGAAGAGTGATAACGTGAGGGAAAAGGAGATAAATTAAAGAGAGGACAAGAGAGCAAGCTAGCATTAAGAATAATGATAATCAGAGTGTGACAGGAAGGGGCAAAGCATACAAATTTAAGAGTGCACCAGCAGATAAGGTTACAGACTCTGAAAATAATAAAAAGAGAATTAAAGGCACTTGGCCTGAATGCACACAACATCCACAACAAAATTGTTGAAGTCCAAGCACAAATAGAAGTAAACAGATATCAGATATGATCAAATTGCCATTAGAGAGATGAGGCAGCAAGGCGGCCAAGGCTGGCTACTGAATATTAAAGGGTATATGGAATTTACGAAGGCTAGGCAAAGCAGAAAAAGAGGTGGGGCATTGCTGTCAATAAAGAATGAGATCAGGGCCGGGATTCTCCCCAACCCGGCAGGGCGGGGGGTCCCGGCGTACCGGAGTGGCGAGAACCACTCTGGCGTCAGGCCTCCCCAAATTCTCCTCCGGAGAATTCCGCACGTTTAGGGGCTAGGCCCGTGCCGGAGTGGCTCCCGCTCCGCCGACCAGCACGAATGGCCTTTGGCGACCCGCCGACTGGCGCCACGGCTGGCCGAAAGGCCTTCGCCGGCCGGCGTGAATCCGCGCATGCGCCGGAGCGTCAGCGACTGCTGACGTCACCCCGGCATATGCACGGTGGAGGGGGTCTTTTCCGCCTCCGCCATGGTGGAGGCCGTGACAACGGCGGAAGAAAAAGAGTGCCCCCACGGCACAGGCCCGCCCGCCGATCGGTGGGCCCCGATTGCGGGCCAGGCCACCATGGGGGCACCCCCCGGGGTCAGATCGTCCCGCGCCGCCCGCTCACGCTGCCTGCTCCCGCAGGCACCAGAGGTAGTTTAAACCACGTCGGCGGGAGAGGCCTGACAGCGACGGGACATAACAAGGGTAATATAGTAATCATGGGTGAGTTCAATCTGTTTCTGGGCTGGGTAAACCTAAGTAGCATTAGTGCTGTGGAGTAGAAATTACTAGAATTCAAACAAGATTGTTTTCTCGAACAGTGTGCGGGATTGTCCGTATCGCAACGCCCGAACCACAAATCACGATCGGGCGGAGAATCGAGTGTCAGCCAAAAATTGAGCTCGGTGCAGGGCGCCCAACAGAACGCCATGCTCCCCTGCTTCGCTGGAGGCACGAGTGTGGTCCCTGCCTCGCACAGGCCTGGGCATACAAACTTTACAAGAACGGTCGTTAGCATATCATTGATGGGCTCGATCCGGTGGTCGCTGGCCTCCCGCGATGCTCCGCCTCCGCCAAGTGGAAGTGACACCAGCGCGGTTCACTTGCATTTAAAAACGGTCACCGGGCGCTGTAGCTGCTGAGGGTGACAGAGGAGGTAAAACATGTTTCCAAAGGTGCAACCATGGGCTGCCAGTTGTGCCACTGTCTGGGGAGGCATCTGCCAGGGTCGGGGGGGTAATAGCAGGGGGCGACCAGAAGACAGGCCGTGCAAACTGGATTAACAGAAATGGTAACTGTTTCTCATGAATTCCATATCTGGTTTAGGCAATACACACTGTGAAGGTTTAACTTCAGCCTTGTTGAGTTGTTATAACCTAGAATCTTAAGATAGTAGCGAACTATCTCCAAATGTCATAAAACTGCCTGATGTCTATAGAAATATACAAAAAATGTGTGAAGATTTGAAAGGTTGTTGTAATAAGCAGCATTACAATACAAGTATTCAGATAATAAGCAGATCCCACTGCATTTATTACAAGCACTTGATTTTTTTGCAATCTTCAGAGCTTACAACTACAAGTATCGAGTGCAATTAACTGGGGAAGGGTTCATCCTCATTGAGGATGAGATGTATCAGAACACACCATCACTAAATCCTTCACACAAGTGTCCACTCTATGCATTGATCAGAAATAGACAGTTATGCTACCAGGTATTCACAGAGAAGAAAAAAGTGGCCTAGATTCTGCGGTCCCCAGCCATGTGTGTCTCGGCAGTGCGCCGCTCACTGGCGGAGAGATTCTCTCTTCCCGCTGCTTATCAATGGGATTTCCTGTTGTAGCACCCCACGCCGTTGGAAAACCCCACGGGTGGGGTTGCACTGCCAGTGGGAAAATAGAATCTGAGTGGCCAGTATTTCCTTTGACAGTATGCAAGATTTCTATTTCCCATAGTTAGATTATTTATAATGGAGCAGTTTTGAGGACAGAGATTTGCTTATTAATATTAAAGATATCAACACACCCAAGATACAATGCAGGTAAAAAGAGTCTGGAGATTTGAAATACAAAACAAAAGATGCTGGAGTTACAGAACAAATCTCAGAAATTACTCACCATTTCTTGTAAATTCCATTTAATCATAAATTCACGAGTAGGTCAAGGGGCAGGAACCATTTCCTCTCAAAAGTTGCAAGAATAGCAACAATGCTAATAAAACTGACGGCCCCCATATATTATGAATGAGAGGACCACAGATACATTTTGGTTGCCTTGATGTATAAGGAGTTCCACAATGTGCACCAGTATGTGTATCCTGCGTAGTTGTTCCCTGCATAACTTTATCATCTAAAAAGTGTCTGCATATAGAAGATCCTAGGGAGGTGGCCCTATCTGTTGTGGTGGTGGAAGAGCATACAGAGGGTCACCAGGAATGCCATCACTTGGAAAACTGTTTTTCAGTGATAGCTGAAAAGAGCATCACAATTCAATTGATCAATGAAGTTTTTTCATCTGCTTAAGTCTCCTTTCATCACCACCACCTTTGCTCATTAACCCCTCCTTTCATATAAATTATGAATCCTTCAACTTATTACCTATTGTCAAGATGTGGAAGATATTAGGAACTTGAGTCCAGAAATAGGGTCCAAGATGTAGCAGGCCCACACCTGATATGGTCCCATTTAGAATTAAATTTGTTAGGGAATGCATAAAAGGATTAATCTGAGATCCATTGTCTTTCGGGATATTCCTGCATGACCAGCCGTGATCCTATTACAGAGTCTGATGACCCATTTATCCTTCAATGGAAGGTAGTTGCATATGATTGGCATAGCTCTGGTCTTGTGTGTAAACAGAAGTGGGCAATCAAGCAGCCCAATTACAGTTGATAAGTTCCAGTCTGGACATTCCAGAGAAGGACCTTTGTTTGAAGGGCTGGGCAGAGCTTAGAAAGAAAGAGAGAGAGATGCTGTTTTAAAACAGTTATGTGAGCAAACATGAGCCAGGTCAATAAATCTGCTACACAGAGAAGGATGTAAGCAGCTATTGAAGAGGTCATGAAAAAGCCACAGAGAAGGTTTTGGAAAAAGGTTCTGAATGAATGACTCTAAGGAAGAAAGGTTGCTTCCTAAATGCCTGAATATTTAAGTGGAACAAGAACTGCATTTTCATGAAAAATGTTGTTTATAGTATCTAGTGTTAAGGTTAAGAAACTACACATAATCTGTTTGTGTCAGTTTGAAGTTTAAAAGTAAATATTGTTTTATTTTCTTTTGTTTTAATAACCAAGCCCTATTCCTATATTATCACTCCCAGAATGAATTGATCTTTCGGCACTGTCTTAAAACTTTCAAAGGTTGCCCATCTGGTTCAGTATCATAGCTATTGTTGAGGGCTGACCAAGAATCCATAACATTATCCTAGAACATCACATCAGATCCTATCGAACCTCTTTGGGCTGACATGAATTACAAATCTAAATAATTAAATGGTTATAGCACTCAAAAAGAACAATTTTGATTTGCCCCTTGACCTTTCCCGACAGTCTTTAAAATGTTTTTGTTCAGATGCTGATATGGTTGCTTTTTGAAAGGCATGATGAAATTTACCTCCACCTCAATATCAGACAGAGCAGTCTAAATCCTAACTACTTGCTGCATAAATAGGTTTTTCCTCAAGTTGTTGTTTCTTTTGTCAATCACTTAAATTGGCATTTTTAAAATGTATTCTTTCACAGGGTGTGGACATCACCAAGGCCCAGGAGAAAGGGGGCCTAATCACCGGTACCCTTGCCTCTAGTGGGGCCAGTGCAAGTAGTCTGTCACCCCGGATGGTCAGTGTCCAAAGCAGCTAATCTGGCATGTTGGTCATGAAATGAAATGAAAATCGCTTATTGCCGCAAGTAGGCTTCAAATGAAGTTCCTGTGAAAAGCCCCCAAGTCGCCACATTCTAGCGCCTGCTCAGGTAGGCTGGTACGGGAATTAAACCGTGCTGCTGGCCTGCCTTGGTCTGCTTTCAAAGCCAGCGATTTAGCCGTGTGTTAATCAACCAATGATTGCTGTTCATCTGACCAACATTTGTCATGAGCCAAGTAATAGAGCAGGTCAGATACCCCAATCCCTCCTTACCTACCTTGTGGACTTCTGTTTTAATTTTCTTCTCGTCAAATTCTGTTTCTTTAATCTTTACTCTTCTTTCTTCAGAGCTCACAGGAGTCTGCTGGAGCACAAAGTAAGTGGTAAAATATATAGGGCTGGTTTCACCATTTCAGGAGCTAAGTGCTGGCTGAAACGGAGAATTCCTGGGTGTTTGACGCCGCCACAATCGGCGCCGAACCCTCACCGATTCCGGGTCCGGTGAGGGGTTAGCTGCACCGTGGGTAAAACCCCCAGCTCCCGCTCCAAATATGGCCGGAAAATGGGCAGATCCGTGGCCGTGCACGCGCACGCTGATGGCCAGCAGCGGACGCGCCATACAACATGGCGACGGCCATGCACGGACCCATCCCGCCAAATACGGCCCCTGGCCACCTCCTAGCCAACCCCCCCCCCCCCCCCAGCCCTCGTGGAAGCCCCCACAGCCAGCGGCACGGATCCCAGCCGACTGTGGCGGTGCTGGACACAGTCCGCAGCTTCCACTCTGGGTTCCTGACCGGTCAGACCACACATCAGCTGGGCAGTCGGGAACTCGGCACTTCGGGGGGAGAGCATCGCAGGAGGGCCTTCCAATAACACATCAATGCCATTTCAACAAGGGGCAGAGACTCAAAAACCGGCATCAAGCCGGCACTGCCCCCGATTTGGGAGTTGGGAGGGATTCTCTGCCCATCGCCGATTACGATATCGGCGTCGGGCAACGGAGAATCCTACCCATAGTGCCTTAACTCTGGCTCTGCCGACCCCCTCTGGCCACTAAACGTCATGTAAATACTGAGTTCCTTCCATCACCTCATTTCATGTGAAAACGTCTTTCAGCTCTATCTCATCAATGTCCTGAGGCAAATTCCCGACCAATAACTGATAATTGTCTCTGGTCATTGGATTGTTTCCATATCTGCTGGTTCATTTTCATTGTGACCTAGCTTTGGACCCTGTGGTGGCAAATTCTGCCATTCCCTAATTCTCTGATCAACCTTAGCATTGAACCTATATTCCTTCTTCTGTCTCCAGTTTGGGCTATGGTGTCAGTGTTAGCTCAGTGAGCTAGATAGCTGGTATGTAATGCAGAACAAGGTCAGCAGTGCGACTTCAATTCCCATACTGGCCTACCCAAACAGGCAGCAGAATATGGCGACTCGAGGCTTTTCTCAGTGACTTCATACTTGTGACAATAAAAGATAATTATTTTGACAAAACAAGGTAGAATTCCAGTGGAGGGGACAATGTCACTGGTGGGCAGAATCTTACTTACTCTTGAAGCCCAGGGGAACAGCCTGGAATCCTCAGCTACAACAGTTGCTGGATTGGCAAATGGAGGGGTTAGACATTTTACCAGGGGATCCTCAGGAACTTTCACATCCAATACAGGCTCAGGATTTACTTCCTCCACATGTGGTTCTGGTTCCATGATTTTATGTTTCTATGTTCATGCTGACTGTGGTGATATGCATCACTGTAGATACACAAGGGGTTAATGTAAGTACACGTAGACTAGCTAGACACTAGAGGGAGCACCAGAGACATGACACACAGACACTCAACCAATAGGTCAGTAAGATAGGACACGACCAATGGGCATTCACGATACACACAGAGGTGACACTACCACAGGGGGGCATTACACCAACCCATATATAAAGGACACAGCACACATGATCTTCCTCTTTCCAGGGGAGACAATCAGTGAGTTCAGACACAGGATTGATTCAACATCACACCCACCACGTGGATTGTAGCAGACTGGTTTGTCAGTCTGAGTAGCCATAGAAGGATTAACAGTAGTGGCGAACCCGAGTAGGAGAATTGTAAATAGTTCAATAAACGTGTTGAAGTTATCTCCACGTCTGAACCTTCCTTTGTCAGAGTGCACATCAAGGAAGCCGCTTATGCTACGCCAAGAGCATAACAAGACACTGACCTCAAACCTCCCTTGATGGTCAATGCAAGTGTGAGTGTACGCATGCGTGTGTGACAGAGTGAAAGAATGAGAGATGGAGAGTGACAGAGAATGTGTGACAACCCCGAGACTGGGAATGAACTGGACATTCACACATGTGTGCACATACACACACATACTGTTTGGGTTTGGGGACACACACCATCCACTTCATCCCTCCCCAAAAACTATCCGCATACCAGGCAGGGAGAACAGGAAAACCCAGATTGAAAGGCTATCCATGTCTGACCCCTCCACTTTCATACGCATTCTACTGAGGCCAGACACAAATGCAAGGTCATTGTTAGTTGATCCCAATTCCTTAGCTTGGCTCCTGTCTCCTCCCACTTCCCTGGTGACCAGGACTTCGAATCTAGTCCATCTCTCCAGCTCTACTGCTTAAGCAAAAAGGCAAAAAAACATTTTTGAGCTTGCCCTGCTGCTTGGAACTTTTTAATGGTCATTTTTATTAATTATTCATTTTTTTAATCATCAAGTTATTACTTTGACATTTTTGGTTTAGTAATTTCTATATGTTTTCTTCATACTTTAACATTTCACAGAATCATAGGATAGAATCACAGAATCCCTACAGTGCAGAAGGAGGACATTCGGCCCATCAAATCTGCACTGACCCTCTGAAAGAGTAACCTACCTAGGTCCACACCCCCACCCTATACCAGTTACCCAATAACCTCTCCTAAGTTTTTGGACACTAACGAGCAATTTAGCATGGCCAATCCACCTAACTTGCACTTCTTTTGACTGTGGGAGGAAACCAGAGCACCCGGAGGAAACTCACGGGGAGAACCCCAAGTGAGAATCGAACCTGGGTCCCTGCCGTTGTGAGGTACCACTATGCCACCCTGCTGCCCATACATTTTGAAATTCATGTTTATTGCTGTGTAAACTGGATCTCAGGCAGATGCTGTTGGTTTTCTTGCTGAAGGGAATGAGAGACTCATAGGAAGGCTGATTGATTTTGGGGAGCTGGAAAAAGGGTTCCAGTAGAGACGGAAAATTTTGGAAATGCTCAGCACATCTGACAGCATCTGAGCAGCGAAACAGGTCAGTGACCCTTCTTCAGAACTAGTGCAGGTCATGCAGCCGAAGCTTCGACTCTGTTTCTGTCCCAGGCATTTCCAGCATTTTCTGTTTCGGTTTGAAACTTCCAGAATCTGCAGCACTTTATCTCCTTTGCTTCATGCTGGGCATTGGTAAATGCGTTTGTTTCAATTTAAAATTAGAAAAGATTTGTCTCTCAATGCAAAGTGCGATTTTTATGACAACAAATCCCACTTGAGTGAATGGAAATATTAGATTATTGGAGGTGGATTGATTGGTGCTAATTTACTGGAAGGTTTTACATTTTTAAATTTGGAAGTGAAATTCGGAGCCATGCACAAATAGAATATGCCACTGTTTGTTCAACATATTCTCATTTCTACATTGTTTGTGGTACTTGTGAGGTTCAAGTCTTTTGGATGTCGCTGCCCAGATATTGCAGAGGGCCAATTTGAAAGAGGAGTGTGCAATGATCGTAGAGTGACTCTGCGTATTAAGGGTGCAGGCTTGGGGGTACCAGCTCTGACTTGGAGTAACCAGGTTTTGACTGGGGGTGACCAGCGTTTGGTTTAGGTGTGAGCAACCTTTGACTCGAGGGAGACTGGGGTAAAACTGGAAGGGTACCAGGGGCCTAGTTGGAGGGTATCAGTGGAGACTGAGATAACACTGGAAGGGTACCAGCAGCCGACTCGTAGGGTACCCAGATAACACTGGAAGGGTACCATGAGCCTAGTGGGGAGAAATCGGGGGGGGTAATTGTCTTGGGAAGACCGACGAGGGGGAGACCTGGGGGGTTGACTCTGAGGTACTGGGGTGTTGACTCTGGGGAGACCGGGGCGCATGGGGAGTTGGGGGTGTTGACTCCAGGGTACCGGAGGCCTAGTTGGGGGAGGCAAGGGGGTAACTGGGGAGAAGACAGTCAAATGCGAAATGCATTGTTCCTAAGGTTGCCTTCTGCTGCTGGGCCATGGGTTTCTTAGAAGGGCCTCACAGATGGAAGGGAAGCCAAGCGTAATGTATTGGTGGGTGAGCAGTCAACACGGCTGCTTGATTTACTCAATCCTGAGGGGAGTTGGGGGGTTCTGGGGATGGTATGTTGGAAAGGACAAGATTCATGGAAAGACATGTCAGTGATCATTGCAGCTGAGACCGTTCAGCTGTAACTCAATTGAGCCCACTCAAGCACCATTTATATGTGTGAATGCCATTGATTACTGCTCAGCATTTAACCCCTGGCACTGACTTCCAAAATCACTCACTGCCATGGTCTGCCTGCGCCACTGGCCAACTAAGCAAGCAATTCAATTCCCTTAGAGAGTTGGCAATGGCACACTGCTCAAGGAGAACGCTCCTAATCCTTGACTGTGTGCTAAGGTGCATATTCACAAGTGCTCCTCATAGACCAGATTGAGCACAACGCCTTGCAGTGTGGCTTGGGACAATGGGACCTGAGATGGGAGCTAAGGAAGCAGCAAATTGGCCAAAGCTGTGGGGGACTGGTGTCCATGTGGTGGCCAGGACCTGAGTCCATTATTCCTCTCGCTCATAGGCAGGAGAGAAAAATGTGTCAACAGAGGCACCTGACTCCCCAAAGGCAGGAGCAGAACTGTAAAGAGGACGTGGTGGCAGGACCTGCTCCACATGCAGGGGAGTAGCCCCAGAAAGCCATCATGCAAAGGATGAACCCAAGAGAGCCATCACTCGGAGGTGTTTCACTAGACCCAGGGTTTATAGATGTCACCTAACATACTGACAGATCTCTGAGTACTAATGTTACTGAAGACTACACATGTCCAGGGAACTGGTTGGTGACATCTACCACCTTCTGCAGGATTTAGAGCCAGAGGGACGGCATTCAATGCCACTGTTACTGAAAGTTGCAGGGTCACCCCCCTCCCCCAGGGCTCCACAGGTGACCTCTGGAGGATATTGTAAGCCAAAATACAAAAGTGCATCCAGGAGGTGTCAGACACAATTTTCGCAAGGATGCACAACTGAGATCAGGCAAGCCTGGATGCAAGAACAATGGGCTTTGCACAAATCTCTAGCTTCCCACAGGGGCAGGATGCCATCGACTGCACTCACATGGCACTCAGATCTCCAGGGTATCAAACAGGAAACTGTGTGAACTACAAGGGCTTGAATCTGCTGAATAATCAGCTGGTCTTCTGTGATTCAATGGGATCAATGGGACCAAATCCCCAAGCTCAAAAATCAAATCCAACATTCCCAGTACCTGCACTGAGGGAGTGCTTCAAATCTGTGAAACTGAAGGCTCTCTCTTCCCTCTCAGGTGGATCCCACAGCCACTATATCTAGATGTGAATCTGGGAAGTATGAGCAGTACGTTCACAGATGACACTAAAATTGGTGGTGTGATAAATAGCAAGGAGGAAAGCATTAGATTACAGGCTGATATAAATAGGCTGGTCAGATGGGCGGAAAAGTGGAAAATGGAAATCGACCCTGAAAGGTGTGAGGTGATATCTTGGGAGGACTAACAAGGCAAAGGAATATACAATAAATGGTAGGATGTTGGGAAGATTTTCTTGACCAGTGTGTGAAGGAACCAACTAGAGAGCAGGCCATCTTAGACTGGGTACTGTGTAATGAGAAGAGGATCATTGCCAATCTGGTTGCTCGGGACCCCTTGGGGATGAGCGACCATAACATGATAGAATTTTTTATCAAGATGGAGAGTGAAGTAGCTGATTCAGAGATTAGGATTCTGAATCTTAATAAAGGGAACTATGAAGATATGAGGCGCAAGTTGGCCTTGATAGATTGGGAGAGTTACTTAAAGGGATGACAATGGATAGGCAATGGCAAACATTCAAGGAACGCATGGGGGAACTACAGCAACTGCTCAATCCTGTCTGGCACAAAAGCAAAATGGGTAAGAGGGCCAATCCATGGCTTACAAAGTAAATTAGAAATAGTATCCAATCCAAGGAAGCATACAGATTGGTCAAGAAGAATAATAAGTCTGAGGATTGGGAGCAGTTTAGAATTCAGCAAAGAAGATCGTAGGGATTGACTAAGAAGGGGAAAGTACAGTATGAAAGGAAGCTTGCAGGGAACATAAAGACTGTTTCTATAGATATGTGAAGAGAAAGAGATTGGTAAAGAGAAATGTAGGCCCCCTGCAGACAGAAACAGGGGAATGCATAATAAGGGACAAAGAAATGGCTGAGCAATTGAATACATACTTTGGTTCTGTCTTCACAAATGAGGACACCAATCAGATACCAGAAATGTTGAAGAATGATAGGTTTAGTCAGAGGGAAGAACTGAGGGAGATCAACATTAGTAGAGAAATGGTGCTGGGAAAACTGATGGGATTGAAGGTGGATAAATCTCCAGGGCCTGAGAATCTGCATCCCAGAGTGCTTCAGGAGGTGGCTCTGGAAATAGTGGACACATTGGTGGTCATCTTCCGGGATTCTATAGACTGTGGAACAGTCCCTGCAGATTGGAGGGTAGTTCATGTCACTCCGATTATTCAGAAAGGGAGGTAGAGAGGAAGCAGGGAATTATAGATCAGTGAGCCTAACATCGGTAGTGGGGGAAATTCTTGAATACATTATCAAAGACTTTATAGCGGAACATTTAGAAAGCAGTGGCAGGATCAGTCAGAGTCAGCATGGATTTATGAAGGGGAAATCATGCTTACAAATCTGTTGGAATTCTTTGAAGATGTAACTAGTACAGTTGAGAAGGGGGAACCAGTCGGTGTTGTATATTTGGACTTTCAGAAGGCGTTTGACAAAGTCCCGCATAAGAGATTATTGTGATTAAAGCGCATGGGATTGGGGAAAGTGCATTGAAGTGGATAGAAAACTGGTTGGCAGAGAGGAAACAAAGAGCAGGAATTAATGGGTCCTTTTCAAATTGTCAGGCAGTAACTAATGGGGTGCCACAGGGATCGGTGCTGGGACCCCAGCTATTCACAATATATATTAATGATTTGCATGAGGGAACAAAATGCAACATCTCAAAGTTTGCAGATGATATCAAGTTGGGTGGGAGGGTGAACTGTGACGAGGATGCAGGGATCCAACAGCATGATCTGGACAGGTTGGGCAAGTGGGCAAACCAATGGCAGATGCAGTATAATTTGGATAAGTGTGAGGTCATTCACTTTGGAAACAAAAACAGGAAGGCAGATTACTACCTGAATGGTTATAAATTGGGAGAGGGGCTTGTGCAGCAGGAATTGGGTGTCCTTGTGCACCAGTCGCTGAAGGTAAGCATGCAGGTGCAGCAGACGGTAAAGAACGCTAATGGTATGTTGGCCTTCATTGTGAGAGGTTTCGAGTACAGAAGCAGGGATGTGTTGCTGCAATTATACAGGGCCTTGGTGAGGCCACACCGAGAATATTGTGTGCAGTTTTGGTCTCCCTTTCTGAGGAAGAATGTTCTTGCTCTCGAGGGAATGCAGCAAAGATTTACCAGACTAATTTCAGGGATGGCGGGACTGTCATATGAGGAGAGATTGACTAGGTTAGGATTGTTCTCGCTGGAGTTCAGAAGAATGAGAGGGGGATCTCGTAGAGACTTACAAAATTCTAACTGGACTAGACAGGGTAGATGCAGGGAAGATGTTACCAATGATGGGTGTGTCCAGAACCAGGGGTCACAGTCTGAGGATTCAGCCTAAACCATTTCGGACAGAGTTGAGGAGACATTTCTTCACCCAAAGAGTGGTGAGCCTGTGGAATTCATTACCACCAGACGTAGTTGATGCTAAAACATTGAATATAGTCAAGAGGCGGCTAGATATAGCACTTGGAGAGAATGGGGTCAAAGGCTATGGGGAGAAAGCAGGATTAGGTTATTGAATTGGATGATCAGCCATGATCGTGATAAATGGCGGAGCAGGCTCAAAGGGCCAAAAGGCCACCTCCTGCTCCTATCTTCTATGTATCCAAGTATCTACGTATCTATGTAAGTACAAAGGACCAGAAGGACCTTGGCGTTCATGTCCAAAGATCCCTGTAGATAGCAGGACAGGTAGATAAGGTGGTTAAGAAGGAATATGAAATACTTGCCTTTATGAGCCAAGACATAGAATATAAGTGCAGAGATGTTAATGATGCGTAAAACACTAGTCAGGCCACAGCTGGAGCACTGAGTGCCTTTCTGATCGCCACAATCTCAGAAGGCTTTGATTACACTAGAAAGGGTGCAGCGAAGATTCACCAGGATGTTGTCCAGACTGCAGTGTTTCAGCTATGATGAGAGACTAGTTAGGCTGGAGTTGTTTTCCTTCGAGCAGAGAAGTCTGAGGGGGGACCTCATCGACGTGTACAAAATTATGAGAGATATAGATAGGGTGCACATGAAGAAACTTTTCTCCCTAGTAGAGGGGTTCAATAACAGCAATTGCAGCAACACATCCCTGCAGCACGGCAGCATTGTGGATAGCACAATTACTTCACAGCTCCAGCGTCCCAGGTTTGATTCCCGGCTTGGGTCACTGTCTGTGCGGAGTCTGCACATTCTCCCCGTGTGTGCGTGGGTTTCCTCCGGGTGCTCTGGTTTCCTCCCACAGTCCAAAGATGTGCGGGTTAGGTGGATTGGCCATGCTAAATTGCCCATAGTGTCCAAAATTGCCCTTAGTGTTGGGTTATGGGGATAGGGTAGAGGAGTGGACCTTGGGTGGGGTGCTCTTTCCAAGGGCCGGTGCAGACTCAATGGGCTGAATGGCCTCCTTCTGCACTGTAAATTCTATGATAATAACCAGGGGGCATAGATTTGAGGTAAGGAGCAGGAGATTTACAGGGGATTTGAAGAAAAATGTTTTACCCAGGGGGCAGTGGGAATCTGAAACTCACTGCCTGAAAGGATGGTAGAGACAGGAACCCTCAACATTTAAGAAACATTTAGATGATCTCTTGAAGTACCATAGAAAACAAGGCTATGGACCAAATGCAGGAAAATGGAAGTAGAATAGATAGGTGTTTGATGGCTGGCACAGACATGATGGGCTGAAGGGCCTCTTTCTGCGCTGTAAAACTCCATGGGCTGGATTCTCCGGAGCCCCGCACCGAACCCGATATCTTCTTTTATTTACTGAGTCGGGGAGATCAAGAGGTACATTGGGTGGAATTTTCCGTTAGAGAGACCAAGTGCGAATCAGGAATCTCCAGTGGTGCGTTTCCCGCTGGCCAGAATGACGGGATCTGGCGGCAGATTCTGCATTTGGAACCTCATTAATTATGCACAGGCAAGTTCCCCTCCGACACTCTAAGCAGACCTGCAGTTAATTCGTCCATCCACCAACAGCTGGCGGGTTCAAAGGACCCGATACCACATTTAAATACCAGTCCAGCGCACACACTTCACTCTCTCCAGTACACCTGTCTTCACCAGACAGTGCAGGATCTCAGCAACCCAGAGGGAAAAGGTTAGCAGCCTAAACAGCAGTTCTATTCTTCAATTCAACTACCCTTCTCTTGAGCCCATCACTTGCGAGGTGCCTATTCCCCACCTGGACCTGTACCCATCACATGTGAGTCTTTGTGATCCCATTCCAGTAAATGCTGTGGGGTTGGATTCTCCGATCCTGCGGCTATGTCCACAGGATCCGTCTGGTCTTACAGCCAGCAAGTCAGCGCCGCCCCCGCACCGATCCGCCATCCTGTGGGGGGCAAGCAGCCACGCAGCTTAAAGCCCCCAGCTTTACCTGCGGATACGGCCACAGAATGGCTGGGTCCATGGCCGCGCATGCGCACGGCGGCGGCATGTGGCCTGCAGCGGCCGCACTGTATAACATGGCGCCTGCCGCGTGTGAACATGGCCTGCCAAAAACTGCCCTCCTGTAACCATCCTCGCCACCCCCAGACCACCCCCCCATCCCCACCAGTGCCCCCAGCCCAGCCCCCACCAAAGCCCCCCGTCCCTCCCCGCCAGCGAATGGCTCCCCTCCCCGACTGTGGCGGCGCTGAACTCAGTCCGCAGACGCCACGTGAGGTCCCTAAACAGTGTGAGCACACGTGTCCCACGCTGCTGGGGACTTGGCCCTTTGGGTGTGGAGCATCGGGGGAGGCCCTCAGGTGACATCCTGAGGCCATTCATATAGCGTGCGGCGTACACCCCGTGTACGACATTTATGAGGGGGCTGAGCCCCCGATTCTGCCGTAAACGGGGAGTCTCCGGTCGATTGCCAAACTCGATTTCGACGTCTCCAATCGAAGAATCCAGCCCATGGTATCTCTTTGATCCTTTTTGTCATGTGAAAGTACCTTTAAGAAATGGGTGTTTAAGAAATGTACCTTTAAGAAATGGGTGCTTAAGAAATGTACCTTTAAGAAATGATGTTTATCAGTGATGTCAGAGTGTGGGTGGAGCTGGGCTGTCTGTCAGCTTTTTACTTTAATTTTAGGCTGTTTGCTGCAGGGTATGTTTTAGTTTCGTTTTCAGTGTTGGAGCTGAAGCCAGACAGAGCAGGTGCACTATTGATCTCTCTGCCATGAAAAGGCTATCTCTTGATCATTTGGTGAATTCAGAATTATAAATGTTCTCAGTAGTGAATGTAAACCTAATGTGCTTCTGTTAAAAGGTGTTTCTTTTGTCTTCTGGATGTTGTTTGGGAAGTTATTAAGGATTACTTAGTGTTGTATTCTTTGAGGGTTGTATTTGAATTGATGGTTGCTAAGATGTTCACTGTATGTTTTAAAAAGGTTAACTTGAGTTCATAGAAGAAACATTGCTTTGTTTAAAAAATACTTTTTCATTTCTGCTGTACCACTCCTGTAGAGTGGGCTGTGTGCTCCCCACACCACAATCTATTCAAAGTTGTGGGTCAGGTGAACTCCATGATACACTTTGGTGTTCTCTCAACCCTGGCCCATAACATCCTTGTTTGTGAGCTTTTTATGCAGACTTGTCAGGGACCAGCTTCTCTTCCCTCGGTCTTCCCTCAGCTTTCCATTGCTTTATCATTATCCACCTCCTTGACATATGGTTGACGTATGTGGAGAGATTAAACAGTTTGGGCTTATACTCGCTGGAGTTTAGAACGATGAGAGAAGATCTGATTGAGATTTATTCAATACTAAATGGGATTGATAAAGTAAACGTAGACCATATGTTCCCTATTGTGGGGCAATCTGGAACAAGAGGTGATGGATATAGGTTGAGAGGCAATAGATTAAAAACTACTGCTCGTAGCGGGTGGTGAATTTGTGGAACTTGCTGCCCCATAGTGCGGTGGAATCTGAGTCATAAAGTGGTTTCATGTAAGAGATAGATATATTTTGATTTTAAAAAAGGGTCAGAGGGAGATGGGCAACAGGTGGGGAGGTGGATTTGAGAACAGGAAGAGATCAGCCATGATTTGATTGAGGTGGACCAGGCTCGAAGGGCTGGATTGTCTACTTCTGCTCCTCATTCCTATGTTTGTCCTATGTTCCTTGCCATTCTGACTGACATTGGGAGCCTTTTCTCATCCCCTCACCCCTCATTCTTTACACCGCCCTCCTTCCACATTACCCCCTTTGCCTTAATCAGGCCAACACCATTCCATCCCCTATCAAACTTCAGACCTTTGTTGTGGAGCTGCACAGGTCCCACATCACACTCTTGTCCAAATAGAAACTGGTGTGTCACCAGGGGGAAGGAGACCCCTGTACTCCCCAACTCCAGACACAGTACTGATCTGAGATGGTGGCACAGGAGGGTTCCAAGGGTCCTGCTGTCCATGAAGACCAACTTGGCATGGAGATGTAGGGCAAGAACCAGTCCGTCCTGGCAGAGTGGTGAACAGCGCATCAGGAGAAATGGAGCACTATGGCAGAAAGATATTGTTACACTCAGCCCAAAGTCTCTGGTGAACTTAGGAAAGTCTTGTGCACACCACTTTTTATCAATCGGGTTCTAGAACCACCGAATTTTACGCTGGTGTGACGCAAGAATGGAAGGACTGACGAGATGCCGGTAGCCAGCTGTTTTAATGAGCTTTCGTGAGATGCAAATGATTGCAAATGTCATTCACACCACCTGCCAGCAGGAAGACCCACCATTGGGGGAATTGTAACATGATTGTACATTAGCGGCTTCCAATGTTTTGGCCCCCGCTAGATGCTCCACAAGAATTCCGCCCTTTAGTTCTGCCAAAACTTGAGATGGTCGCTATGCTGGAAGCCCTAAGTCATGGAGGTGGACTGGAGAAAGGGAATCTTATTTCTGCAGGGAGGGAGAATCTGGGCGGCGCTGTTTTTGTGATGCTCAGCCTCCTCAAAAATGGGGAGTACGCCGCAGGCCTCAAGGATGCTACTCTGAAGGGAGCGAGAGCAGGTGGCCATGGGGGTCAATTTCTGGAATATATCCGAGGTAATGCCAGGAGACGTTTCATGACCTTGTGCAGGAAATCTAAGCCAGAGAATGGCATCTCATACCAGTGAAATCACCAACCTCTCATGCTGCTTAATACACTGCACCCCATCGCATATCAGAAGCACACCCTGGCTTTCAGGCATCATGCCTAACATCCAGATCCTCCACTTCATCCTCACACACCTTCCATTGATTCCAGCCTCACATCAAGCTCTCATTGTCTCCTTCAGTTATTCAGCTGGGCCCTCAGGTCCCAGAGCTGCTTGACAGCATCCTGTAATTCCATCTGCAGTGTCCCTCAATGAAAGTCAGCAACCTTCCACCTGTTCTCTTGCAGCCAGCAGGGTAGCACTGAATAGCAACACTTGGGCAATCAATAGGAAAGTGCAAGGGTAAATAGTTGATTTCAAGTTGTATAATTGCATAATTAGATGTGGTATTGGATAAAGAATTTAATGAAAACATTTTAATGGATGGCTTTGATTGTTGGATGGTGATCACGGGGATGCTGTGATGGGATGTCTCAGTTTGATGTAACAGTGAAGAATCGTGAATCCAGGGTGGTGAAGGGAAGTAGTTCCATTGAAACTAAAGCCGCAATTCTCACAAAAAATTTCTAACTGTGTTAACAAACCAGAATTGCCGTGAGATTCCCGGCGCTCGGCCCAGTGAGGCCGGCAACGCAATTCAATGTTAATTGGTCCACTTAACAAGGCCTCACAGGCTTCTCGCCAAAAATGAAGGCTCGCCAGCCAGCTGATTCTCTGAAACCACGCTCACCGGGCTCCCGCTAACATGGTCGTGCAGTATTTAAGCTGCACTTGCTCCGCCAATCCCAGCCAGCTTGCAATAATGGCGCCAAGGAGACCAGCCCCAAGATTCAGCGATGCTGACCTGGGGAGGCTGCAAGATGCAGTGGAGGCCAGGAGGGATGTCTTGTTCCCCTGAGGGTCCCTGAGGGTGAGCCACAAGGCAGCCAGTGCTGCGTGGCATGAAGTGGCAGCAGCAGCTGTCAGCGTGAGGAGTGTGACCAGGAGGACTGGCCTGCAGTGCAGGAAGAAGGTCAACAACCTACACTAGGCAGCACGAGTGAGTGGACACCAACGCCACGCTCCCCCCCCCGCCCCCCAAGGGAGCACCCACTCACAACTCTCCACGTGACCCCCAGCCCTCCTCCCCTCTTCCGCTCAATCCCTCAACCCCGCCTTCACACCCCCCTCAACCACTGAAGTGAACCCGCATGTGGCTAACGATGCCCTCTCTGTGACTGCTCAGAAAAAGCTCCCCCATAATTGCTGGGAGGTGACCCAGGCTGGCGGAGGGGTGGCAGACATGAGAATCCTCATTTCCTTCAAGGAGCGGGCCCTGGGGGTGACCAGTGTGGCCGAGGACAGATGGGTCGCCCTCGCAGAGGCTGGCAGAAGCTGCAGAGGGGAGGAACCACCAGGCTCCACCAGGAGGACCTGTCAAACGTGAGTTGTTGTTGCCTTACTGATTGACCAATCCGTCCCACTGACCATATGTCCATTCTCCCCCAGGTCATCCAGCCGACACAGCCAGCCCATCCTAGGTGGCACTCTCTCCTGACTCTGAGGAGAGCTCCAAGCATGTAACCATGGTTACGGCACAGCAGCCATCCCCACCCTCCACCAGCGCAGGTACACACACCATGGTGGGAAATGTTAGTGGACAGGGTTCAGGGACACAATCTGGCGAGCACCACACAGCTGATGATGCACATCAGGTGGAGGCAGGGACCCCCAGTTGAGACAGCAGTGGGAGGTCTGTTGGATCTCAGGATCCAGCTGGGTCCCAGCCTGATGCTGAGGCTGTTGAACAGAGTTACCAGAGCTGATGGAAATGATAGGGACCAACCTGGATGTTCAGAGGGAGATGTCAGCATCATTCCAGTAGTTCCATAGCTGTTTGGAAGAGTTCCAGAGGCTACGGGCACAGGAGGTGTTGCCAGCAATGCGTGGCACCGAGGCCAACATAGCTAGGGTGGTGACCGCAGTGGAGAGCCTGGTGCACAACATAGGTACCATGTGTGAAGGTGTCCAAGCAGTCGCGCAGTCGGTGACTCCATGGCTGAGGGTCTCGGCAGGATGTCCGACTCACTGGAGGATGTCACCCGGCACCAGGCCGAGATGATGCCAGGGCAGCCGGTGCTCTAACCAGCTGCCCCTCTGTCCCAAGGTGAACCACAGGCCCTTAAGGACACAAATCAGGAGGAGGGATTTTCGGGTTCCAAGCCGGTCACCTCCCATTGAGTTGCAACGGTAGCCACCAGCTCCCCCGAGTTCCCCCCTCTGATGAGGTCGCACCTCGCAGTTAACACACGGGACAGGGTGGTGCAGCTGTTCATGTGCCACCGACAAGTGAGCCGGGGCCCTCAGGCCCCACAGTCCCCAGAGGATGCCCTCCAGGGGCATCAAAGGCTATGTGTCGAGGTAAGCATCTGGCTGCCTCCACCTCAGATGTGCATCCTGGGGAAACACCAAGACGTAGTGGTAGGGCTAGGAGGGCCAAGCACGTCGAGGACCACTGAGGGCTCTGCGGGGGGTGAGAGAGAGAGAGTACAGGGGGGGGTAGGAAGGAGGTGGGGAAGTGGGTTGGGGGAGTGGGGGGGGCACAATCAGGAGTGGGGCTTGCACAGCACATTAAACACCTTTTCACAAAACTATTATGATGTCTCTGTCAATTCCTTCTGCAATGCGGACCCTTTGCCCATCTCCACAGCGCAGCCCCCCCCCCAACCATGGCGGCCCACCCATGTGGATGGATCCCCACCCTCCACCGAGCACTGGGTTAGCAAGTCCAGAGCCTCTGGGCTTGATGCCTGTGAGCAAAGATGGCTACTCACCTCCTCGGCTCCCCGCAGAAGCCTATCCGCCTGGTTCACGTTTTTCAAAAGGAGTACTAATCGGTGCCAGTGTGACTATTTGCTGGGGAAGCCGGTTAATGTCAGGAGGATGTTCAATGTGGGGTCGCTTTCGTTAATTAGATGGAAATGGGGCTTAAAAGGTGATAATTGTTTTCTCGCCTCACTACGCGGAGATCCCGATTTCCCCTATGGGATTGGGACGTTTGGTACTGTAAACTATTTGCCACCTTGCGCGGATCTCGTTTTTGGCCTCCCCCGCTATTCACTGGCCTCGTTACGCTTAAGCGATAGGGTAAGGAGGCCGGAGAATCATGCCCTAAATGTTTAATCCCACTCAGAATTATTAAGGATGATTATTGTAAATACACCTGTGATTGAAAATGAGAAAATGCTCATTTTGAAAGCAAAATATTCACCAAAGTTTCTGAAAAAAATTGCAGTGTAATAATTGTCTCCTCATGTAAAATTGAATAAACCCTACAGGATAGGACTACACAATGCTGCTTTTCCATGGAACTAACAGGCAGCCACATGCCAGATACTGTCCCTCAGTGTATCAACAACACTACAGAAGGTCCTTTAAATCTAGTCTTCTGGTTCGCTGTACGAGCACGCCACCACAGGACATAGCCCACCAAATTGCTGAGGGTGTCCCAAGTTAGCTGTTAATTGGCTGGCTGACGCTTAATCATGGCAGGAATACAGAGGTCTGCATGTGTCGATGTGAGCCCACCACAATCCATAAAATCCAAGCCTTAATTAATGATTATCATTTTTTAGGGATTTAGGAATCATCCATTCAGTTTCTTACAATTCCAGGACTTCACAAACACAAGTAAAGACATGTTAAGACAATTAGAAGATGCAAATGACAAGAACTTTCATATTTTTCTTGTGTTATGAGACAAGGGTATTCTTTTTTTTTGTAAAGTATTTTATGAAGGCATTTGTGATTTTATAACAATAACAGGAAACCATATACAAACAACTATGAACATAGTGCAAAGACCCTCTCCCTCCCTCACAGGTCTCACCTTCCTAGAGTAGTAATCTAGACTAACCCCCTGCCTCCCCCTACCCCTCTGCTGACAGTTAATTTTCCTAAAGAAGCCGACAAACAGCTGCCACCTCCAGACGAACCCTAGCATTGACCCTCTCAGGGTCAATTTTCTCAAGACTGAGAAAGCTAGCCATGTCATTGACCCAGGTCTCTGATTTTAGGGGCTTCGAGTCCCTCCGTGCTAACACTATCCGTCTCCGGGATACCAGGGCGGCAAAGGTCAAGCCGGGTTCTCCGACACTCCAAAAATCGACACCCCTGGACTCGGTGCCATCCTTGTTTTTAACACCGTGGACATGATGTCTGCAAACGCCTGCCAGAATCCCCTAAACCTCGAATATGCCCAAAACATGTAGACATTATTCGCTGGCCCTCCCGTGCACCTTGCACACCTGTCTTCTATCCCAAACAACTTGCTCATCCGGGCCACCGTCATGTGTGCACAGTGAATGACGTTAAATTGTATCAGGCTGAGCCTGGCACATGATGTGGATGTGTTGCCCCTTCTTAACGCATCCGCCCAGCCTCTCCCCTAACCCATCCTGCCATTTGTGCTTTAGCTCCTCTGTCTGCGTTTCCTATGCCTCCATGAATTCTTTATCGATATCTGAGACCTTCCCCTCTCCCACCCGTGGTGGTAGGAGCGGGAAGGTTGGAACCTGCCTTCGCAAGAAGTCTCGAATCTGCAGATACCTAAACCCATTCCCTCCCGTCAGCTCAAACTTCTCCTCTAACTCCCTCAAACCGGGGAAGCGCCCATCTATAAACAAATCTCCCATCCTCCCGACCCCTGCTCTCTGCCATCCCCAAAAGCCCCATCCAGTCTCCCTGGGGCAAACCGATGGTTGCTACAGATTGGAGCCCAAACCGATGCTGCCTCCGCTCTCGCATGTTTCCTCCACTGCCCCAGACTCTCAGGGCCGCCACCACCACCGGGCTTGTGGAGGTACCGGGCCGGCGAGAACGGCAGAGGTGCCGTGATCAATGCCCCTAAACCCGTGTCCTTACAAGATGCTGCCTCTACTTGCTTCCACACCGACCCTTCCCCCACTACCCACCTCCTAATCATGGCTATATTTGCCGCCCAGTAATCGTTGCTAAAGTTCGGCAGCGTCAGCCCACCCTCCCCCGGCCACGCTCCTGCATCATTTTCTTCACTCGCAGGGTTTTACCCGCCCAAACAAAACCGGAAATCACCTTATTTCCCCGCTTGAAAGAGGCCTTTGGGATAAAGATGGGGAGGCACTGAAAAATAAACAGGAATCTCGGGAGGACCGTCATTTCCACTGCCTGTACCCACCCCGTCAGTGACAATGGGAGCATATTCCACCTTTGGAAGTTCTCTTTCATTTGTTCCACTAAACAGGTTAAGTTTATTTTATGTAACAGCCCCCAGTCTCGTGCCACCTGGATCCCTAAATAACAGAAACTTCCTCCCACCACTCTGAACAGCAGCTCTCCCAGTCTCCTCTCCTGCCCCCTTGCCTGGATCGCAAACATCTCGCTTTTCCCCATGTTCAATTTGTACCCCGGAAAATGGCCAACTTCCCCTAAAATCCTCATGATCTCTCCCATCCGCTCTAACGGATCGGAAACATACAGGAGCAGGTCATCGGCATATAACGAGACCCTGTGTTCCATCCCACCCCGGACCAGCCCCTTCCAGCCTCTGGAAGCTCTTAACGCCATAGCCAGTGGCTCAATGGCCAGAGCGAACAGCAACGGAAAGAGGGAGCATCCCTGCCTAGTCACCTGGTGCAGTCTGAAATAGCCCGTTCGCCCGACATCAGACGGTTTGTTCAAACATTCGCCTCTTGCGCCTGGTACAGCAGCCTGACCCAGTCGATGAAACCCCGACCAAACTTGAATGGCCCCAACACCTCCCACAGATAGTTCCATTCCACCCGGTCAAAGGCCTTCTCTGCGTTCATTGCGATGACTACCTCCACCTCCTTTCCCTCTGAGGCCATCATGACTAAATTCAAGAGCCTTGTAACATTAGCCATCAGCTGCCTACCCTTAACGAACCCCGTCTGATCTTCTCCTTTCACCCCGGGACACCGTCTTCTATCCTTGAGGACAAGATTTTAGATAACGGATTGGCATAAACATGAAACAAATGAAAATGAATTCAACAGGGAGATCAGCCTGTAAGACCCACATAGCTCGGGGTCCTTCTCCCGCTTCAGGATCGGTGAGATTGAGGCCTGTGACATTGTTGGGGGAAGAACACCATGCTCTCTTGCCTCATTAGACGTCCTCACCAACAGTGGGCCCAGCATCTCAGAGAGATTTTTATAAAATTCCACTGAGTAACCATCTGGTCCCGGGGCCTTGCCCGACTGCATGGCTTCCAGTCCATCTGCTATTTCTTCAATCCCTATTGGGGCTCCCAGCCCTTCTACCAACCCTTCGTCCACCTTCGGGAACTCCAGCCATCCCAGAAATTGCCTCATTCCTCCCACTCCAGCTGGGGGTTCCAACTCGTATAGCCTGCTGCAAAACTCCTTAAATACCCCGATGCCCTCTGCTGGGTCCAAGATTGTATTCCCTCCTCTGTCCTTCACTCGCCCTATCTCCCTAGCTGCCTCCCTTTTCCTGAGCTGGTGCGCAAGCATTTACAGGCCTTCTCTCCATACTCATATATCCTCCCCCCCCCCCCCCCCCCCCATCTTCCTCAACTGCTCCACTGCCTTCCCCGTAGATAACAAGCCAAATTCCACCTGCAGCCTCCGTTGCTCTGTCAGAAATCCTACCTCTGGGGCCTCCGCATACCTCCTGTCTACCTGAAGTATTTCCCCGACCAACCTATCCGCCTCTGTCCTCTCTTCCTTCTCCCTATGGGCCTGAATCGAAATCAGCTCCCCTCTGGCCACTGCCTTCAGTGCGTCCCAAACCATTGCTGCTGAGACCTCTCCCGCATCGCTAATCTCCAGGTAGTTCTGGATGGATTCCCTCACCCGCCCACACACCCCCTCGTCCGCTAACAGTCCTACATCCAATCTCTTTTGTGGGTGCTGACCACCCTCCTTGCTCACCTGTAGGTCCACCCAGTGTGGGGCATGGTCCAACACAGCAATCACCGAATGCTCAATGTCAACTACTCCCGCCAGTAAAGCCCTGTTCAAAATAAAAAAGTCGATACGGGTGTATACTTTATGTACATGTGAAAAGAAAGAAAGCTCCTTCGCTCTTGGCCATCCAAACCTCCATGGGTCTGCCCCACCCATCTGCTCCATGAACCCCTTTTGTTCCTTTGTCATTGCCGGCACCCTGCCTGTCCTTGAGCTCGAACGGTCCAGCCTTGGGTCAATGACTGTATTGACGTCCCCCCCCCCCCATGATCAGCTTATGTGAATCCAGATCCAGGATCTTCCCTAACATCCGTCTTACAAACTCCACATCATCCCAGTTTGGTGCGTAGACATTCACAAGCACCACCGTCAACCCTTCCAGCTTCCCGTTAACCATGATATATCTACCCCCCACATCCGCAATTGTTCTCCCCGCCTCAAATGACACTCCTTTATTAATCAGGATCACGACCTTTCTAGTCTTAGAATCCAACCCCGAGTGAAATATCTGCCCGACCCATTCCTTCTTCAGTCTGGTCTGATCAATTACCTGTGTGTCTCCTGTAGCATTACCGTGTCCACCTTCAATCCCTTCAAATGTGCGATCACGCGAGCCCTCTTAACCAGCCCATTCAGCCCTCTGACGTTGCACATGATCAGGCTGGTCAGGAGGCTTCTCACCCCCCCCCCCCCCCCATGCCGATCAACCATCCCCTTTCTTAGGCCAGCCTCCAACCCATGCAGTGGGCTCCCTCCGGCCCGCCCTCGGGGAGCCTCCGTCCCCGACCTCCCATTTATCAGTCCCTCCCCTGACATCAGAGCAATTTCCCCCGCCCCGTTAACAGCACAATAAATGCAACCCCCTTCAACAAACTAAACATCTGCTCACCCCCCACTGTGCTTCCGTGAGTCATCCTGCCCAGCTGGCTTGGTGACTCCCCCCCCCCCAGCCGTTTCTGATGCTCTTTCATGAGCCCCACCTGCGCCTCCAGCGCAGTTAAGTGTTCCTCATGCTCAGCCACCATTTCCTCCACCTTCTGGACCACCCGATCTTGGGCCTTCAGTCTCTGCTCCACCCAAGTGATCGACTCCTTGATCGGGTGCAGCTTTTCCTGTTTTAGCTTGGCAAAGCCCTCCCGAATAAATTCCACCAGCTGGTGGGCCGCCGAGCCAGTATTCTGCAGATCCGCCATACTTTTGTTTGCTGCAGAATCTACACATGCCTGCTCAATTCGGTTCTTCCTTCCCTTATGTCCACCTCTGCACTGCTTCATAGAACATAGAACATAGAACAGTACAGCACAGAACAGGCCCTTCGGCCCTCGATGTTGTGCCGAGCAATGATCACCCTACTCAAACCCACGTATCCACCCTATACCCGTAACCTAACAACCCCCCCCCCCCCCCCCCCCCCGCCCTATACTGGGATGATATACTGGGTGGGATTCCCCTCACAGTCACATCCACCATTGACCCCTCAAACAAATTATGAAAAACGTCGGGGGAAAGAGGTCTAAAAAAGTCCGTCACGAGCGGGAGCCACCAAATATGCGACCTACTCCCTCATGGTCACCACCGGAAGTGAGACAAGGGTATTCTAACAGTCCATTTGGTTTGGACTATAAATTACAAATCAAATTTACTACAATTCAGAAGTAAACAGCAGCAGATAATTAATACAATAAATTGTATTTGTTTGCACAATTCTAGAAATGTTGGTCCCTAGGAGCCCAAATCATCTGAGGGAATGGGACTGGTCAGAATTTAATGTAAATCTGGGTCCATTGAGATTCCATCTTATTCAAGATGAGAACAGACATTTTGATCCTCTGCCTATTAAAGTCTCAGTTGCTGTTTGGGGGAAAGTCCAGAGTGTTCTCACGGTCGCCCAGGAGTGCCACACAATGTGCCCTTAATTGACCCAGTGGGATCTGCATCTACCGAGTGCAGGCAAAGATTCTACACCGGGCCAAATGAAAGCAACAACAGTTAAAATGGTAATAACCCCAGAGGGATCAATAATGTAGCTCCACCATTATGATAAATAAATTCAAAACATACAGCTGACATTAATCTTCAGATCAATCCAGCCTCAGACAGGTGTCATTCCAAAATTCTGATATACCAGCCCAACTCAAACGTAAGCATAGGCCCCACCCCTATCGGGGTTCTCTCCGAGAAAGTTCATCTCATATCTCTTAGATATCTATACATCACAAAACTCAACATTGGACCAACTTTTGTAGTAATACATAAGACTGACACAAGAATTGAATTCCGTTTCTCAGAACTCAAGAGTTTAACCTATGGGTGTAAAAACCACAACTCCTTTGAAAATATTGCCGCCGGATATTTCCAGGCTACTGGCATAGATTGTCCTGGCATTACTCAGAGTGTAACATCCATATTCCATACAAGAGGTGACTGAAATTCTTTCAGTGCCACTCCACCTTCATCTCGAGGGCCTTTTTTAAACGGGTGAATAAGGTGATCTCGAGCTTCGTGTGGGCAGGTAAAACTCCGCGAGTGAAGAAAGTGTTGTTGGAGCCTAGTCGAGAGGAGGGTGGGTTGGCGCTGCCGAACTTTTGTAACGACTACTGGTCAGCTAATATAGCCATGATTAGGAAGTGGGTGGGGGTGGGGGTCGGCGTGGGAACGAGTAGAAGTGGCATCGTGTAAGAACACAAGTTTGGGGGCATTGCTAACAGCTGCGGTTCCGTTTTCGCCGGCCCGATACACCACAAGCCCGGTGGTAGTAGCGGCTGTGAGAATCTGGGGGTAGTGGAGGAAATACAGGAGAGCGGAGGGGCCCCAATATACAACAACCATCGGTTTGTTCCGGGTAGACTGGATGGTGGGTTCTGGGGAAGGCAGAGAGTAGGAATTGTGAAGATGGAAGATCTATTCATAGACGGCAGCTTCCCTCGCTTGAAGGCTTTAAAGGAGAAATTTGAACTGCCAGCAGGGAATCGGTTTAGATATCTGCAGGTACGGGATTTTTTGAGAAGGCAGGTTCCGACCTTTCTGCTCCTGCCATCACGAGGGATACAGGACAGGGTAGTTTCCAGAACATGGGTGGGAGAGGAGAATGTATCAGATATCTACCAAGTACTTATGGAGGCGGAGGAAACTCCGATTGAGGAACTAAAGGGCAAGTGGGAAGATGAGCTAGGGAGAGAGATAGAGGCAGGTCTGTGGGTGGATGCCTTAAGCAGGGTTAACACATCCCCATCATGTGCCAGACTCAGCCTGAAACAATTTAAGGTAGTTCACAGGGCACGCATGATGGTGGCCCGGATGAGCAAGTTCTTTGGGGTAGAGGACAGGTGTGCAACGTGTGCAGGAGGCCCAGCAAATCATGTCCATATGTTTTGGGCATGCCCGAAACTAAGAGGGATTTTGGCAGAATTTTGGTAAGGCTATGTCCACGGTACGTAAAACACGGGTGGAGCCGAGTCCAGAGGTGGCGATCATTGGAGTGTCGGAAGAGCCGGGAGTCCAGGGGGCGAGAGAGGCTGATGTTTTGGCCTTTGCCTTCCTGGTAGCCCGGAGACGGATACAGTTAATGTGAAGGGACTCGATGCCCTCAAAATTAGAGACCTGGGTTAATGACATGGCTGGGTTTCTCAGTCTTGAGAAAATAAAGTTCGCCCTGAGAGGGTCAATGTTCGGGTTTGTCCGGAGGTGGCAGCCGTTCGTCGGCTTTCTCTGAGAAAATTAAAATGTCAGCAGAGGCAGAAATCTAGAAGGGGGGGGTTTAGGCTATTGTTTCATTATTGGGGATGTGAAGCACAAGATAGGGATGGAAATGTTTTATATACGATGTTTATGTTGCTGTTATTGTTATTATTACAAAAACTACAAATACCCTAATAAAATGTTTTTTTTAAATAAAAGGGGTGACTGAAGCTTTCATTGTATATTATTCATTTTTCCCAGAGAAGATGATTCAATACTGACAAGATAGCAGAAATTCCTTATCGCCATAAGAGTACTGATAGACTATGAACACGTCAAAATGCAGAAAACTTTTGAAAGTCCTATCACCTGCATGTGTAAGAGGTTCCTTGCCATCAACATATCAGTAGGCAAATGTTTGGAATTTAAAAATGTTTACCAATATTGTATTCATGAGGTTGGCATAAGGTTCTTTCATTCGCGCTAATTTATATGCTTACATTATTTGAGCAAGACCACCCAAGAATAGCTGTTGGGGGTTGGTTTAGCTCAATTGGTTGTATAGCTGGTTTGTGATGCAGAGTGAGGCCAACAGAGCGGGTTCAATTCCCGTACTGACTGAGGTTATTCATGAAGGCCCCGACTTCTCAACCCTACCCTTTGCCTGAGGTGTGGTGACCCTCAGGTTAAATCACCACCAGTCAACTCTCCCCCTCAAAGAGGAAAGCAGCCTATGGTCATCTGGGACTATGGCGACTTTACTTACTTATTGGGTGATGAGAGGTATAGTTTTAAACTGTGCAAAAACCCATAGCATAAAAATAAGTCACACAATACCGAAAAGAATGACCATGATTGGCACCGCCTACTAACTTGAACATTCACTCCCTCCAGGATCACGCAAAGTGGCAGTAGTAAGTATTATCTACAAGATGCACTGCAGCAACTCACAAGGCTCCTTCAACCCGACCAGGTGTTAGATTTAGATGTAGGTGAGCACTTTGGTGATAGTGATCCCAATTCGGTTATGTTTACTTTAGCGATGGGCAGGGATAGGTATATACCGCAAGGCAAGAATTATAGCTGGGGAAAGGCAATTATGATGCTATTCGGCAAGATTTAGGATGTATAGGATGGGGAAGGAAACTGCAGGGGATGGGTACAATCGAAATGTGGAGCTTTTTCAAGGAACAGCTACTGCGTGTCCTTGATAAGTATGTACCTGTCAGGCAGGGAGGAAGTTGTCGAGCAAGGGAACCGTGGTTTACTAAGGAAGTTGAAGCACTTGTCAAGAGGAAGAAGAAGGCTTATGTTAGGATGAGACATGAAGGCTCAGTTAGGGCACTTGAGAGTTACAAGTTAGCCAGGAAGGACCTAAAGGGAGAGTTAAGAAGAGCGAGGAGAGTACACGAAAAGTCGCTGGCGGATAGGATCAAGGAAAACCCTAAGGCTTTCTATAGGTATATCAGGAACAAAAGAATGACTAGAGTAAGATTAGGGCCAATCAAGGATAGTAGTGGAAAGTTATGTGTGGAATCAGAGGAGATAGGGGAAGCGTTAAATGGATATTTTTCGTCAGTGTTTACACTGGAGAAAGGTAATGTTGTCGAGGAGAATACTCAGGTACAGTCGACCAGGCTAGATGGGATTGAGGTTCACAAGGAGGAGGTGTTAGCAATTTTGGAAAGTGTAAAAATAGATAAGTCCCCTGGGCCAGATGGGATTTATCCTAGGATTCTCTGGGAAGCCAGGGAGGAGATTGCAGAGCCTTTGTCCTTGATCTTTATGTTGTCTTTGTCGACAGGAATAGTGCCGGAAGACTGGAGGATAGCAAATGTTGTACATTGTTCAAGAAGGGGAGTAGAGACAACCCTGGTAATTATAGACCTGTGAGCCTTACTTCGGTTGTGGGTAAAATGTTGGAAAAGGTTATAAGAGATAGGGTTTCTAATCATCTTGAAAAGAACAAGTTGATTAGCGATAGTCAACACGGTTTTGTGAAGGGTAGGTCATGCCTCACAAACCTTATTGAGTTTTTTGAGAAGGTGACCGAACAGGTGGATGAGGGTAAAGCGGTTGATGTGGTGTATATGGATTTCAGTAAGGCATTTGATAATGTTCCCCATGGTAGGCTATTGCAGAAAATAAGGAAGTATGGGATTGAAGGTGATTTAGCGGTTTGGATCAGTAATTGGCTAGCTGAAAGAAGACAGAGGGTGGTGGTTGATGGCAAATGTTCATCCTGGAGTTCAGTTACTAGTGGTGTACCGCAAGGATCTGTTTTGGGGCCACTGCTGTTTGTCATTTTTATAAATGACCTGGAAGAAGGTGTAGAAGGATGGGTTAGTAAATTTGCAGATGACACGAAGGTCGGTGGAGTTGTGGATAGTGCTGAAGGATGTTATAGGATACAGAGGGACATAGATAAGCTGCAGAGCTGGGCTGAGAGGTGGCAGATCGAGTTTAATGCGGAAAAGTGTGAGGTGGTTCACTTTGGAAGGAGTAACAGGAATGCAGAGTACTGGGCTAATGGTAAGATTCTTGGTAGTGTAGATGAACAGAGAGATCTCGGCATCCAGGTACATAAATCCCTAAAAGTTGCCAGCCAGGTTAATAGGGCTGTTAAGAAGGCATATGGTGTGCTAGCCTTTATCAGTAGGGGGATTGAGTTTCGGAGCCACAAGGTCATGCTGCAGCTGTACATAACTCTGGTGCGGCCGCACCTGGAGCACTGCGTGCAGTTCTGGTCACCACATTATAGGAAGGATGTGGAAGCTTTGGAAAGGGATCAGAGGAGATTTACTAGGATGTTGCCTGGTATGGAGGGAAGGTCTTATGAGGAAAGGCTCAGGGAATTGAGGTTGTTTTCGTTAGAGAGGAGAAGGCTGAGAGGTGACTTAATAGAGACATATAAGATAGTCAGAGGGTTAGATAGGGTGGACAGTGAGAGTCTTTTTCCTCGGATGGTGATGACCAACACGAGGGGACATAGCTTTAAATTGAGGGGTGATAGATATAGGACAGATGTCAGAGGCAGTTTCTTTACTCAGAGAGTAGTAGGGGTGTGGAACGCCCTGCCTGCAACAGTAGTAGACTCGCCAACTTTAAGGCCATTTAAGTGGTCACTGGATAGACATATGGATGAAAATGGAATAGTGTAGGTCAGATAGGCTTCAGATGGTTTCACAGGTCGGCGCAACATCGAGGGCCGAAGGGCCCGTACTGCGCTGTAATGTTCTAATGTTCTATGTTCTATAACAGTATCTTACAGACTACCACCTAGACGGGTAAGGGTAGCAGATACATGGGAACACCAACATCCACTCCAAGCTACACACCACCCTGACTTGGAAATATTGCTTCACTATCGCTGGGTCCAAAAAACAAGCTGGGTACCTTCCTAACAACACTGTAAGTCTTCGTTCTGCACATGGAATGGTTCAAGAATGCAGCTCACCACCACCTTCTCAAGGGTAATTAGGGGGTGGACAAAAAATGTTGGATTGCCAGTGACACCCACATCCTATGAAATAATTTTTTAAATGCATGCTGCTGCAAAACATTTATCTTTTTCTCCCAACTTCTTGTTCTTCCATATTTTCCTGCAGGCCAAATTCCTTATTTTACAGCCTTAAAATGATTTTAAACATGGTCACAGCAAAGTTATATTTAAACTTTATGGTGCAGGTGGGGAGAGGGGGCTGGGGGAGTGAAGCGATGCAAGGGGAAATCCCATTTATTTAGACATTAAATTATTTTTGTTCATCGAGGTGGTTTCAATAGGCTAAACCAACCTTACTCTCCGGACTCTCGAAAGCACTGTTTATAAACAATTATTTGCTCATCCAAAGCTCTGTTGCCTATATCCTAACTCACAGCAAACCCCCGCTCACTGTTCACCCTTTACTCACTGAATTCCATTCGCTCAGTCTGGGAATGCCCAGATTTTAAAATTCTCTTTCCATGGCTTTGCCGTTCCCCTTCTCTGTATCCTCCTCCACCCCTGCACCCCTCTAAAATCTCTGCACTCCTTCAATTTGCCTTTTGTGCATCCCCAATTTCATTTCCCCAAGCCATTGGCAGTTGTGGGCCGGGATTCTCCCCTACCCAGTGGGGCTGGGGGTCCCGGCGGGATGGAGTAGCATGAACCACTCCGGCGTCGGGCCGCCCCAAAGGTGCTGATTTCTCCGCACCTTTAGGGGCCAAGCCTGGTCCCGCCGGTAAGGCAGATGGTTTGATTCCCGCCGGCGGGACCGGCATGACAGCAGCGGGACTTCGGCCTGTGAATCGCCGGGGGGAGGGGGGCCGCCAACAGGCGCGGCGCGATTCCCGCCCCCGTCGAATCTCTGGTGCCGGAGACTTCGGGAGACGGCGGGGGCAGGATTCACGCCGGCCCCCGGCAATTCTCCGACCCAGCGGGGGGGGGTCGGAGAATCCCGCTCGTGATTTCAACAGCCTAGGCCCTAAGCTCAGAAATTCCCAGCAGCCACCACTCCAAATGTCTCCACCTCTCTGCCATTCTCTCTCTCTCTTTTAAGACTCTTTCGACCAAATATTTTTTATTCCCTGTCCGAGTAACTCCTTACATGGCTCGGTGTCAAATCTTATTTGATAACACTCCTGTGAAGTATTTTACGAGGCATAAGTTACTATATGAATTCAACTTCTTGTTGCTGTTTATGGAAGGGGATAAAGAACTCCAGTGTTGGAAATGCTGATCTGTCCTCTCCTGACAAGGTCGATGAATACAAACTGCTTCCTTTCCTCTTCCTCAGCATCACTTTCCACTGCAGCTAATAAAATTAGGAAGGTGAAAAATACTATTGCCATAGATCTGAAATCTGCTTCACCCTTTGGCATAAAGGCTAATCTGTAGTGGAAAGCTAAAACCGCTGCCTGGAATTCAATATTTAGCCAGATTCATTGGAGTCAATTTGAACTCTTGCTGCATTTTATTTTTTCTCTTTCAGTTTTCACTCTCTTTTGCATGTAAATTGATCTTCCAAAAATGTTTCCCTTCCCACATACTGAATGATGTTGCATTGAGCTAATAATTATCTGGGCCTATTCAGCTGAAATGGGAACAATAAATGTTTGACCTTGAAAGTGGAGACCTGATGTAGTTCTCTCAGGATGAATGAACACTGACTCATGGGATAATTCATCGCACATTTCTTAGTGTTCTTTCCTGTTTGAGCATCTCTGGTAATTTATTTTCGTAGATGTGAATATTCTGCTTCAATCATGAATGGACTTTCAAATGAGCACAAACGGTGCATAGTGCATAAAAACCATAGTACATTGTTGACACAAGGTGAATTAGTGTTCCCTCGTGGAAGCCAGCAGATAATGCACAAAACCAAGAGCAAAAATATTTATTCGGCGAACTGAAAATATTATTCTCCTCTGGTGTAGCGAGCATAATTAAAAAGCACTGTACTCTTCACAAAACAGATAATATATAAAGTGAATATTCTGTTTGAATTTGTAAATAAAATATATCAGAGAATGGTTACAGTGCAGAAGGAGGCCATTTGGTCCACATAGTCTGCACTAGCTCTCCAAAGGAGCATCATGGCTTAGTGTCAATCCGCTTGCTGCCTTTTCCCCTTTCATCTTATAACATATTATTGGCGATATCAGGAGCAAATGCTTGCTGTGTTTATGTGACATTCCTCTATCTATTGTTTATTGAGGCATTAATTCATTTCTCTTAAATGGGTTAACAGCTCCATTAAAGTAGTAGTTTCCTGTGAGTATGTGAATACTGCCAAAATTCCACCAACTCATCTCCTGTCCCACCAGGGACCCCAACATCCTTGCCCACTGAACCACAAACATCAAGGGCACCTACGGATCCATCCCCCGACCGCACTTCGGAAAATCGGACCACAAGATGGTGCTCCTTCTCCTGGCATATAAGCAGGAACATAAGCAGGGGAATCTGGTTAAGAAGGTCGTCCAATGCTGGTCCGAGGCAACCGGAAGAGCTCCTACATGACTACTTGGAGTCAGTGGACTGGTCCATATTCAAGAACTCAGCAGCAACCTAACCAAGTATACCACCATCGTCACAGACTTCATCAGTAAGTGTGTAGAAGATTGTGTGCCAAAGAAGGTAGTATGTGCGTTCCCCAATCGGAAACCATGGTTTAACCGGAATATTCGCTCCGTACTGAAATGCTAGGTCTGAGGCGTTCAAGATAGGCTACCCTGACCTTTACAAGAAACCCATCACAGCATCAGAATTCAGATCAGCTTTCTTGAAAGTCAACCCTCGGAAAGCAACGGGTCCTGACGGAGTCCCTACTCGTGCACTTAGATCCTGCGTGGATCAACTGGTGGGTGTGTTCGCAGACATTTTCAACCTCTCCCTACTCCATTCCGAGGTTCCCATCTGTTTGAAGCAGACCACCATCATACTGGTCTCAAAGAAGAACCAGGCAATGTGCCTCAATGACTACCGTCCAGTAGCCTTGACATTAATCATTACGAAGTGCTTCGAGAGGTTGGTCATGAGACACATCAACTCCAAACTCCCAGGATGCCTTGATCCATTGCAATTGGCATACTGACACAACCAGACCACAGCAGATGCTATCTCCCTGGCCCTACACTCATCCCTGGAGCATCTTGACAACAAGGATTCCAACACCAGACTCCTATTCATTGACTACAGTTCTGCCTTCAACACCATAATCCCAACCAAGCTCATATCAAAGCTCCAAAACCTAGGACTTTGCTCCTTCCACTGCAATTGGATCCTCGACGTCCTGACCCATAGACCACAATCAGTAAGAATAAACAACAACATCTCCTCCATGATAGACCTTAATACCGGGGCCCCATAAGGCTGCATACTTAGCCCCCTACTATACTCCCTATACACATATGACTGTGTGGCAAAATTTGGCTCCCACTTCCATCTACACATTTGCTGATGACACGACCGTAGTGGGTCAGATCTCAAACAGCGATGAGTCAGAGTACGAGAGGGAGAAAGAGAACCTAATGGAGTGGTGTACCGACAACAATTTCTCCCTCAATGTCAGCAAAACTAAGGAGCTGGTCATTGACTTCAGGAAGCAAAGTATCGTACTCACCCCTGTCTGCATCAATGTTGCGAGGTGGAGGTGGTTGAGTTTCAAATTCCTAATTGTGCACATCACCAACAATCTGTCCTGGTCCACCCACATCAACGATACGACCAAGAAAGCACAACAGCATCTATACTTCCTCAGTAAAGTAAGGAAATTCAGCATGTCCGCATTGATTCAGACCAGTTTTTACAGATGCACCATAGAAAGCATCCTCTCTGGTTGTATCACAGCCTGGTATGTCAACTGCTCTGCCCAAGACCGTAAGAAACTACAGAGAGTCGTGAACACTGCCCAGTCCATCACGCTAACCCACCTCCCATCCTTTGACTCTGTCTGCGCCTCCTGCTGCCTTGGAAAAGTGGGCAGCATAATCAAAGGCCCCTCCCACCCGGGTTAATCTCTCTTCCAACCTCTTCTAAGGGTGTTACAGATGGTATCCTCATTGTGATGGCAGCACAAGCAACTCTGAAAAGATAGGCTTATGATTCTGTTCTAATGATCACATACAATATCCTCAATCTTCTTTCTTGGATTTTATGAGTCAGAATTTGTGCGCAGGGGTCTGAATGGTAAAGGGACTTTAGTAAGGCAGAAATGAATATGAATGCATTTAAGGGATAATGAGATAAGCATAAGAGGGAGGAGGGAATATCAGGGTGATGATGATCGATTTCGCTGAGAAAAGATGGGAGGAGGCCGAAGTGGAGCATTAACACTAACATGGACTGACTGGACCAAATGGCCTGTTTCTCTGATGTATATCCTATGCAATCCTTTGTAAATAACCTTCTGGAGAAGCCAGCAGCTACAGATAAATATTTTGTCTTCTTAGGTTACTGTTATTGATTAGGTAAAAGTAATCGCTTTGACATGCACATGGATTAAAAATTGCTGGAACAGAAGATGCAGTGTCAGTTTAGAAAGAGTTGATGCATGCTAAATGAGGGTCATACTGACCTTGATTGCATTGACAAAACCATATAGATGTACTAGTGTTCATTCTGATGGAAATGGCACTACACTGTACTCTCTGTTAAACTTTAGTTACTTCACAACATTTCTATTGTCAATGCCAGGCAGCGATGTCTGACTGATGGATTGATGGAGCTTGGACAACATGCCATGTGAATGACCCAACATCACAAACAGCCCAATCCTGCTCCTAGTGGGTAGCATGGTTAAGTCCAGTGCTGGCAGTGCACTGAATGCTCTGCCAATTGTGCACAAATATCCAAAGCTAGGAAAAGAATATTTGGAGCAACTCACTCCAGCATTCAAATTGCAGTCTTTCCAATAATGTTGCTCCATCCGAGGAGTTAATGGGCGTAATCCTACGGCCACACTGAGCCCACAAAACAGCTCGCCACGGCGCAGTGTGGACGTTGAAAGCTGGGAGACCCTGCTCCCGGGATCTACCCGGCTTGCAACGCCTCGCAGATTCAATGTGAGTACAACGGGCGGGATCACCTTTTGGAAAATCTGCATATTAGAGCGAGCAGCAAGCCTTACTCTACTATGAAGATTCCTGAGGCACCTGAAGCTTTGGGATTCATCTCCTTCGCCTCAGTGACCTCGGGCGAGTGCTGTTTGGTGCAGGTCCCCACAAACGGGGACCAGACGGAACGACACTCGGGATCTCCAAGGGGATCTGAGGTCCCCAGCTGCATGTCCTTTGGGCAGGGTGGTGCCCTGGCACTGCTGGTCCCATCTGGGTATCTTGGCAGTGCCAGCTTGGCACCCTGGCAGTGCCACCTGTGTGCCAGGCTGGCACTGCCAAGGTGCCAATCTGGCATATTTTGCGTGCTGTAATCGGACTGGGATTGCACGATGTGGGTGTGGGGGGAGCTGGGGACCCTCCCACATTTTGTTCAGGAGGGGGGATGGAGGGCAGCACGGTAGTGCAGTGGTGAGCACTGCTGCCTCACATGTCGAGGTCCCAGGTTCGATCCCAGCTCTGGGTCACTGTCCGTGTGGTGTTTGCACATTCTCCCCGTGTTTGCGTGGGCTTCGCCCCCACAACCCAAAGATGTGCAGGGTAGGTGGATTGGCCATGCTAAATTGCCCCTTAATTGGAAAAAATGAATTGGGTACTCTAAATTTATTTTTAAAATGAGGGGGGGGGGGGTGGAGAGGACATGTATTCTTTTGGAGGCCTCGGAAATCGGTACAGCATTTAAAAATGGGGTTCGGGCGAGCAGAGCACCACATTGTAAAAAACAAGGCTATGTGCAGCCTCAGCCGCACGTTACCCGTTCACGCCCCTTATTCAACGTGAGTCATGTTGAATAGACACGTGTTTCTTGGCACTGCGAGTGCCAGAAAACACGCGGCTAAATGCGGTCACTAGGGGACTTTGTTCCCCTTTAGGAAAATCATGCCCAATATAATCATATAATGGGTTTGCTTCATTCTCAAATGCTCATAGTGCCAGAGTGATTGCCTTGTCATACAAACTGTGCACATGAGGACTACAACCTAATGCTCTACTTGTGGAAACTTTGCGGCAATCCTTAGTAAGCGCTACATTTTGGCATACCCAGCTGCACATTACTAATCAGCAGAAAGTGTCAGGGGGACAGCAATATCTGGGCCAATATATTTTTATTCTCATTCAGCACATTTCAGTATAGTTTGAAACACTGATATCCTTTAAGCACTTCTTTAAGGATATTTATGCCAGATGTTTGAAAGAAAAAGAACTTTCTGGCAGTTCCCGGGCAGCACGGTAGCAAGGTGGTTAGCATAAATGCTTCACAGCTCCAGGGTCCCAGGTTCGATTCCCGGCTGGGTCACTGTCTGTGTGGAGTCTGCACGTCCTCCCCGTGTGTGCGTGGGTTTCCTCCGGGTGCTCCGGTTTCCTCCCACAGTCCAAAGATGTGCGGGTTAGGTGGATTGGCCATGCTAAATTGCCCGTAGTGTCCTAAAAAGTAAGGTTAAGGGGGGGTTGTTGGGTTACGGGTATAGGGTGGATACGTGGGTTTGAGTAGGGTGATCATGGCTCGGCACAACATCGAGGGCCGAAGGGCCTGTTCTGTGCTGTACTGTTCTATTTTCTATGTTCTAACTCTGACTGCAAAATCAATGGGAAAACTTTAATTGATAATTACACAAAAATCTTTCTTGATTTAATCTGTGGTAGTTAAAGTTTAAAAGCACTGCTTTAATTGTTTTGAGACATCTATTTTTTTCCATTTGTGGGACGTGACTGTCGCTGGCTAGGCCATCATTTATTGCCTATCCCTAAATGCCCTTCAACCGAGGGGCCAACGGCATTTAAGAAGCCAGACCAGTTGAGGATGGCAGATTTCCTTGGCTAAAGGACATTAGTGAACCAGATGGATTTTCATGACAATCAACAATGGTTTCCTGGTCACCATTCAACTTTTAATTGCAGATTTTTATTGAACTCAAAGTTCACTATCTGCCTTGGTGGGATTCGAACTGGTGTCCCCAGATTGTTGCCCTGTGCTTCTGGATTACCCGGAGTCTCAGGATCACTAGTCCAGTGACAATACTGCTATGCCACCGCCTCCCCGGAGGGGCTATGCATGTGTCATTTTTTTCTCTCTACCTTTCATTACTTTGCACAGAAATAATTTAATATTTTGAAACGTGACACAGGGCTCTCTTCCCACTGAATATAATGCTGTATTAAAGTGGTTCATCCCAAGAACTGATTTGAAGGCTTCCTCCCAGGTTTTATTTTTCGCAGTTTGAAATCTAGCTCATCAAATGACCTGGAGGAAAACAAAGCCATTCAAATATTTACTTATCTTGTCATCTGTTCTCATCGGACCTTGCAGTTCCTGTCATACTCCACATGTCAGTTTAAAATACCATTAATACCTTCATAACACTAATGGATGCTTCACACAAGAGTGCTTTAATGAAACATGTTATTGTTTGTTCACACAGGAGGTGAGGAACTGCATTCATGCCCAGTCTTCCACAGTGCTGCTGGATACTACCGGATATCAAATGAATCTTCAGTCATACCTCAGTAACTTTAAGTGCACGCTTGTCATTGAGGCATCACACATGTGAACAGAAGATACAGCCTTCTGGGCATGGTTTCAGTTACCATACAAAGTAACATTAGGCTCCAGCTGTAGAAAAATGCTATTGTATGAACAAATCACTGTCAAGCTAAACTATCGAATAGATTTGGGTGTCACTGTGCTGATTTGCCTCATGTTTCCTCTTTACAGACACACTAAGATTGCCCACAGAGCCAGATAATACTACATTATTGAGGCTGGGTGGTCTGGCTTCACCTTGGTGGGCATCCACATGTTTGAATTTTATACAGCTCCACTCTCAATGTGAAGCACTACATGCCAATGTAAGTTGCAGAACATAAACTCTTATTTAATCTATTGTTTTATTGCCCCATCTACCACCTGAAGAGGGGGCCTCACAAAATTACTCAAATGTGCACATATTATTTACCTACTGTAACAAATAGAGATGTCAATGGAGGACTCGCAATATGAACACATAAAAATTAGAAACCTGGGGCGGCATTCTCCCCTACCCGGCGTGACGGAGGGTGCCGGCATTGGGGAGTAGCGCTAACCACTCAGTGGTCGGGCCGCCCCAAAGGTGGGGAATTCTCCCCACCTTTGGGGGCCAGCCCCGCACCGGAGCGGTTGGCACCAGAAGACTGGCGCAAAAAACCGGCGCCCCCGGCAGCGGGGCTGGCCGAAAGGCTTTCGGCAGTCGGCGCATGCGCCGACAGTGACGTCAGTGGCAGCGGGATCGCGGGCCAAGCCACCGTGGGGGCACCCCCCGGGGTTCGATCGCCCCCCGCCCCCCCCCCCCCCCCCCAGGACCCCGGGGGCCGCTCGCGCCGCTGATACCGCCGTTACAGAGGTGGTTTAAACCTCGGCGGCGGGAGAGGCCTCCCAGCGGCGGGACTTCGGCCCAACCGGGCCGGAGAATCACCGCAGGGGCCTCTCCGATCGGAGTGGTGAGATTCCGCCGCCGCCACTTCCCGGGTGGCGGAGAATCTCTGCCACGGCGGGGGCGGGATTTTAGGCGGCCCCAGGCAATTCTCCGACCCTGCTGGGGGTCGGAGAATTTCGCCCCAGTTCAGCAACATTCAATTTTATACCAATTCAATGTGTTCAAATTCAACATGGTCACTTCACTATAATTACATTTTCCGGTTTGTAATTGAATAGATGGCAGCATGTATGCTGCAGACCCACATTTCAATTGCACCTGTAATATTTAAAAGGCCAATCCAAGGCTAAAATTTGAAATTCGGCAGAGTTAGGAGATGCAGCAGACTGAGGGAGAAATGGGTGCAGGACAGTTACGGCTGTACCAGGATGTAATGGCACATTACCTGATGCACTGCTGGGTGCAGTGAGGAATGAGACAGAGCATGGTGCTGTAATAAAGAAAACATACCTGTAGGTAGCAGAGAGGACCATTCGCAAGATCATCTTCTGATACTCCTGGATCCAGTGAAGAAACCAGGTCAAGAAAGGTAAGAATAGTTACATATTCACCAATATCCAACGGCACATATCATTCACCCTTCTCAATGCCTTGTCAAATGTATTCCATCACATCACTCTTCATATCCACTAATCTAACAAGTCAATCATTCTCTTTTCATGCATGTCCTCACATCTCCAGCTAGTCATCCACCACTGCCATTCACCTTGATCCTCATGTAATTTGACACCCCTCCCTGTAAGACACTCTTACTAAATGCCCTGTTTGTTTCAGGTGAACAGAAAAACATTACAGTCACATATAGATCTGCTCTTACCTCTGTTGCAGAAGAGAGCATGGAGCACTAAGGAGCGGGAGAGAACCAGACCCGGCCCCAGCAAAAGTTGTAATTGACAACTGCAGAAGAGGGATTGTGCTGGGGATTAGTTGTATTTTGGTGTTCTGACCATTAAAGATGGTGAGATTGTGCCCACGCAGCTACTTGTTAACTGGATCAACGAGCAGTTCCCTACACATCAGATGGCACTTTCCTACCGATCTTTGTATTGTCAGCACCAGAGCTAGTAGCGTGTTATCAGTTATTGTGAGGGAAATTGATTACAAAATCAGAGAGGTATGTTTCCGTTTTATAGGACACTGGAGAGACCACATCTGGAGTACTGTGCACAGTATTGGTCTCCTTATTTAAGGAGGAATGTAAATGTGGTGGAAGCAGTTCAGAGAAGGTTTACTAGATTAACACATGGAATGGGAGGGTTGTCTTCTGAGGAAAGGTTAGACAGGCTAGGCTTGTGTCTGCTGGAGTTTAGATGTGTAAAATGTGACTTGATTGAAAGAAGATCCTGAGGGATCTTGACAAGATGGATGTGGTAAGGCCATTTCCTCTTGTGGGAGAATCTAGACATAGGGGTCACTGTTTTAAAATAAAGGGTCACTCATTTAAGACAGTGGTTATTTTTTCTCATTAGGTAGTGAGTCTTTGGAACTCTCTTCCTCAAAAGGCACTGAAATGCTCGACAATGGTCATCTCCAAACAAAAGTCTAACAATCACCTCTTGACATACTATGGTATTACCATCATTACATCCCCGACCATCAACATCCAAGGCATCACCATTGACCAGAAACTTATTTGACCAGCCACAAATACTGTGGTTGGGGCAGCATGGTGGTGCAGTGGTTAGCACTGCTGCCTCATGGCGCCGAAGACCCAGATTCAGTCCTGACCCCGGCTCACTCTCCGTGTGGAGTTTGCACATTCTCCCTATGTCTGTGTGGGTATCACCCCTCACAACCCAAAGATGTGCAGGGTAGGTGGATTGGCCACATCTAATTGCCCCTTAGATTGGATTGGATTGGATTTGTTTATTGTCACGTGTACCGAGGTACAGTGAAAAGTATTTTTCTGCAAGCAGCTCAACAGATCATTCAGTACATGGAAGAAAAGGGAATTAAACAAAATTCAAGAAAATACAAGAAAATACATGAGAATACATAATAGGGCAACACAAGATATACAATGTAACTACATAAGCATTGGCATCGGTTGAAGTAGTGTTAATGAGGTCAGTCAATAAGAGGGTCATTTAGGAGTCTGGTGACAGTGGGGAAGAAGCTGTTTTTGAGTCTGTTCGTGCGTGTTCTCAGACTTCTGTATCTCCTGCCCGATGGAAGAAGTTGGAAAAGTGAGTAAGCCGGGTGGGAGGGATCCTTGATTATGCTGCCCGCTTTCCCCCGGCAGCGGGAGGTGTAGATGGAGTCCATGGATGGGAGGCAGGTTCGTGTGATGGACTGGGCGGTATTCACGACTCTCTGAAGTTCCTTGCGGTCCTGGGCCGAGCAGTTGCCATACCAGGCTGTGATGCAGCCCGATAGGATGCTTTCTATAGTGCATCTGTAAAAGTTGGTAAGGGTTAATGTGGACATGCCAAATTTCCTTAGTTTCCTCAATTCCTTAATTGGACAAAACAAAATGAATTGGGTACTTTAAGTTTATTTTTTAAAAACAAATACTGTGGCTGCAAGAACAGGTCAGAAGCTGGGAGTTCTACAGTGAGTGGCTGACTTCCTGACTCCCCATAGCCTTTGCACCACCTACAAGTTAGGTGTGTGAAGGAAACATCCACCTCTTGCTTCGATGAGTGCAGCTGCAACATCATTCAGGAATCCCGACACCATCCAGCACAGAGCAGGCTGCTTGCTTGGCACCCCAACCGACACCTTAAACATTCATACTCTCCACCAACAGTGGACTGTGGACCATCTACAAGGGGCACTGCAGCAACTCAGCAGGCCTTTTAGGCAGCAGATCTCAACAACCTCTATGGCTGAGCAGGATAAGGGTGGTTTAAACAAGGGACTAGCACCTTCTCTAAATTCCAAGCCATCCTGACCATTGTTTTTCTTTCATCATCATTTGGTCAAACTCCCTTCTTAACAGCATTCTGGACTGCAGAAATCCGGGAATGTAGCTCACCACCACTGTCTTAAGGGCAAATAATGATTGGAAATAGATGCTGGCCTTGCTAGTGATGTCCACATTCTGTGAAAAAAAAACAATAAAGTGGTTTGTTATGCAGCATCATGTTGGCTTAAAACTGTCTACAGAGATTAAGTTTGGTTGCGTGTAATGTACAGCACTGTTGCATTCATAATTTTCAAAAGTATTGTGTGCCTTCAGTTAATTGGATTTGATCCACAATATCTGGTTCAATCAGCATTTTCAGTTCACACACTAAGCATTTAATCACTGTCACTCTACATTAGAATATGCAAACTGCTATTAATATCGCTCAAGGGAATCTTCATGCCTGGACTGCCATTTTTTACATGGCAGTAGTCATTCTAAAAATTACCACTCAGAATTTAGGCCTCATAATCATTCTCCTACAGGGCTTCAATAATTGTCATTTTAATGATATATGTTAATTCAGTAACACTGTCAAGCTCAATAACTTTTCTAATTCATTCCCTTCAATTGCATCAGCATTCAACTTTTAAACTATTTTGAAGCAGAAATTAAAAAGGATTTTTTTAGTTAATTCTAATTCATTGAACTGTTTGATTGCAAAAGATGGCATCCACAATATAAAGGAATAGAAAACAAAACTTAAAAGAACTTCAAATCTGGCATCAACAAAATACTGCAGAGGATAGACACTGAACTGGAAATTCTCCTGTAGTATCTGTGCAGAGTCTGGTCCATTTACAAACTGCTGCTATATCTGATCAGAACATCTAGTTTACAAAAGCGATACAAGGATTGCTGTCATCCATACATAATGTGGATCTTTTCACCAGATTCCAGAAGAATCTCGATCTGAAAACACAAATATTCACTCATAAGTACTCACTAAAATGCTTGAATCTGCTAATTTTAGTCCAAATAAGTATAAAATGATGAATATACAATTAGCAAAATAACTTCATAAATTAACGTTACTCAACATGTAAGTGACCAAGAAAATTAATGGAGTGTCATGGACAAAATGTATGTGTTCTTTATTGTCTATAATTGGTATGTTTTGTATCGACTGAGGTGTGTCTTTTCTAAACTTTGCAGTCTGCTCCAATTAAGCAATCAGCAACATGCTTTTGTGAGTTTAAAAATAAAGCATTTATTTATTCTCATACACTTACACCGAATTAACACAACGTCACACACTCAGTCTGACATATGCACACACACATATACAAAGTTTGGATACAAGATAGTGAGTGCACCTTTACAGTTAATTCAGTCTCTGTTTTACAATTTCCTGTCTCCCACATGCCAGGCCTATTGTTTCTTGACTGGAATCAATCGTTTAATTCTGGGAGTACAGTCTCAGAAACCAATTTTGATTACATGATTGCTGGATTAAAGCTTCTGATGCCATCCAGTCTGGTTTGGATGGGTTGCAATACAATGAGAATTTGATAATGGTCATTAATTTTCAATCTTCACTTTTGCCCAGAATTAGACATAGAGACAGGCATATTTAAACAATGAGATGTGTGAATTCCGCAGATGGCTGTGAGGTACCCTCACCTATGTCCATATTTAATACTGAGCTGGTTTTCCGGTCCCCCAGCCACGTGTTTCTCGGCAGCGCCCCATTCGCCGGCGGCGGGATTCTCTGCTCTCACCCCTTATCAATGGGATTTCCGATTGAAGCCACCTCAGGCCATCAGTAAATATGCTGGCAGTGGTGTGCTGCCGATGGGAATAGAGAATACCAATGGCCGGATAATTACGACCAATGTCTGTAGTCCAAATGCCAAAAGTGTCACTATTTTCAGCAGCCATTTATGTCCAATTTTTAAAAGTAATTACTGAAAGTTCATAATATGACATGCCTGTACTGGGCATGACAGGAAGAAAGGTGAGTGCATTTGTGCACACGCATGCACTGAGAAGTTACATTTTCCCTTGATTTTACACCAAGCAACTGCATCACACAATTACAAATCAATAATGAAATAAGTCAGGTCAGTGTTGGACAAATGTACAAATGGACTAAAAGTTACTTGTCAAATCTCAAAATTACCTAAACTTACTTTTCACCATCCAAAAACCCGAACTTTTTTTAAAAATTTATAGTACCCAATTATTTTTTTCCAATTAAGGGGCAATTTAGCGTGGCCAATCCACCTATCCTACACATCTTTGGGTTGTGGGAGCGAAACCCACGAAACACGGGGAGAATGTGAAAACTCCACACGGACAGTGACCCAGAGCCGGGATCGAACCTGGGACCTCGGCACCGTGAGGCAACCGTGCTAACCACTTGCGCACCATGCTGCCCAACCTGAACTTTTAACGGGAAGAAATTAATCCTAAAATAACGGTACATATTTAAGGAAGCTCTAATTGGCAGGACAGAGAAGAGCTTCAGTCAGCAAAAGAGTTAGTAGAGAGATTGAATTCTAGGTTTGGAGATGGAGTAATAAACTTATCAGTTTGCAGGTAATATCAGCAAGGTCTTTTGTCTGCACCTTGCCAAAACTGAAGCATAACTTGGTCCAGCAGAGTCTTTTCAGTCTTGGTTCAGGAGCAGTCTACAACTTCAATAACTTATTCTGACAGTGCTATCTCAATTCGACTTTAGAAATATCCTTCTCATGTGCGGAATCCATTTGCCACTTCCTTACTTGTAGTTGCTTGTTAAATTCAGTGTGAAACTGTAACAGATGTTTTATGCTACAGACAAGTCTCACTGGTAGCTGGGACTGCCAAATCTAATTTTATATGATACCCTTTAAAAACTATTAAGTAGAATATCTGAACCCAAGCCCACATGTGAGGCTCAGAGAATTTTATGCTACAGTTTGCAGCTCTACTCTAGTCAGAGTTGATTTCAAACCCCGGAAGCGAGATTGTGATTTAATGACAGATCAAAATAAGTTATATTTTAAAACTAGAGTGAAGAACTGTAAGCTGAACACTTGGCTGGCCTGCAATGTAAAATGCAGCATTATCAGTCTTATACATGCAAAACTGATTGAAAACATTTGTAATCTTTGTGGCTATCCACTAGCTAAGTCTGAAACACTTAAATTTAAAAAGAAATGATGAGCACAATTTAACGACTGTGCCACACCTGACTCGGGATGCAAAGCAGTCGGTAAATCTGAGAGGCTTCTTGTGAGTTCTGCCTGGCTCGTTACGCCTCGTGAGATCTAATGAGATCTCGCAATCTGGATCCAGCCCACAATGGGTGGAGCTTAAATTTGCATATTGTTCTCCGCCGGATCTACACAGCGCCCAGGATTGAATCCCCTCGCCTTGTAGACCCCAGCCGGGTGCTCTTTACCACTGATCTCTACAAACATGGACCAGGCAGAATGGCACTTGGGGGTGGGGGGGAGTGGGGGTCTCCCAGGTGATCGGAGGCCCCGCGTGGGCCTCTGGGCAGGGTGGTACCTTGGCACTCTTCCTGGGACCTGGGCACCTTGGCACAGTCAGCCTGGCACCCTGGCAGTGCCACCTGGATGCCACCCTGGCAATGCCAGCATCCCCAGCTGCCACTGCCAATCTGGCAGGGAGGGTTCTAGGCTGGTAGTGTCCGAGTGGCACCTTGCCAGGGATAGGACCTGGGGGTGCCCTGCCCTTATGAGGTGGGGTAAGGCTTGAGGACAGTCTAATCACTAAGATGGGGGGGTTCAGGGGTCATGCTGGAGGGCGGAGAGATTGGGGCGTCATTTAAAAATGGGACTCCTGTCTCTTCCTGCACTGGAGAGCAAAGTTCCTCAGTGCAGGAAATGAAGGTAAGTGTGGCCTTGGTGGGGCCTTGCTCGCCAAGGCCTGAACAAATACCAGAATCCCATTTAATAGCAGGGTTGTTCTAGGCGCTGCCAGTGCCCACAATGGGATTTTGTTTTTTTTCCCGTTAAATTACGCCCAGTGTGTATAATTCAACCCCGATCTGTCAGGCAGGAAACAAGCAGGTTTGGGTCCAATGTCTGTGTTACACCCTGCCTGATATAACTCTCTATCGACTTCAGTGGTGAGTAAAATGAGACAGGGAATAAAATGAGAGCGGCCGACCCAAACCTGCCCATTTAACATCCAGCAGAAGTTCAGATTATCCCTCATTTATTCCATTGTGCTTCATCATTCTTACTGATAGAAGGAATAGCTAGAACAGAATGCAGTCATACCAGCCACACTTTTAACAGTGTTTAGTGTTCCATTCGTGAAAGTCATACATTTGCATATCAGCGAACACAATGTGAACAAGCAGGACAATCCTTGAACATCAGACCAACTTAACGAAGTGCCTTCATGCCAGTTTAATAAATTATTACTGTTTATTGCAAATGAATTTAAGAAATAAAAGACATAAAGAAAGGAGCAGGAACTTGCTCTGCCATTCGGAAATATTATCGCTGTACCTGAACATCAATTTAACTTTCCTGTCCTATCCCTATATCATTCAATTCCCTTTGCACCCAAAAGTCTACAGATGCTCAATAACTGAGCATCCACAGCCTTTGGTGTTGGGAATTCCAAAGATTTACAATATTGGTGAAGAGATATCCCTCATCTCAGTCCCTTATACTAACACTTTGACCCCAGGGGCAGGATTCTCTGCCCCGCTGTGCCCCATTTCTGCCCCGGACCGCCAGCAGGATTTTCCGTTACACCGACCGGTCAATGGGGTTTCCCATTGTGGGGCAGCCCCACGACATCGGGAACCCCCAGGCGCCGGCAAAATGGAGAATCCTGCCGGCGGAGAATCCCGCCTCAGGTTTCAACCTCTCTAGCCAGAAAAACAGCCTCTCAACATCTACCCTATCAAACCCTCTCAGAAATGTTTCAATGACATCAACTCTCAGTCTTCTGAACTGCAGAGAATAGCCTTCTACTTAATCTCTCATAGAACAATTCTCCCGCCTCAGGAATCAATCTGGTGAACTTTTGTTGCACTTCTTCTCCAAGGAAGTATGTCCTTCCTTAGATATGGAAACCAAATCCGTACAAGACACTTTGGGTGCTTTTAAACTTTCCATCAGACACTTGGCAGCAATTGTAGGTTTCTTCTGCCTCTGTGTTGGGGTTCTGTATCTTTGTGTTTAGTGGATACCCATTGTCACCCATGATCCACCCACAGAGTCATTTGGATGGAGCAGACAGTTGAGGCACAAATGACTTTGTGGGTGGATCCTGGATGACAATGGTTATCCACTAAAAACAAAGATTCAGAACCCCAACACAGAGGCAGAAGAAACCTAAAACTGCTGCCCAATGTCTACAAGAGCGATCACTGATTAGGCTTCCGCAAATTAGGTTCCAATGCCTGCTTAGAGCTGGAGAGTCCTGAAATGAGTCCCGTCAATGTTCTTATCTGGCAGCTTTGTCATGTGGCATGAGGCCCTCTCGCTGTTGGTAAAATAATAATGGCAGTGATGGGCTGAATGGCCCAATCACATTCCATATTTTATGTTCCGGTATTCATTAGTTAAATTTAATAGTTTCCAAACAGTGGCACAGTGCTTAGCACTGCTGCCTCATAGCGCCAGGGACTCGGGTTCAATTCCAGTCTCAGGTGACTGTCTGTGTGGAGTTTGCACTTTCTCCCTGCCCTTGTCTGCGTGGGTTTCCCCCCGGATGCTCTGGCTTCCTCCCACAGTCGAAAGATTTGCAGGTTAGGTGGATTAGCCCTGCTAAATTGCCCCTCAGTATCAAAAAGGATAGGTGAGGTTGCAGGGATAGGGTCAGGGCATGGCCAAGTAGGGTACTCTTTTGGAGGATCGGTGCAGATTCGATGGGCCGAATAGCCTCCATCTGCACTGTAGAGATTCTATGACTCTATGAACTCAAGTGCATTTAAAGGTCAGGGGACACCACTGTGAAAGGTATTAAATCAGGTAATTCACATTGCGTTTGGTGTACAATTCCTTGTCTGGGCCACAATTCCTTCCTTCAAAAATCTATTCCAAATGTGCTTGGTGTATTTTTATGCACAATTAAACCTAGTTAGGAAGGTTATACTCCATGACAAACATGCAAACAATATTTCACTAATGAACAGGAGTTTGAGGAATTCTGAGAAAGTAACATTAATTGCTTTAAAGACATTGGTCAAAAGTTGGGACAGGATAGTAAAAGAAACACTATCTGGAGGTGCATAGAAGTTTTGGGGATGAACTTCCGGAGAAGAAAATTAGCAGGAACGCTTCACATTTATTCTTATCCCAACTTGACTAAGCGGGAGCAAGTTAATCTCTGAATCAGCAAGTTGTTTGTTCAAGCCCAGCTGCAGGATTGAAACACAATTTTAGGCTGACAGTTCAGTGTCATAATGAGGCAATGGCCCATTGTCAGAGATGCAGTCTTGAATGACACATGAAACCATAACCGTTGCTTCTTAAGGTGACATACTTTGGACTGGAATGGCTGCAATATTTATTTATTTATTTGGATTATGTCAGTTGCAAAAAAAATATACTGCTTTCTAATCCCAAAATTCGTTTCAGTTTAAATGGCAGTGAATACCGATGACTGCTGTTGTTTACCAAGTCACAATGTATTAATGTATTATTTTGCTGTAACTTAGACAACTAGATCAGATTTATTACTTAGTATTAATCTTAAAGCAGCACAAGGGTGACTCAAACATAATTTAGGGCACACATTCAAGAAATGTGCTGATTGGCTCATTTCAGTTATGCCCACCCCCTCAATAATTGCCCTAATTTGTGTTTTAGTTATTGTGCACCAGTCCACGAAAGCAGTGTTTAATTCAGTGTGGCAAATGGGAATTGACTGTAATTATACTTTAAGCAGTGCCTTCACCAAACGATCCAGACCTCTATAAGTAGCATTTAAGACACATTAACACATGAAGGGCATTTTTAGCCATTAATATTTGTTGAAACCTTTCCAGTCACATCATTCTAGTAAACTAAATCATTTCCCTAATCACTTGATTTCGAGTCTGCAATATGTTGATATATATTGAAATATTGGAAGGAACATGTTCCTTCCCTATCAGAATTCAATATTCAGCATCTATTAACTGCAACTGTGGTGTCACAGAATATGCCATTACTCCCCACAAAGTGAAAAATAATTATATAAATGAATTGAAAAAATAGTGGGACAAAGTGAATTTGTTGTTTAATAATTATAACATGGTATAAGTAAGTTATATTTTAAACAAAACACTGGATTTTTGCTTTATATAATTATTTTCCAGCCTCATCTAACAGCAACAAATAAATCATTCTGGTTGCCACAATTAGACATAAAACTGATAAATTTTGATTCACCCTTACAATCAGTTAATCTCAGAGCGTGGATAAAATATCAGTGATACAGCACCACCAAATAAACACAAATAACGTTTAGGAACATTCCTGCGGTTAGGGTTTATTTTGCTTTTGTTTTTAATCGAAAGTCAAGAAGATATTATAGGGCAGCGTATCATTCCTGGTCCACTGAACATGATTGATTTTTCTTAAAGAGACACTCATATAAAATAAAACTGACAGAGTGATTTCTCATCTGTGTCAAACTCACTGAAGCATGTGGGTTAGATCATCATTGAAGCAGGAGGTCATACCATTCTAGGGATAAATGCTTTCCAGTTACTGGAGCGTAGCATAAACAATCCGTACAACCTGATTGTCTGACTCATTCAACCGTAGCCAATGAAAATAAAATCTAACAATGGGTTTAACTGTTCACTAAGCAAGCCTGAGAACAAGCAGATGCTCAATATACTGAACACTGTGCTAGTTTGTAGTTGTCACAATAGGGTAGACAACAAAAGCTAATTATTTGTTTCATGAAGCTTAATTTTACTTAAATAGGAGAAGGAAATAAAATAAAATTGTTGTTGGAATCTGCTGAATGCAACAACAGTAAATGCCGGTTATTTATTTTTTATCCTGAGGGTGTCATTATGATGCAACAGTCAATGAACCAATTAGGACCCTTGCTGGGAGAACATAATGTAAGTTGCTAATTAAGAATGTAATCCTATGTGTTTTGCAAATTCCTCCAATGATAAATGAATGATCAAAATATTTACAATAATCAGTTATACTCAACAGACATTTTGTAAAATGATTGTTGCACTTGAGCAAATGGCTACTTAGAAATAGTTAGATTCTTGAAGAATTGGTTTTCAATTTCATAATCATTTAGCATTACCATACCTAGTTGCTAGATAGAAGTTATACGTCTAATAATGGATGTACAGTACAAAAGCAACAACACATTGAGTCAAATGGACTAAAAGTAAGGAGCATATTAAAAATAATGCTCATCTCTTTGATTTTGATGATTTTTCTTTAGTCTCCCCTAGATCCTGTACCTTTGGTGATAGAGAAATAGGGATGCTTAAAGTTCAATTATTCAATTGGACACAAATCCGCAATAAAATATTTAACTTAACATTCGCTACATGTACCAAACATTGGCAGGAATTAAGTTTAAAAGGAAAATAATGGCTCCCAAGCAATCTGTAAATGTGATAAATGCTCTGGGAACAGAAACTTGAGTATCAGAGCTTTATAAATCAAGGAAAACATTTTTTAAAAATCAATTCTAAATTACATCTCCTGAGACAGGAAAGATTGCCTTTCACATTTTTTTCACCATATCCACCACTTGGAAACACAAAATTGGAATTTAAAAAAACACAGTTGAACAAATATTGATTTGGCAACAGCGACCCACATTACGGAGAAGTGATTATATTACATATTAAATATCAAGATTAAAGTTTTTTTTAAATGGAACAGAAAATTAATGTACTTTAGATAAAGTATGATCAAGGAATTTTCATGAATTCAAATGGTCACTCATAAACTGAATTTTCAGTTAAAATAATTCATATCAGAATTTTCAAATCAACTACTTACCTTAATATAATAGCAAAATGTCATTATAAGCCTAAATTGAAGCTCTGTATTATGTTTAGTTGGGCTGCTAAGTGGTGTGAGGAGCACAGAGTTGCTATAATAATGAGGCTGTCCAAAAACTGTTCAAAATATATGCAAGTTAGCATTTCTGTTCAAAAAAGAAAATAATCTGAAATGCTTATCTGGTGAATTCTTGTCTAATACTGGTGGTCAATCAAGGCCCCTTTGCAATGGAGTGTGGGTTAACAATAGGTAAGTTGGAATTGCTAAACGAACACAGAGACAATGAAATGCTGGGTGGGATTTTCCAGCCCTTCCTGTCAGCGGGATCTTGTGGGCTCCCCGGCGGCAAGAGGAGTGGGCCACACAAAACACCATAGACATCGGCGGGTCTGGAAAATCCCACCAGCGAACAATGATGAGCAGGAAAACACACAATGGGGGAGCAGAAAATCCTACCCATTGTCTCATCCAGCAGCGAGGCAGTGACATTTAACGGCATCTTGTCAGGCCCAACAAAGTATCTTTGAAGGACAGGAAGAAGGTAGGACCGTCATCAGCTGTCGCTCGATGAGGATGACTTCTACTCAGGGTTGTGAGTTTCTGCCATGGGATTCCTCATGTGACTGACGCAGGATATCCTACAAGGTAGTGGAATCTAGAGTGGGAGGGCATTGGGAGCCAACAAGATCCCCCTTCCAGTCAATCTTGCCAGAGGCCTGGTGGAATTGGCAAGAGCTACTTGTCTGGTAGCATTGGTAGCCAATTTGAATATGTAAATAACTGGACAGGGCCCAACTCTACTGTGGCAAAGCCCAGCAGGTGCCTGAAGGTAGCTTGCCAGTGGCTAGCCACAAAACCTGTGAGGCCTATTATACTTAACCTCCGCTCAGAGGTGCAGGGATAAGTGGGCCACAGCTAAAGTTTGCAGGCCACCTGATGGAAGGGTTTCTCCTCCATAGTGTTGGCCTGGCAACTATCACCATAGTTTCTTGTCAAAAATGGAAACGTCTAAAAAGGCATCACAAGATGGAGGTATCTTTGCAGTCCCCCTCCTGCAGTGAGGCTGCTTTCCTTCTAAAGATCTGATTAGACCTTCAGGCTCAAAACCTTGACCACTACCTTTAATCGGAGACGGGAAGGAAATGGTCCCAACTGGCAATTATTTTTAAAGTGGATAAGGTTCAGCCTAGTGTAGCTGCTTCCATTTATCTGCATTTAACATAGACTGAAAAAGCATCACCAAGGTAGGGAGCAGGTTCACTAGCTCCTTATTAGCTTGCAATTTGCTTTGAAAACTGCATACAATCATGCAGTACAGAATATTGTTAACGGTTTTTAAATGTGCTCTCAGAAAGATTAGTGATCCACAGCTGTCATTATTTCACTGTAATTGAAGGATTGGGTGAGGCAAGCTTCGTGTCTTCAGTGCAGCAAGGAAAATTGTTACCTTTGAATCCTCCTTCACTGTTACGTTACGGCTGCCTGGTTTTTCCAAGTGGCTCATAGGAAAAGGATTGTATTGTCACAATACTGTAGGAGCGTGTAGTTGCTGAAAGGTAACAATGCTATATATATTATTTGCCAGTACAATTTCTTTATGTTTCTGTTATTAGAGTTATTATGTAAAATATCTTTTCACTTGTCATGAAACATGAATGTATAGTTAAGATGTTAATAATAGCCATTGATTTAGAACTCTTTTGGACTGCTCCCGAATTATAGCATTAAATTGTGACAACAGATGGAAGGGCACAATCTCTATGAGAGTAGGGAGAAATGGGGGAGGGGGGGGGGGCAATGGAGGAGACATGTTCCCATGTCTTCAAGCTTATCTAAGCATGTGTCCTGTAACCCTAACCTTCCTCTTCTAAATCCCAGATTTGTCATTTTGACCCATCCCCAGTCTCCCAATGTGGGTCCTGGGAGGCAGCAGCAATATAGGTGGAAAGAAGGAAAATCTGCCTGGGCCTCATGCCACACCCAATCTCAAATTCTCCAGCACTGCCAAGAGGGGCACATATTTGGGTGAGAAGGCATGGGGTGGAGAGCCCACATTCACAACTCCCCACAATTAAATCAGGGGTGGGGTATGGTTGAGGTCGGCCTTCCTGCTCATCAGGAAATTGAGGCTCTTAAGTGCCTCATCCTGCCACTGCTGGTATTAGAAGTGGCTATGTGGCTATGTGCCATGTGGGTATGTGGCCCACACAGGACAATGAGGGCCACTCCTGCCCTCCACAATCCTGCCCTCGACTGTTCCGACTACCGAACCCTGCCAAGGGCCTGGGTGCCGGGCCTGGGTGCCTGGCCCTGCATGGCTGCTCCACACACCGCTCTTACAGCCTCCAGCAATATTTCAGGTCTGGGGTCTCCTGCAGTTTCAGCAGTGGGTACTGCCCCTGATGGCACTGCTGGGATTGAAAGACCTGCTGGCCTGCTGATTGCCCAGAGCTTGTGGAGGTGGTCTCTTCACCTTCCAAGGCTCAGGAACATCCACAGAAGATGATAGACGAACTGAAATGGATGTAATCCCATCAGGGTTCCCAGGATTGGTTGCAGGCTTGTTACCATCGGCTTTCCTGCTGGTGGATGGGGCTACCACAGCCATTAAATTTGCTCCCACATTTGTATTGAAGTACACAAGATCATACTATCTGATGAGAAAGTGTAACCAAGTGTAGCCACTTTATAATCGTAAGTGCTATCAGACAAAATAAAACCAGTACTCAACCACGAAACAGGCAATGTAATTAACTGTCTACAAACCACTCAGCTGTTTGCGGGGGGCAGGGGGGGGGGGGGGGGGGGGGTGTGCGGGCGGGGTGGGGGGTGGTTCGGACGGTCAGTTAGGTTCAGGCAGTCAGGGGGGGAGTGGGGTTTCAGGTGGTCTGTGGAGTAAAAAATTAGGAGAGTCCTGTGAGGGTGTGGGAGTGAGTGGGGAAAGGGTGCAGTTCGTGCTATAGTTACCCAGGAGTTAGAAGTGGTTTTAATTCTTCTAACGTTTCCCAGGTAATCATTACTGTAAGTCGGTTGGAATGGTCCGAAGTTTACAATTAATATCGCACTTTTGGATGTCTCCAATTACAGTGCAATTGCCCAATGAAAGTTTGAATTTACCAGGCAAATGCCGGACAATTCGTATCTGGGAAATTCCAGTGAGGGGTGTGGAGCCATTCCAATTACGATAGCCCGGGGTTCAGACATTAGAGGCCAGTACCTTTCCAAACAGTGCCATGTTGGAATATAATTTTCAACGGCTCAGCTGGTAAATGGTGTCAATCTTTTGGCTCTTCAGGATCATATCCTGATAGGTCAGTGCGAGAGGACACTCTCAATGAGGAGGCATGGCACAGCTAATTAGAATAGGGCAGGTGCCCCATTGTGGGTGTCTTGCCATGTGCCCGCCACAAGTAATCGGAAACACCTGCCATGGAGTGGGTTCAGCCCAAAACAGGCTTAGATCTAGAATCGCTTTTTGCAATTTGGTCCTTTTTCTGCCCATGTTCCTGGCATCTGCAGACACGTCAGATTGAGCCACTGATGTGAGAATTCCTGGTGAAAGGAGTTTAAACCCCTGGTGCTGCCCGCCTGCCCGTCCTTGACTATCTCTGTCTTGGCACAACCAGGTCTCTGCTGTTTCCCAACTCTGTACTAGTCACCCAACAGAGTGAGAGTGTGAAATAATCAGAAACCCCAAGGAATTACGACTGTTTACCTATCATAACAAAGTCAGCCCCTCAATTCGAATTCCATACTTACAATACCATTAACAAATACTCTATTCATAGCAAAAGAGCTGGTGTTAACCTATATACTAAGATATCTTCAGAATAGTCATCCATTATACTTTATTACAGCAGTATTTGTAATCATTCACAAGTTAGACAACATTGCCCCCTAATGACAAATTGAAAGAATAACTTTTGGCATTTAAAGTCAGTTTGTATATTCCAATTACATTTACAAAGTGCATGAAAATTCAGTGAAACATAGAAATACTGTAATGCCCCAAACCCTACCGAGCAACAAGGCAGCAAGAAAACTGCATATATAAATTCCTTTTAAAGAAATAACAAGCCACCATCCTGAGTGTTTTGAAAGACATTAGGCCATGGATGGAATTTTGTCAGTTTTTTCCAGAGTATGGCAGCAGGTGGGAAAAACAGCGTGGAAGCCATCAGCCCCAGTTGCAGCTTCCACCGCCTTATTATTCTTCCGACTTACAGAAAAATAATATCCATGGGGGGAGGGGTCCCACAACATCACATTGCCGAGGCAGGCTCTAAATGAGCCCAGCCATAGAACTCACCCCCCAAACAGCATCCGCCTCCCGCCCCAGGACCCCGTGTAACATCCATCCCTGGAACTCTCCCTGGCCCCCTGGTACACCCCCCCCCCCCCCACACACACACACACACACACATGCTGGAACACTCCCTGAGCAACAGAACTCCCGCCCACGCAACACCTGATAATTAGATGTATTCTAATGGGTATCCTAACATTCAACATCAAGATTCCCTTTCCGTCATTGGAAGGGACAATTGGAATGGGATATCCTGCTGGGACTCACTCAGGATTATTTCCTGCTCCTGCTGCCACTCCCACCGTAAAATCGGGAGCGGAAAACTTCATCCACCCAACCCCATGTTCACATAAAGTTCCGTACACACATGCTGATCCATAGCTAAAACCAGCGCCTCGACCCATTTGTTTTCATTTCATTTTAACTGTCTTTTACCATTTCTTTCTTAATATATATTTAGTCCCCACCCCCCAATCTTATCAATCCTTCCTGCACCTTTCTCCTCTTTGCTTCCCCCTTCCCCTCCCCCACATCTACAGTTCATCCTCTGATGTCAGTTTCCCTGCTGTTTAACCTTTCACATCTTTTGTCCTCTCTGGGGACTGTCATTAGCACTCTTTCTCCTTGGTTTCTGTGGCCATTAGCACCCGGTTTCCCTGGGTTTCTGTGGCTATGACTCATCTTTCATTCTCACTCCATAGTATAAATATTTCCCACTTTCTCTGTCTGTTAGCTTTGACAAAGAGTCATCGGGCTCAAAGGGCGGGATTCTCCCGTACCCGGCGGGGCGGGGGGTCCCGGCGGGATGGAGTGGCGTGAACCACTCCGGCGTCGGCCCGCCCCAAAGGTGTGGAATCCTCCACACCTTCAGGGGCTAGGCCGGCGCTTGAGTGGTTTGCACCCCATCGGCCGCCTTGGAAGGCCTTTGGCGCCACGCCAGCCGCGGCCGAAGGGACTCTGCTGGCCGGCGCGGGTCCGCGCATGTGCGGGAGCGTCAGCGGCTGCTGATGTTATCTACACACAAGCGCGGGGGGGTTCCCCTATGCGTCGGCCATCATGGAGGCTGACACAGCCGGCGCATAGAAAAAGAGTGCCCCCACGGCACAGGCCCGCCCGTGGATCGGTGGGCCCCGATCGCGGGCCAGGCCACCGTGGAGGCACCCCCTGGGGCCAGATTGCCCCGTGCCCCCACCCCCCAGGACCCCGGAGCCCGCCCGTGTCGCCAAATCCCGGCAGTAAGGGACCTAGTCTAATTTACGCCGGCAGGACTGGCAAAGAACCAGCGGGACTTCGGCCCATCGCGGGCCGGAGAATCTCCGGGGGGGGCCGCTGCAAGCGGCCGCCGACCGGCGCGGCGCGATTCCCGGCCCCGCTGAATCTCCGGTGCCAGAGAATTAGCGGCCGGCAGGGGCGGGATTTACGCCGCCCCTCCGCCGATTCTCCAACCCGGCGGGGGGGTCGGAGAATCCCGCCCAAAACATTCGCTCTTTTCTCTCCCTACAGATGCTGCCAGACTTGCTGAGATATTCCAGCGTTTTCTCTTTCGTTTCAGATTCCAGCATCTGCAGTAATTTGCTTTTATGGAATCAGCAAACCCATCGGGTGCTGCGGTTCCCCCTCCAGTAACCCCATTATTTAGAATTCAGAGAATGTTCCAGAAAGGCACAAAAGAGAGAAGGAAGGGGGTATAAGAAGAGACAACTAGAAGCACCCCCAGCAATGACTCAATCCTGAGTGAAGACTCCATCCCATTGAAGTGAAGACAAAGCGATGACAGGAGAGGGCGTGCAAGACCCACCTTCATGAAAAAGATCCTGGGGGGGATGCCCTCGTGTCTGACGCCTGAATCGTGAAACGCGATTGGGCGGAGAATCTGTTTTGACGCCGAAATCGTGGTGGGTGCCGATTTCACACCAAATTATTCAATGCCTCGACAGCGGCATCAATGCATTCCAGAATGCACGTACAGTAAAGGCCTTGGCATATCATTTGCGGACCTGGCCTGGTATTCTTCGGGGCCTCCGCGATGCTCCACCTCCACTGGAACAAATTCCCAACGGTGAGGTTCACTTGTGCTTTGAAAAGTCGTGAGACAGGCACCGTGTCTGCTGAGGGAGAGAGAGGGAGTAGGGAAAGTGTCCAACATCGCCATAGTTTTCTGATAGTCATGCTGCAGGCTGTGGGCTTTCTGCCAGGACCAGGGGTAGTCGGGGTAGCCAGGAGGTGGGCTGTGGGTCGGGGTGGATGGGCACGGAACAATATTGCCGTGACCTGCAAAGCAATCACGCAGCTGCGCACGCCGCTGATGGCCCACTGTGAACTTAGGGCTACAGGTCATATGGGTGTTCCCCCAGGCCACCTGCCTAGGTGCCCTCTGGCCCCGGCGAACCCATCAGTGGAATGGACGCACTGCAGCACAACCAGCGCCATCTTGTTGGTTGGGATGTGTGTGTGTGGGGATTGTAATGTGTATATGCGGCTGCAGCTTGTCAGCCTCCCGAGTGTCAATCGCGGACTGGTCGAATCCCACAATTTCTCATTGGAATAGATTTTGATCCACATGGCGCCTGTGCTAGCCCCTCCAAGATCGCTGAATCGGTCCAGGTGCAGCACCAGTTTTGCTCTCATGGAGGTCCATGACTCTGCCCCATCGTCAACACTTCGCCACAGGAACGGAGAATCCCGCCGTCCGAGTTCAAGAAACAAGGCTATTGTAGCCAGCAGAGCTCAGGGAAGAGTCTCACCTGATGGAGCAGCCTGACCATGTTCAATTGCACGGATAATATCTGAGCCATAGTATTTCTAAGTTAATTTAAGGATTTAGAGTTTGATGTGTGAATAGATTTTGAATCATAAGGTTCAGTAAATAATAAAATCGGGTTGAACTACAAGTCCCCCTTAAGCAGCTGCTTACATGTAAGGGACTGCATCTCACTTGCCTTTAAATTTCACTTAAACCACAAATGTGTTGTTCCTCCCATTACCCATAACTAGATACCTGCACAAGAATAACACCTCACTGGGAGCTGTGATAAATAATTGATGTGAAATGAACTGATGTAGGAAAATTGCTGGCAGACAGCAAATTACATTTCTGTTCAACTAAAATTTCTGCACTAAATTGCAATATGCAAACCTATTCCCACGTATTTTATTTTTAAAGAAAGACCTCTCCCACCACTTACTTCATTGTTTTGTGATATGGAACAAGTTGATGAGATAGTCTTTTTAAAAGTTGGCAGCAAAGCAAATGTCCAAATTCATTAATGGACTGTTATCTGTAAGCTCACAGTCAAAGGGTGGAAAGAATTGGAGCCAAAAATTCTCAAACTTTTGAAGAATTAGACGGAATGGCTGTTCTCTCCATTTTTGTGATCTTCTGGACTTGGCAAGGGGAAGATCAATCCAAAAGTGGAGGTGGGAGGATTTTCATCTTGGAGATGGGAATCGGGAGTCAGTCCAATACCTCATGTTGCAAGCCTACCTCCTGCCTGGCATTGCCATCCCATGCTATCTTTATGGTGGGGTGTGGGTGGCAGCGGCAGGCTGGTGTTGAAACTAGTACCTTCAAAAGCATGAATGAGGCAAAAATTGAAACAGGTGGATGTCAAAGTGGGCAGCTGAACAGGTCTGCCTCCGTTCACTGTTTATTGGCCCAGTTTGGTAGATGTGTCCGAGGCTCCCTAACACTGGTGCATCCTACCCATTGTCCCCTCAATCCCCTCCATATCCATTCCATACCTAACCCCATATCCCCTCCATACCCACACACCCAGTATCCACAGTGTACAGAACTGACAAGACCTATACTAACAGTGGGAAGTATTTGAAATCCCCATAAAACCAGCAAAATAAACAAAATGTACTTCAAAATGTACTTCAAATGTACCATAAGCCTGTTGGAACTTTATTAATCTCTCAAGATAGACACACAGTCATTCAAAAGCCACTTCAAAAAATTTCTTTCTCCTATTAAGAAGTCATAAAACCATCAGAATAATCAAGTCCTTCTCAGCTGATTAATTAACCCTTGCCGAGCTGAATCGATATCAAGAATGTTCTGACTCCCCCTGCTGGCAGATCTTCTAGTCCCACTGATGTCAATGGATATTTGGATGGCTCCCCACATCCGCTGCAGAGGATCCTGCTATGGCGGGGTTGACAAATTCAGCCCAGTAGTGGATTTTGATCTGAACCCACCATACATAATGATATTCCATTGCACATCAGTGCCAGCAAAACCTCTAGAGTTCAATACATTAGAGCATTTGAAGTCGCTCAAACATCTGTTCAAACTTTGAAGCAGTGACACAAATGGCTGAGCTGAAATTAAAAGATAAAAGCACAAGGAACAACTTACCAAAGTCAACTCTGAATGCAGAATAACACTTTATCCAGTGGATACTATACGCAAATGCATTTAAAGAATTTTCTGCTTTCATAATGCTGGTCAATTTAATCATGAGTTACTTTTTAAGAACAAGCCACATCATCAACTATTACATTAAATATATATATAGTTTTACATATAGCATTTCATTATCACATGTGGGTTGAATTTTATAGCACTGACATGGTGGCAGTGCTTGGTCCAGCTCAAGACCCATGACTATTTTTCCCCGGGACAAGAAACTGGTTAAATCCTGTATTTTTTAAGGCTAATTACATTTGCAAATGCAATGGCTGGAAAAACCTTCCTTCAGCTTTAAAAAAACATCAGCCATAGTAGGGCATAAATCTCACCCCCAAGAGCTGCAAGCCAATCTGAGGCCAGGAACTCTGTAGTACTGGAGGCACTTCTGCCAGCACTGGCCTTTGCAGATATTGCACAGGGTCTCCTCTGGGGACAGTAAAAGTGACAAAATAATGTTTCCAGGGAGGAGGCACAGATCATTTGGAGGGAATAGTGGGGTTGAGGTTGCTTCCTGCAGATCCACCTCTTCCCAATGCAGGGTTTTTTGATTGGGCACAGAGTGTCTTTAAGTGAAAGACTAGAAGAACTCAGGAAAACCCAGTAGAGTTGGTTGGGTGGGTGCCCTAAATGTTGAGTCCCTTGCCAACCACTTGTTGAATACCAGCTCTGCCGGGATAGGCACTCAAGTGACTCCCCGAGTCCAAATTTGACACTGAGAGGCAAGGGTATTAAATTTCATCCATGAAGTTGACAACACCTTTGATCTTACCAGTCAAAAGATTGCCAATCTCAACTAGATCCTCCGTAGTTACAACATCAGAGCTGGGGTAAGATATGTCACCCTCACAATCCAGCCCAAGTTCCTTTACAATTGCAAGGCTCTGGCAACATCAGAACAGCTGTGTACAGAATCACAAACTGTACCCTTATCCTGAGCCCTTCAAAATTGCCCACAATAAGAATGAGAGCAGGAATCACCAAACCGGTTACCACCCTCCATTTTCAAGCCCGCCCAAAGCAGGTTGGTCAGGAAAACCCAGCCGGTTCACAACTCATTATAATCATTTCTATTATGTGCAAGAATTTGCTTACATATTCCAAACCTCCCACAGAACAGAATACCCCCCAATGTGAATTTTCCCACAATAATATCTGTTGAACCCGTTCATCCGACATCCTGTATATAAAATTATACTGATTATTAATATTCTCTTTCCTTTTTGGCCACTTTTTGGAGGAAATTATTCATTTCCAACATGTTTGTCCATATGTAACATAGGATCAGAAAAGTGGTGCAACATGAGATCAGGAAAGTGCAAGCAGGACCTGCTTAATAATAGAAAGCAACACAAGCCATCCAGTGCAAACAATCTTCCAACTCGCAATGTAAAGTTCATGCTACTAGAGCAAACTGTTTCCTAGATAATAAAGCTGCCAAATGAAAACTATTTCACACACCCCACTTGCCCTCCAACAGATCAGTAAGTTGACTCAGATAGTATTATTGAAGGGAAAGCTGACCCTTCGCACGCTTGTGTCCTAGTGCTCAGAAGGAAACACGCCAACAATTTTTTTAAGAAGATTTATTCAATTGGAAGGAGCTTGAGGGCTGCACAGCACTATGTAAGAAAGGAATCCCTCAATAAAAGACAAATAAATAGTATTATACTTACACTAGGATGTGATTGTATAAAAAAGCAAACATTTTTCAGAGTCATGTAAAGTTCAGGAATGCAGTAACGATTAGGAGGAATTAATTTATTACAGCGTCTCTAATCATCACATATCTTGGCTTTGCAAGGATTTTATTTAATTCATGCTTGACTCTTTTGTCTTAAATTTTGTTCCAGACACCTCACGGACTATGGGGAAGATTCTCTGAGCCCCGCGCCGCCGAGTTTGATGCGGCGCTGGCCACAGGCCGCTGGAATTGGCAGGGCCGCTGATTCTCCAGCCCAGATGGGCCGAGCGGCCACGCGGATACGACTGAATCCCGCCGGCACCGTTCACCCCTGGTCATTGCCGGCAGGAACTCTGCGCGAAGGGCCGGGGGGCGGCCTGTGGGGCGGGGGAAATTGATCCTTCACCAGGGGGGGGCTTCCGATCAGGTCTGGCCCACGATTGGGGTCCACCGATCGGCAGGCCGGCCTCTTCCTCCCACGGGCCTATTTTATTGCGCAGCAGGCCCCTGAACACCGACGCCATGTTGAGTCGGGCCGGCACGCTGAAGAAGTTCCCCGCACATGCGTGGGTTGGCACGGCACCCATTTGGCACCGGGGAGGGAGGCTGGAGCGGCGTGAACCACTCCAGCACCGTGCTGGACCCCTGTGGGGGACAGAATTGGTCGTCCCCGTGCCCGGTTTGCGCCGTCGTGAAACACGACAGTGTTCACGATGGCGCGAACATTTGGGCTCCATTTTGGAGAATCCCCCCCCCCCCCCGCCCCCCCTCCCCCCTCCCAGAGGCATTACTTTGATTGACGTAATCACCTTGAATTTGTTCTTCATCGTGAGATCGGAGGTCTTGCGGCACAGTGGTAGCGCCCCTACCTCTGGGCTAGAAGCCCCAGGTTCAAGTCAAATGGCATGCCTAGTTGACCACAGAAGGAGCATTTGTAACGCAGTTCAACAGGCCGATAATCAGCCTGGCAATTCTTCTCCCACTATTCCCTCATGGGAACAAAAAAGTGCGGTTGAAACTTTGTTGCTCACCTCTATTGGCTCGAGAAGATGGTGGTGAACCCCCTTCTCGAACAACTGCAGTCCATCTGGTGAGGGTACACCTACAGTGCTGTTAGGAAGGGAGTTCCAGGATTTTCACCCATGAGTAAATGTAATGTAATATAAGTCGAGATGGTGTGTTACCTGGAAGGGAACTTGCGAATGGTGGTGTCCCATGTGTCTACTGCCCTTGTCCTTCTCGGAGGGAGCTGTTGCAGCTTTGGAAGATGCTGTCATACAAGCCTTAATGGCAATGCAGTTGAACACCAATGAGAGATAGTTAGATTCTCTCTTGCTGATGATGATCATTGCCTGGCACTTATGTGGTAGAAATATTACCTATGCCTATATTTTCTCAATGGGGATGCTATCTAGACAAAAGCAGAAAATACTGGACAATCTCACCTTTGACAAAGAGTCATCCAGACTCGAAACGTCAACTCTGTTCTCTCTCCACAGATGCTGTCAGACCTGCTGAGATTGTCCGGCTTTTTCTGTTTTGTTTCAGATTCCAGCATCCACAGTAATTTGCTTTTATGCTATCTAGTCCTTTACTTATTTTATAGACCTCCATCAGGTCCCTTCTAACCCTACACTACTCCAAAGTAAATGGACCAAGAACCTTGTGCCTATCTAAGAAACTGGAGTTTTTTAAAATTAGAAATAATCCTAGTTGTTCTCTTCTGGACCTGCCAAAGCCATTATATGAGCCACAATTTGGAGAACTAAAATTTGGCCGTAATACTTTTGATATGGTCTGGGGACTAAACTATGCAAGGTCAAAATTGTGTCCTTTGATTTGTATTGAATGTTTCAATTAATATAACCCAATGCTTTGTTAGTCTTAGCTATAGTTTCTCTACATCAGAGATTTAGCTACAGGGAGAAGACGTCTCGCCCATGGTTCGCAGCAGGACCTTCGGGTCCCACCTTTGTCAACGGGGTTCCATGACCAAGGTGCCCCATCAGTGGAACCGTAGGATCCTGCAAGCGTGAATGGCCAGAACATCCCACTCTTTGTTTCTTCATTGTTTCTGAGCTTTGAGTGATCTGTGCACAAAGGCAGAATCAGACTTTTACCTCTATCAACTTCTTTCAGTACTGCTCCCTACAAATGACACAACTGTTCTTTGTTGGCCCTATCAACATGCATGACACAACACTAGTTTAAATTAAATGTTATTTGTCAAAGTCTGTCCCATTACCTGAACACGTCTTATGTTTCTGCATAGGTTTTGGTGTCATCTGAAAACATAGTTACGATTGTCCCACTGCCATTGTGATTAGATTAGGCTTGCACAACCTTTTTGTGTTGGGGGTCACATTTCCAATTCAAGGTACTTCCTCCAGAAATAAACAGAGGAAGGACAGTTTGTAGAAAACTAATTCCCTCACATCTCACAAAGGAAGGAATTTTATCAAGAGAGATGGTGAGGAAGAAAGCTGTCACCTGCAAACATATCAATGGACTGGTCAGATGGGCAGGAAAGTGGCAAATGGAATTCAACTCTGAGAAGTGTGAGGAAACAGGACCTGAACTAATATCCTGGCTGGGAGATTTGCCCGTGCTGTTGGGGAGGGTTTAAACTAGCTTGTCAGGGAACATAGAACATACAGTGCAGAAGGAGGCCATTCAGCCCATCGTGTCAGCACCGAACCACTTAAGCCCTCACTTCCACCCTATCCCTGTAACCCAATAACTCAATAACCCCTCCTAACCTTGTTGGTCACGAAGGGCAATTTATCATAGTCAAGCCGCCAAACCTGCATGCCTGTGGGTGAAAACCGGAGCACCTGGAGGAAACCCACGCAGACACAGGGAGAACGTGCAGACTCCGCATAGGCAGTGACCCAGCCAGGAATCACACCTGGGACCCTGGCGCTGTGAAGCCACTGTGCTATCTACTTGTCCTACCGTGCTGCCCTAGTAGAAAAATGGCAAGTGAAACAACCAAACTGAGAATGCAGAAGAACGTCAAAAATACTTGTTAAGGGCACTCTACCTGAATGCTCACAGCGGTCACTTTTTTTAAAAACGCATTTTATTGGAGGCATTTTCAAATACCGTATATACTCGCGTATCATGCGATCTCGCGTATCATGCGACCCCTAAATTTTCGTCCCCAAAACATGATTTTATGCTATATCTCATGTATCATGCGAGTCACTTTTTTGGAAATTAATGCCCAAACTAAAACTTCCAAATGGTATCATTGTCTGTGGATTCTGCAGAGTGGATTCTGTTGTGAAAGCTGTTCGCGAATCGAACAGCTTTCCAGCTGGTTTTACTAGCGTCGTTCTGCCACTTGACGTTTCCATTCATAAAAACGGCAAGTAAAACACCCGCAAATTCTGTATCGGAAAAAGACGGCCATGTATTGAATAAACTACCCATATGATCAGGAATACTACTCTTCAGATTTTGACCACAGCATTCTGATGGGAAGCTGTTCAGCCACTTGACGTTTCCATTCATGTTTTTATGAATGGAAACGTCAAGTGGCTGAACATCTTCCCATCAGAAAAAACAGCAAGTAAAACACCCGCGAATTTTATATCTCGCATATCATGCGACCCCCAAATTTAGGTTACAATTTAGGTCTTCAAAAGTCGCATAATACGCGAGTATATACGGTATATACAGAACAATGAAGAAAAAGAAAACATCCGCAGCCACAGCAAATAGTCAAAACATCCTTACATACAGCACCAATAATCTCCCCCCCCCCCACTGCCATTGTACCCGCTGCCACCACGGCACCTGCCCCCTTTTTTTTAACTTATGACCCAGATCCCCCAGCCCAAATGAAAATGAAAATGAAACGCCCCTCCCCAAGCACTCCATCACTGCACTTGGAGCTACTGTTACCCCCAAAAATCTACAACATTATATGTGCAAATGCTGCCCAAGGGCAGCACGGTAGCATTGTGGATAGCACAATTGCTTCACAGCTCCAGGGTCCCAGGTTCGATTCCGGCTTGGGTCACTGTCTGTGCGAAGTCTGCACATCCTCCCCGTGTGAGCGTGGGTTTCCTCCGGGTGCTCCGGTTTACTCCCACAGTCCAAAGATGTGCAGATTAGGTGGATTGGCCATGATAAATTGCACTTAGTGTCCAAAATTTCCCTTAGTCTTGGGTGGGGTTACTGGGTTATGTGATAGGGTGGAGGTGTTGACCTTGAGTAGGGTGCTCTTTCCAAGAGCTGGTGCAGACTCGATGGGCCAAATGGCCTCCTTCTGCACTGTAAATTCTATGAAAACCACCCCGCCCCCTCCAACCTGGGACGCGACCAAAACATATGGAATGTGGCGATTAGGGGCTTTTCACAGTAACTTAATTGAAGCCTACTTGTGACAATAAGCGATTATTACATTATTTTTATCAATATTATTACCTATAGTTTACCCCCGGAAAGAACTAACTCATCCTGGACACCGTCATGTGGGCCCCGTGTACCACTTTGAACTGGATGAGACTTAGTCCTGCACACAACGAGGACACATTAACCCTCGCTCCATACTCCAGCCCCCTCAGTGCCTTATCCCACTTACACCTAACCTCTTCCACCGGGGCATTCTCTCTCTTCAACAGCTCCCATATATATCCAAGACTTTGTCCTCTCCTATTTCCTCCTCAGACAGTAGTTTGTCCTGCAGCACCGGGGTTGGCAACGCCGGAAACAAAGCCACCTCCTTCCTCATGAAGTGCCTAATCTGCAAACACCTGAACCCATTCCCCTTTGCAACTAATATGTCTCCTCCAGCTCCGCCAGGTCTGCAAACTTCCCTTCAACAAACAAATCCCGAAAGTATTCTATCCCCACCTCGGAATCTCGCATCCAAACCCGCTGGAGCAAACCTATGATTATCGCAAATCGGTGCCCACAGTGACATGTCTTCCATTCTAAAATGCTGCCAGAATTGGGTCCACGTCCTCAACGGTGATACCACCACTAGGCTCATGGAATGTCTGGCCAGCAAGAAGCAATAGTGCCCTCAAACCTGTCCCTTTACACAAGGCCGTCTCCATCCAGCCCCACACTGACAGCTCCTGCATCACCCATTTCCTAACGATTGCAATGCAAGTTCGGCACTGCTAACAGCCACTCAACCCGATCAAAAGCTTTCTCCACGTCCCTCTGAGGCCATCATAATGTCATTCACTAACCTCGGGACATTCATCGACAGCTGTCGTCCCTTCACAAATCCCGTCTGATCCTTACCTATCACCCCCAGCACACAATCCTCTATCCGCATCATTAGTACCTTCGCCAACAGCTCCGCATCTACAGTCTACATTCAACAACGAAATCGGGCTGTTCAACCCACACTGCTCCGGGTCCTTTCTTTCTTTAAAGTCAGTGGTATTGAGGCCTGAGACATAGTGGCAGGCATCTCTCCATCAACTCATTATACATCTCAACTATCAGGGCCTCAGCTCCAACCCAAACTTCTTACAAAACTCGGCTGGAAACCAATCTGGACCCATGGCCTTTCCTATCTGCATTGACCCCACGCAATCCATTACCTCCCCAGTCCCTGCAATTTCACCTCCACCAATCGCGGGAACTCCAGCCGATCCAAAAACTGCCTCATATCCTCATCCCCCACCGGAGACTCCGAGCTATAAAATTTCCAATCAAAAGCCTGAAATACACCATTCACCTCCTCCGGCTTTGTTACCATCGTACCCCCATCACCTCTCATCCTCCCAATTTTCCTTGCCGCCTTCTGCCCCCTCAGCTGATGTATAAGCCTCTTATTGATCAACACTGCCACCCACCTGATCTTCATATCCAACCCCAAATGAAATACCTGCTCACCCAGCCCTTCCTTAACCTCGTCTGGTCCCCACCTTCAAATAGGTCCGCACTCAAACTCCTTAAATGTGCCAAAACGCGAGACCTCTTAACTGGTCCATTTAATCACGAATGTTCCACGTGATCAACCAGGTCAGGGGCTCCACGCCCATCTCTCTCCTCGATCAGCCATAGCTCCACTTTAATCAGCTCTGACAGGTCCATACGTCGCTCACCCTTGAGGCCTCCCCAAGATGTCCGCCGCCATCTCCCCTTAACCAACTGCACCACACCAACTCCACCCACGTCAGCATCTCCCCTCCCGTACCTTCCTCCCCCCTCCCATATGCAAAGAAAAAGGAAACCAACCACCCAAACCCCCTCCCCCATTACCCACACGGATCAACTTCCCACTTTACTCCCGTTAACTAACCTACCTCCTAGCATGGTGGCCCCCACTGAAGGCAACTGCCTACCCACTTTCCCTCCTAGCACCCCTCCCCTGTAATTCCCCAAGAACAGTTGAACACACTTACCCAATCCACGCCCAAACACAGTAAGTACAACAGTCCACCCGGCTTACACATCCACATTCCCTGTACTGACCAAAATTCAATGTCCTCACAAGTTCCTCAGTGTATGGTCTCTCATAAATTTACTTGCCTCCACCAGCATATCAAAATAGAATTTCTGATTCTGGTGCGTGACCCACAGACGAGCAGGATATAATACCTCAAACTTCACTTATTTCTTGTAGGGCCTGCCGCTTGGTCAACTCCACACCCAAGTCCATGCACCACGTTTTCTTCCCAGGTGCACTCTTTCCCCTCCTTCACCCACCGCAGGACCTTCTCTTTATCCAGAAAACGATGCAACCGCACCATCATCATCCTCGGCTGCTCCCCTGCCTTCAGCCTCCTCCTCAATGCCCTGTGCGCTCAATCCGCCTCGGGGGAACGGTCAAAGAACCCCCCCCCTCTCGCACCAACTTCTCGAACATATTTGCCACATACTTTGTGGCCTGCGTTCCCTCAGTCCCTTCAGGCAGCCCCTCAAGCAGTAGATTCTGCCTCCTGGAGTGATTCTCCAGGTCCTCCACCTTGTCCCTCAGCCACTTCTGGCCCTCTGCTACGAGCACCATCTCTGCATCCAATGAGGCTAACTACTCATCATGATCCACTCCCGACTCCTCCACCTTCTGGAGCACCAAACTCTGCACCTCCAGCCTTTGCTCCACTCTCTCAATAGCTGCCCTGATCGGCTCTGCCACTTTAGCCAGGTCCTCCAAGACCTTTTGCCTCTGCTGTTGGAACTTGGCATTCACAAAATCCAACAATTGCTCGGTCGACGACTGGGCAGGCAACGACACCCCAGAACCCTCCGCCATCTTTCCCTCTTCGAAAGCCCTCCCGACCAGACAGCTGCCGCTTGGTAGTAACACTCCTCACTCGATAAGCCATAAACAAGCCCTACTGGAGGAGAATTTCTATCTCTCACTGTTCATGCACTTTGCATCAGTGAACAATCCCTATATCTGGTGAAAAGGACCAAACAATTCCACCTCGAGCAGGAGCCACTAAATGTGCGACCACTCACTCCATTGCCCCCACTTGAACTCCACAGCTTCATGACAATGTAGATGAATAGATGATTTAAAGGTCCAAATAGAGGCAAATTGGTATGATTTAATTACCATTCTGGAAACGTGTCTGTCGGGTGACCAAGATAGGAACTGAATATTCAAGAATATTTGACATGCAAAAAGGAAAAGGAGGTGGTGTTCTGCTGATAATAAGGGATGGGATCATTAGTACATTAGTAAGGAAGGATCTCAGATTGATAGAACAAAATGTGGAATCTGTTTGGGTGGAGCTAAGGAACAGCAAGGGGCTGGGTAGGAGTTGTTTCTAGGCCACCAAACAGTAATGTTAGTGTGGGACATGATATTAATCAAGAGATTAGAGAAGCATGTAGCATGAACAATATCAATCTGCATATAGACTGAGTAAGCATAATAAGTACTAATGTTGTGGTATACAAATTTCTGGAGTGCATTAGGGGTGGCTTTGTAGAGCAGCCTGTTGAGGAACCGGTAAGAGATCAGGCTATTTTAGATCAAGTATGATGTAATGGCAAAGGTCTAATTAATTAGCTTGTTAAATAACCTTTAGGGATGAGTGATCTTAATATGCTAACATTTTACATTATGTTTGAAAGTGAAATGGCTCAATCTGAAAACTGAATGTTATATTTGAATAAAATAAATTATGAAATGAAATGAAATGAAAATCGCTTATTGTCACGAGTAGGCTTCAAATGAAGTTACTGTGAAAAGCCCCTAGCCGCCACATTCCGGCGCCTGTTTGGCGAGGCTGTTACGGGAATTGAACCGTGCTGCTGACCTGCTTGGTCTGCTTTCAAAGCCAGCGATATAGCCCTGTGCTAAACAGCCCCTATGATGGTATGGGTACAAATTGGCTGAGGTGGATTGGAAACATACATTAAAAGATGTGACAGGGCACAGTCTTTAAACAGTCATTACATAGTTTACAGTAACCATACATTTCTTTATGACACAAAAGACCCAAAAAGAAAAATCAGTCGACCGTGGCTATCAAATAGAGTTAAAGATTGGATATGATTAATAGAAATGGCCTATAAAGTCACCAGAAATAGTGATAAACCTGAGGATTAAGAAGAGTTTAGAATACAGCAAAGGAGGACCAAGAGGATAAAGAAAGAGAGGATAGAATATAAATGCAAACTAGTCAATGGTTCTAAAGGTACATATACAGGAAATGTTTGGCATAGACAAATGTGTGTCCATCACAGACAGAGTAAGGAGAGTTTTTAATGGGGAATAGGGAAATGACAGAGAAATTAAATAATTACATTGTGTCTGTTTTCACTCAGGAAGATACCAGAAATCTCTGAGAATTAAAGGTCCGAGAAACTAGAGAGAATGAGAAATTGAGGCAATTTTGGCCTCTTACCTTAAGAAGGGTATTATTGCCATCAAAGGAGTTGAATGAAGATTCAACAGAATTGCTCCTGGGCTGACAGGACTGTTCTATGAAGAGGGATTGGCGAAACTGGGCCTGTATCTGCTCGAGTTTCGAAGTACTTAAATGGACCTTCAGGGTAGATGCAGGTAAAATGGCTCCCATGGTTGTTGAGTCTAGACCCAGGATAAAATTTCAAAATAAGGGGAAAACCATTGGGACAACGATTAGTTTTCCACTCAGAGGGTTGAGAATCTTTTGGATTCTCTACCCCAGAGGCAGTGGTAGCTCAGCTGTTGTGTATTGAGATTAACAGATTTCTAAATGATCAAAAGGGGAAGAGATATGTGGGAAAAAAGCGTTGAAGTAGATGATCAGCCATCAGCATATTAAATGATGGAGTGGGCTCGATGGGCTGAATAGCCTATTCCTGCTCCTATGTTACTATGTACTGCATTTGGGGAAGGCAAACAAATTAAAGGAATGCTAGAATACTGAGAGGTGTAAAGGAACAGAGGGTTGTTAGCGAGCTTGCCTGCGGATTCCTAAAGGTAACCGGATGGGGAGATAAGGTAGTCATAGTGAAAGCATAAAGGACACTTCTTCATTAATCAAGGCATACTGATAGTATATTAAGAACAGGAAGGTTATGTTAAAACTGTATAAAACACTGGATTGGCCACAGCTAGACTAGTGCGTATGGTTCTGGACGCACGACAGAAAAGATGTGATCCTACCATAGGACACTGGGAAGGTTTATGAGGATGTAGCCAGGAACGGAGAATTTTAGCTACAACGAAAGATTGGATGAGCTGGGGTTGTTTTCTTTGGAACAGAGGAGATTTAATTGAAGTGCACAAAATTGTGAGGGGCTTGTATGGAGTGGCTAAGATGCACATATTTCCCTTAGGCGAGAGGTCAATAACCAGGGAACACAGATTAAAAAGAATTGACAGGGGCAGCACAGTGGTGCAATGGGTAGCACTGCTGCCTCACGTTGCCGATGTCCCAGGTTTGATCCCAGGACGAGGCAGCATGACCCCTTTGTAGCTATTGTGTTACCATTGTAATCTGTGAACTTACAGGTGGACTGCTTTATCAGAGGCTTTCTGATTGCTTGCTTTAAAGATCAGTACGTGATAATATTTGTGTGTGGCCCTGTGTCAATCTTAAATGGGATAATTTCTCCATTTATTTTAAGTGACAGTCCACTCCTTTATTATCTCTGAGAGTGATTTTACTAGTCTTTCTTCTCGATCCAATAAATCAATCCTAGTAATATTTTCTATCATAAAGGTATCCAAAAGTGAATATGGTGAGTGATCCTCACCAGCCTCTATGATTTTGGATCTTTTTCTCAACACTTTGCACACTTTGGATCCATTTGCCATCATTATAAGGCTGTTGAAATTTGGGTACTGGAGGTGTTGCTGATAAACTACACTGTGCTGTGAAGTGGTTCAGTCTGCCACAATTGGAACAATGTTTCCCTCTCGCCAGGCAATTTCCTTTTCTGTGTGCGCGTCCACAGCATTCAAGCTCGTGATGCCACTGGCCATTGTACGCAGCTTTCTTTGCTGCGACACAGCATTAATGGTGTCAGCCATGTTTATCGATTTTGCTGTCTTTACCTTAGCTACGAATTCGGCATATTCGCTCGATGCCTGCTCACTGGCCTTATACATATTTATAGCGTTTTCAATCGACAATACCGGTTTTCTCAACATTTTCTCGTGCAACCGTTCATCATTTATTCCGAACACAACTTGGTTCCTTGGCATAGACACGGAGGCTGAGGCAAAATTACAGGACTGCGCTTGGAGCTTGAGAGCTGTGACAAAGGAATCCATTGATTCTCCCCTAAGCTGCAGCCTTTTCCGAAATATGTAACACTCATAGGGTTCATTCATCTGTTTCGTACAGTGTGTGTCAAACTTTTGGAGAACCATGCTGTATTTATTTTTGTCCTGAACTGACTGAATTCAAATGTATTGAATAGCTCCATTGCTTGCGATTCAGCCAAATTTAGTAGGAGAGCTATTTTATGTTGGTCTGATGCATTTTCTACCGCGGAGGCAGAAATAAAGACTTCAAACTGTTGCTTAAAGAAAGTCCAGTTCTGGCATAGTTTACCGTGTGTCTTGAACTGGTCATGCTCCTTGAGATCTTTCATCTTCTGATCAGTCTTTACTGTAGATTGTTTCTGAGTTTTAGCTTCTGATTGCTTTATTCAATCTCCAATGCTATTCTATCCTAATCTAATTACTGTTTCATTCAAGGAATAGAGACCTGGTACCATGTGGTGTTCCTTGTGTTGCATATTTAGAATGGTTGGCGTAGTGTTCCACAAAGACCACAGTACAGCTTTGACTTAAACAAAGCTATGATTTTATTTACACTATTAAACTGGGTTTCGACATTTAGTCCTTTAGAATGCAGAATTGATCAATAATATTTAACTACACACATCTGCTGCTAATATCACTACTGGTATAAACTATATTCTAGCCTTCACACACTCACAGCTCTTATGACCTTCACTAGCTGACTCCTTCATACACTCCTCCCCTAATGTCTAGCATCACTGCTTTATATAGTTGTATCTGCAGCTCCCTCTAGTGGCTATTCTTGATACTACATTAACCTTTGTAATGCTGATAATTATGATAATACCACAATCTGAAGCAGGGTCAGTGGACTCGAAACATTTACTGTACTTCTCTCTCCACAGATGCAGCCAGACCGCTGAATTTTACCAAGCATTTTCTGTTTATATTTGAGATTGATATATTTGGGTTCCATATGCCTGAATTTCATTACTGAACAAGGTGGGTAAATGGATTTGGGATACAGATAAAACTGATCTAGTTGAATGGAGGAACAGATCTGAATGGTTGAATGTCCTATTCCTGTTCCTTACGTTTCATGTTTCCTTGAAAACAACAGGGAAACAATTGCATCTGGAAATTATTCTGGCTTGTCACAATACTGTGTTCCTGCCCACACAAGCTGGCATTATTTGTCAATAATAGCGATGTGCTAGCAGCACAAATTCTCTCATTTGGCAAATTATTCAAGTTGTTTTTTCTTTAAATCTAATCTTAAAACTTATTGAATGAACTGGAACCCTTCTCTCAAGAAAGGTACGCCCCTACACAAACTGTAATAAAACGCAAATTAACTTCACAGAAATGTCATATTTACACATGTAGAAAGCCATAGAGAAGCACAAAATGCAAACATTTCTCAGTCTGCCATGTGACATTCAAATGATTGTAAGTGATTGTTTACTGCATGCTCAGTGAGCAAGATTGCATTTCCAGATGATTCATAGCTGTCTCCTCTCAGGCTTGACCATCATTCCATCACTTCAGCTTTGCTCTGCCATGCCAGTCACACTACATCAGCCGCTGTACCCTCACCACATGGGCACCTCGGCATGTTCCGCATGCCATTAATGAACAATGCACCGTACATTATTAGATTGATGCACTGTTGATTTAATTTCGCCTTCTGTACAGTTCAATCTGTTAAAAGCATTAACCCTGCTCAAAACAACCTTCGCGCTTGATTAAAACATCTGAGAATGCGATTCACGACATATGATAAATTTGCTTCCATGCCTCATTAGGGCTACATCAGAGTGAAACAGATGGGCCAGTGTGTCTAATTTTCTTCAGTGGAAGTGGATGACAGAAGATCATTTTGATTTGATGAAAGGACAAAGAAACCACCTCGCAGTGCTCAAGTCTTTAAATATCCTCACTCCTCTTGCTCCAACACTTTAGTCATCTCAAAGTTCCCTGCCCGATTCATGCATTGTAAATATCAGTGTAACAATCCTTATATGAACCATCTTCATTCCTCCACAACCCCTTTATCAAATGCCCAGCTCACACACAGTGGGAAAAATGTTTCCTCCTTTCTAATGATTTCATTGAAATAAGCGTTACAGAACATATGGGGAATGAATTGGTTCCTTAACAGATGTTCCCTTAAAATGTGCAATGTGTGTTTCAGCCATAACCCATGTGCACAGTGCAGATTGATGAAGGATCATCACTGCTTCATTGGGGACTTTTCAGACAGGATATGGTTACATATTTCTTACTGCCACAAAGAGAAAAAGAAGCAGAGGTGCCACGTTTTAAGTTTGTTAAAACATAATGCAGGGTTTATGAAGAGATGTTGTTTCGGGATTTCCGGTGGCAGCCATGGAGTGAATAGTCACACATTTGGTGGCTCTTGCTTGAGGCGGAATTGTTTGGTCCTAGTTACCCATTCAAGGGAGTGTTTGCTGGTACAAAGTACAGGAACAGATAGGGCGAGGAATTCTCCTTCAGGTGGGTGTGTCTCAGCCCTATAAACAAAGAGTGCAACTGTGAAGGGGCAGCAGTCAGACCAGGAGCTTTTGAGGAGTGCGGTAGAAGGAAAGATGATGGAGAGCCCAGTGGCATCGTTGCCCACTCAGTGGTCCACGGAACAGTTGGTGGAGTTTTTGACGGTCAGGTTCCTGCAGCAAAGGCAGGAAGCCTCAGAAGACCTGGCTAAGGTGGCTGACCCGATTCAGGCAACCATTGAGAGAGTGGAGCAGATGTTGGAGGCACATAGTGCATCGCTCCAAAAAGTGGAAGAGTCGGTGGTGGACCATGAGGACCGACAGCCTTGTTGGAGGCAGAGATTACACTGGTGGCGGAGGGCCAAAGGAAGCTGAGGGATGATTTGGAGAATCGGTCAAGGAGGCAGAATCTCCAGATTGTGGGATTACCCAAAGGCATTATGGGAATGCAGGCCATGAATTATGAAGCTAAGATGCTTGGGAACTGGTAGAGGAGGGGGTCTTCGACCGAGACCCGAGACACCGTCCCCCCCCCCCCCCCCCCCGAGGTGGATCGAGCGCACAGGTCGCTGAGGAGGGGGTCGAAGACGGATGAGCAGCCGGGGGCAGTAGTGGCACAACTGCACAGATATTTAGACAAGGAGAAGGGTCGGGATTCTCCGAGCCTACGTGCCCGGTGCGGGGGCGGAGAATGAGAGTCAGACCTGCGACGCCTTCACGCGATTCTCCGCCGACAGGAGAACTGACGACGGATACGCGCGGTCGACATGGCGTCGGTCGGGGCCCATTGAAAGAGGCCCCCGCGGCGATTCTCCGCGGTCGACCGGCCGAGTTCCCACCGGCATGGTTCTCGTATGGTTCCACCCGGCGGGTGCTCGGCATCGCGGCTGCAGTGGCCGTCCTGGTGGGGGTGAGGGTGCTCAGTTTCTGCGGGGGCCTCGTGACGGCCAAGCCCGCAATCGGGGACCACCGATCGGCAGGCACGCTTGATCTGGGCAGCACGATAGCATAGTGGTTAGCACAATTGCTTCACAGCTCCAGGGTCCCAGGTTCGATTCCCGGCTTGGGTCACTGTCTGTGCGGAGTCTGCACGTTCTCCCCGTGTGTGCGTGGGTTTCCTCCGGGTGCTCCGGTTTCCTCCCACAGTCCAAAGATGTGCAGGTTAGGTGGATTGGCCATGATAAATTGCCCTTAGTGTCCAAAATTGCCCTTAGTGTTGGGTGGGGTTATTGGGTTACGGGGATAAGTGGAGGTGTGGGTTTGGGTAGGGTGCTCTTTCCAAGAGTCGGTGCAAACTCAATGGGACGAATGGCCTCCTTCTGCACTGTAAATACTATGAAATCTGGGGGGCCTACCTTCTTCCACGCCGGCCTGCTGTGTGGTCCAGCCGTGCCGCGCGGGGCCAACGCCGCAGGTGGCCACCGCGTGTATGCGCGGACCCGTGGCTAGAAGTGCAGGACACCATATCGGCAGCCGGAGCTGCGTGGTGCATACTGGGGCCCTGCAAGCACCCTTAAAAATGGAGAATTATCCCACACTTTTTAGTAAAACGTCCGGAGTGATTCGCGCACGTTTTCTGGCGGGCGTGGGGACAGAGCCCCATTATTGGAGAATCCCGGCCAAGATTCTGCGCTGGGCGGAGGAAATGAAGAATTACACCTGGGAAGGGAATGTGATTCAGATCTCCCAGGATCTGGGTGCAGAGTTGGTGAAGCGCCGGGCTAGATTTAACAGGGTCAAAGCAATCCTGCTCAAGGAAAGAGTGAAGTTTTGGGTGCTGTACCCAGCTGGGTTGTGGGTCACGTATCAGGACCAGGAGTTCTACATGGACACACTGGAGGAGGTAAGCAGGTTTTTGCGAGACCATCGACTTGGAGACTTGTAGGAACTTTGAACTATGAAGATACTAGTTGGGGGAGTATTGCTGTTTATCGGTTGGGTTGAATGTTGTGCCATGTTGTATGTTATGTGGATTATTGGGGTTGTGGGTATAAGGGGGAAAGTGGAGGTGTGGGTGCGAGGGAGTAGGGGTTGTTTGGGGGGAGACAATTGTCTCGAGTGGGGGCCACCATGCTCGCAGATAGTCTAGTTAATGAGAGTGAAGTGAGGATAGAAATGTTGTGAGTGACTGAAGGGGAGAGGGTGGGGGGGGGGGGGGGGGGGGGGCTAGGGAACCCACTGCCTGGATGATTACATGGAATGTTTGGGGATTAAATGGGCCTGTTAAGAGATTTGAGGAGTCTGAAGGCGAACGTTTGTGTTTTTGCAAGAGACTCATTTGAGGTTGCCTGATCAGATGAGTCTGAGGAAGGGATGGGTGGGGCATATATTTCATTTGGGGCTGGATAAGAAGATGGGGTGGGGTGGGGTGGAAGTGTTGGTTAACAAGAGGCTGTCCGTTGCGGGGTGGGGGGGGATGGGGGAGCATAGTGGCTGACCCGAGGGTAAATCTGTGATGGCGTGTGGGAGTTTGGAGGGGGAGCCCGTGGTGCTGGTGACATTTATGCCCCAAATTCAGATGATGTGGAGTTTATGAGGCGAGTCCCAGCAAAGAGCCTGGCGCTGGACACGCATCGGCTGATTCTGATACGCTGTTGGATTCAAGGCTGGACACATCGTGCCCCAGATCTATGAGAGTGTCAGCATTTGCGAAGGAGTTGCTGGGGTTTATGGAGCAAATATGTGTGGCGGACCCATGGCAGTTTGAGAAGCCGAGGGCGAAAGAATTTTTTGTTCTTCACGCATGTCCACACGGGGTACTCTCGGAGTGATTTTATTTTTGTTCTGGACAAGGCATTGTTTAGACCAAATATTCAGTGATCGTGGTGTCTGACCACACACCGCACTGGGTGGATTTGTGGGTAGAGGGGCCGAGCTCCCAGAGGCCGTAGCGGTGGTTGGATGTGGGCTTATTGACCGCTAAGGAGGCCTGTGAAAAGATAGGGGTGGCTATCCGGAACTATGTGGAGCATAATAAGACGGGGAAGGTCTCTGCGGCTACATTGTGGGAGGCGCCGAAGGCAGTGGTTAGAGGGGAGTTTGGTTCTATTCAGGCTCTTCAGGTGAGGGCAGAGTGAGCGGAGAGGCTGAGGCTTGCGGAAAACATTCTGACGGAGGACCGGAGATATTTGGCAGTGCCTGAGGAGGCACTTCTGAAGGAGAGGCAAACGCTCCAAATGGAGATTGGGCCATTGTCAAGGGGAGGTTGTTCGGATAGTTGCGCAGGGCCAGAGGGGCAATGTACGAGTATGGGGAGACGGTGAGCAAAATGCTTGCGCATCAGTTGAGGAGGCAGGTGGCAATGAGGGAGATTGGGCGGATGAGGGACTGGGGTGCTTGAGAAATTTTATCGGAAGTTGTATAGCTCGGAGCCCCGGCAGGGGATGAGGGCATGAGGGGGGCTTTTAGGTGAGTTTGAGTTCCCAACGATAGATGAGACGAAGGTACAGGGGCTGAGGGCCCTGATTTATCTTGGGGAAGTGATGGAGTGTGTGGGGGTGATGCAGTTGGGAAAGACCTCAGGCCAGGACAGGTTCACTGCAGAGTTTTATTAGAGGTTTGGGTCAGAGCTGGGGCCCCAGTTAGTGGAGGTGTACAATGAATTGGTGGGAGGTGTGAGCTTCCTCCCTGGCTGTGTCAGGCATCAATCCCGCTCATTTTAAAGAAAGATAAAGACTCCGAGCAGTGTGGGTCATACAGCTCGATGTTATTGTTAAATGTGGATGCAAAGCTATTGGCGAAGCAAGTGGAGAATTGTGAGCCGAGGGTGATAGGGGAAGACCAGACAGGGTTTGTGACGGCCGCAGATATTGGCTAATGTTCGGTGGTTATTGAATGTGATAAAGATGCCCTCGACGGGCTGGGTGATGGAGGTGGTTGTATCTATGGACGTGGAGAAGGCATTTGACAGTGTGGAGTGGCCGTACTTATTCAAGGTGTTGGGGAAGTTTGGGTTTGGTTAAGGGTTTGCTGACTTTGTGAGATTGTTGTGTAGGGCTCCCAAGATGAGTGTATAGACCAGTGGTGTCAGTTCGGAGAATTTTGGGTTGCATGGGGGGGGAAGAGGCAGGGGTGTCCAGTCTCCTTTTGCTCTTTGCCCTAGCAATTGAACCTTTGGCAATGGCAGGAGCCCCCCTTCAAGGGGGTGGCAGGGAATTGGGGGAGAGTGGGGAAAGGAGGAGCCCTGAGTCTCTTTATACATTGATGACCTCTTGTTATATGTTACAAACCTGGTTGGAAGTTTTGACAGAGTTATGGGGATCTTGGCGATTTCAGTCTTTTTTAAGCTCAATATGGGGAAAAGTGAGGTATTTCCGATCAATGCCCGGGGTCAAGGGGAGAGTTGAAGGAGGTTGCCATTTTGGTTGGTAAGGACAAGCTTTCGGTATCTTGTGATACACGTGGCACAGAACTAGGCCCAACTGCACAAGTTGAATCTGGAAAAACTGGTGAAGGGAATGAAGGAGGACTTTAGGAGGTGGGATGTGTTTCCTTTGTCATTGGCTAATAGGTCCAGGCAGTAAAGATGATGGTGCTCCCGAAGTCTGTGTTTGGGTTTCAGAATCTGCCTAAGTCTTTTTGTAGTAGGGTGAATAAGATGATAATAGGGTTTGTGTGGGCAGGTAAGGTTCCTCAGACCAGGAGGGTGTTTCTGGAAAGGGATAGGTGGGCAGGGGGTTGGCGCTGCTGAATCTGCAGAATTATTATTGGGCAGCGAACATTGGATTGGATTTGTTTCTTGCCACGTGTACCGAGGTACAATGAAAAGTATTTTTCTGCGAGCAGCTCAAACAGATCATTTAGTACATGAAGAAAAAAGAAATGGAAAAGAAAAATGCATGTTAGGGCAACACAAGGTACACAATGTAAATACATAGACACCGGCATCAGATGAAGCATACAGGAATGTAGTATTAATCAGGTCAGTCCATAAGAGGGTTGTTTAGGAGTCTGGTAACAGGGGGGAAGAAGCTGTTTTTGAATCTGTTTGTGTGTGTTCTCAGACTTTTGTATCTCATAGATGGAGTCATAGATGTTTATAGCATAGAAACAGGCCCTTTGGTCCAGTTTGTTCATGCTGTCCAGTTTCTATCTGAGCTAGTCCCACGTGCCCGCATTTGGCCCATATCCCTCCGTACCCACCCTATCTATGTAACTGTCTAACTGTCAAACTGTTTTTTACAGGAAAAAATTGTACCCACCTCTATCTCTGCCTCTCCTGCCCAATGGAAGAAGTTGGAAGAGTGAGTAAGCTAGGTGGGAGGGGTCTTTGATTATATAGCTTTGGTATGGAAGTGGGCGGTGAGGAGCGGTCGATGTGAGGATCGACGGAGGAGGCTTCGTCTAAAGGGACCAGTCTGAGGGCACTATTGTTGGCACCTCTTCTGTTCTCACCTGCCAGGTGCTCCGTGAGCCCAGTGGTTGTTCCAGCATTGAGAGCATGGTATCAATGTCGGCAGTACTGTAGAATGGAAGGCATGTCCCAGTGGGTGCCGATTTGTGGCAACCACAGGTTTGTTCTGGCGGTGCAGGTGCAAGGTTTTGGGGTTGCTGGCGGTTGAAGATAGAATATTTTCAGCATCTTTTATGGCGGGTCAGCTCACAGAATTGGAGGAGCTTGAGGAGGTGTACCGGCTGCTGAAGGGGAATGGGTTCAGGTACCTGCAGGTGAGGGACTTCTTGAGGAAGGAGTTGGGTTTATTCCCGCAGTTGCTGCCTCCTGCACTCCAGGATTAGCTTCTGTCCAAGGATGAGATATATGAGGGTAAAGTGTCAGATATATATGGGGAGCTGATGGAGAGGGAGGTCAATAAATTGGAGGAGGCTCGGTGCAAGTGGAATGAGGAGTTGGGAGGGGCGATGCAAGTTGGGGCATGGAGTGAGGCACTCCGGAGGATAAACCTGTCTTCGCCCTGTGCAAGACTGAGTCTCATACAGTTTAAGGTGATGCATGGGGCTCATATGACAGGGACTAGAATAAGTTGTTTTTTTTCCAGGGGTGGAGGATAGGTTTGGGCAGTGCGCAGAGAGTCCAGAAAACCAAGTCCATATGTTTTGGGCATGTCTGAAGTTGGAGGGGTTCTGGAAAGTGTTTCTGAATGTAATGTCCAAGATCTTGGGAGTGGAGGTGGCGCCGAGCCCATGGGTGGCAATATTCAGAGTGTCGGAGGATCCAGGAGTGCAGGTGGGGAAAGAGGCTGAAGTGGTAGCCTTTGCCTCCCTGATAGCCTGGAGGCGGACCTTGTTGTGCTGGTGGGACTCAGAGCCACCGAAAGCGGGGGTATGGGGGCGTGACTTGGCAGAGTTCTGCCACCTAGAGAATATCAAGTTTGCCATAAGAGGGGTAGAGGAGGTGTTCTCCACAAGGCGGAGGCTGTTTATTTACTTATTTAAGGGATTGTGGCACATCAGTGGCAGTGGGGGATGGGGGGGGGTGTTATGTTTTGTTTAGATTTGGGGGGCTGGGTGTAAAAGGAGGGGTGGAAGGGATAGTACTCAGGGATAGGGTCAATTGTTTTTTGCTGTTGTCGTTTGCCCGTTTCTGTTCTCTTTATATTTGAAAATACCTCCAATAAAATATTCTTAATAAAACGAGATGTTGCTTCTACAGGGTAAGGTGGTGAACTCCCCAAAAACCCGCAAAATGCTCCGTTGACATCACCGTGTATCACGTGATAGTTCATCATCCAAGAGTGTTACTTGAATACATGCCAGGTATGCTCCCTGGGAATTATATAAAATTCACACTGAACCATCAACTCAAAGGTCCTCCATACTTAGTGGAAAAAGGGATGAAAGCGAGGAAGAATTTATCTTTAATGTTTTTGCCGACAGTTTGAAGAGAAAAGTCTGGGCTGCCAACATCACTGGCATATCAGTTATCACCATACCCGGCTGACAACATCTTCAAATAAAAATGAATTGAAAGCCTTGAATCAAGGAATTAGGAGATAGAAATAAATGAGTACCAATCAGGTTGCCGCATCTACCTTTGCCTTTCAACCAGATTTGGATGCCAGTAGCTCTTTATATGAATGCTCACGTTGGCAAAGAGACTAATAATCAATAATAGCCCTGGCTATTAACATAATATATAGAGCACATGGGTAGGTTTTCAAAGGTATGAAATGAGGTTTCTGTGACATAAAAAGAACAAAAAATGCAAATACTGGAAATCTGAGAAGCTTAAGTTACGCAGAAAATTGTCATTTTCATGTCATGTTTTGCTACCCACTCATTAATAATATTTTCCTGTTGTAACTGTTCAATTGGACTGAGTTAATTTTATTCACATGTCCTTCAGATAAAAAAAAAAGCTTTTCATCACTATAATCAAAATAATTCCATTCAGGAAGCATCTTGCAGGTCATAGATTGCAAAACATAGTTAAAATGACAAGATTGTCAGAGTACGTTACTGCCTGAATCTCTGCAATTGTTAATTTCTCTCCATCAGAGTATCTGGCTCAGTGCCTCCAAACTAGTTTATTTTCTGATAACAAGAAAGGCATCAGTTTGCAATGTGACAAGAAATTGCAGAATGCAATTCTCAAAACACCAGTAAAAGTCCCTGAATCCAACATAATTGAAATGTAATTTACGCTATTCAGCTGCCATAAGTCACTACCCTAATCATAAGCATTCCACGAACAATTATATTTTTGTTCTCTCTGATTTTTTTTAAACCACTGTTTCTCTTTCCTCCCCTCCTGAAACCTGTGTAACATTTCAGAAAAGCTGGTGTCACTTTCGCACTTTGTACCATTCAATGTTTTTCAGCAGTAAACTATTCGACTCGAAAAGCCATCACAACCAAATTTATTCCTGTCTTCATGAATGTAAATAAACATGCCTCAGAACACAAGAATTAATAATACTAATCACTTATTGTCACAAGTAGGCTTCAATGAAGTTACTGTGAAAAGCCTCTAGTTGCCATATTCCGGCTCCTGTTCAGGGAGGCCGGTACAGGAATTGAACCTGCACTGCTGGCCTTGTTCTGCATCACAAGCCAGCTGTTTAGCCCACTATGCGAAACCAGCCCCAGTATAGGAGCATGAGTAAGGCCAATTGATCCCTCAAGCCTATTCAACCATTCCATAAGATCACAAGTGATCTGATTGGGACCCCAGCCCCACTTTGCTGGCTACACCTCTTTACCTGTGACTCCCTTATTAATCAACTTGATCCTTAAAGGAACTGCTGGACACCGTTGAGAACAGATGCATAAATATAGAGTCGGGAGGATAAATCTCCAGAAATACTGCCACCGTTGCCAACCTGGACTGTCCTTTTCCCCATTCACTTCCCAATGCCACCCACCAAGATATGTCTGAAGACTGGCTCCATGTTGGAACAGCAACATTTTCCAGGCTCCAACAGATGAGATGTGCAAGACATGCAGTTGGCATTCATAGGTCACCAGTTTTATATATAAGTGAGGTCAGAGACCCCAATTCTCGACACACATCAGGATGACATCTGGGGATTCATATTCAGGAACAAAAGGTAGACTAATATGGAGGCTAGACCTCACCTGTATAAAACTGTTAATCTGCAAATACCAACTGGATGATTTGATGCAGCTCATCTTTTGGAGCCTGGATATTTTGGTTGTTCTATCTGCGGTGGTTAATGCAGGAAAGGTTCCAGTGCTATTCAAAAAGGGAGGGAGGCAGAATGTAGGAAACTATAGATCAGTTAGTTTAACATCTGTCATTGGGAAATTGTTTGAATCCATTATTAAAGGAAGTAATAACAGGGGGCTGGATTCTCCATGTCTGATACCGTGTTGGTGCGGCTGCAGGATTCGTAAAGTCCCAAGACAGCAAAACTGGTGCCACACCTGGACCAATTCAGCTTCTGCTAAGGGGCTAGCACCGGCGCCATGGGGAACACAATCAATTCCAATGAGAAACGGTGCAAAAGTTTGCTGGTTTCACGATTGACACTCAAGGAGGCTGACAAGCTGCAGCCGCATATACACACTGCATTCCCCACACACACCATCCCAGCCAACAAGGTGGCAGCGAGGAGAGCGGCACCCCGTTTCATGGATGTCGAACTGGAGACCCTCCTGGACGCGGTGGAGGAGAGGCAGTTGACCCTGTACCCTGACTCATGCCTCGGCGCAGGTGGAAGAGGGGGTGTCTTCCCCCCCACCCCCCAAGGAAGGCCGCTTATAACCACCGGAAGCATTTTAACACTGTTGGGGGAACGCCGGATCTGCGACCCATCACCTTGGCAGAGGACAGGGCCCTGGACGTGGTCGGCGGCCAAGAGAAAAGTGAGATCGCCGGGTGGAGTTCGGTCGTGGGCGAGGAAATGAGACCCCTCTGAGTTTCAGTTTCCTGTGACACGTGAGTCAACACCCTCACTCCCATACCAGCCTCACCACCCCCAAACTCACCCTCACCCCTACACCCCTCGGTACACGGTCTAATCATACGTCTTGACTTGTGTCTTGCAGGACATGCTGGAGATGGGGCGGGTCCATCCGATGTCCCCCGTCCCCAGCCAGTGTCACAGCCAGAGCCCTACCGTGAGCCAAGCACTGATGCCGAGAGCAGCTCAGACGAAGCCCTCGACCCGAGAATCAGGACACCCCGGAGCTTCAGTCCGGTGATGACACAGACTTAACGTCACAGCTGTCTCCAACATCCTCCACCATCCACAGACACTCACCTCAGTTGGTCAGTTTAGTGACGAGGATCCTGGGACACTATCTGGTGCATACCACACAAATGCTCTGGTATAGCAGGTGGAGGTAGGGACACCAGAGGGAACGAACGGTCGAAGGGCGGGCCGACCCCAGGAACTAGCTGCCGTCGAGACAGACTTTGTGCTTCTGGAACAGACAGTCCCATCGATTGTGGAGATGCAGTCGCAGAGCAAGGGACTACATGAGGGGTTGTCGGCGAGCACCCAGTACATGCAGGTGCAGTTGGAGGAGTCCAACCGTGTGCAGGAGCAGGAGGTGGTGCCGTCCATGTATGCCGCCCAGACCATCACGCGTTGCGTCTGTGATGGAGGCATTGGGAGGGCAACGGTTTTGGCTATGGATTAGCGTGTTCAATGCCTGGGGCATTCTGTGCAGGTGGTGGCCGAGGCCCAGGACAGGGTTTCCACCTCACAGGCGACCATGTGCCAGAGCTATGAAGGAAATCCGTGCCATCCTCGGACTCGAGCTCTGGGGTTTCCTGGGTCTTGGGTGTATGGCTCCCCTCCGTGACGATATCCTCATTACTGTTCGGCAACCGGGGCTCTGGCTGTGGCTCTGGCTGTGGCTGAGGGTGGGGGACACCAGAAGGGCCCACCCCATCACCAGCAAGTCCTGCAAGACACAAGACAGGATGCATGATTAGACCGCTGGCTGCGGAGTGTGTGGAGTGGTGAGAGGGTGTGGAGTGGGGGCGAGGGGTTGTGATGGTGTGGGGGTAAGGTTGGTATGAGGGTGTGGGTGGTATGACACAAATATCACAGGCAACCGCAACTCAGTGGGGTTCACCCCTCTGGCTGCGCTTTCCTTGGGCCTGCCGAATATGTCCAGGGCCCACTGCTCTGCTGCGGTGAGGGGCTGGAGGTCTGGCGGTCCCCCTCCAGTTTTCTCCCGCTCCCGGCCATAATGGGCAGCCTTCTCCC